>NC_058522.1:360099194-360403528 GCF_904849725.1 Hordeum vulgare subsp. vulgare
CTGTTTTCTGCGTGTCAAGTATTTGTTCCTATGACCATGAGATCATATAACTCACTGACACCGGAGGAATGCTTTGTGTGTATCAAACATCGCAACGTAACTGGGTTACTATAAAGATGCTCTACAGGTATCTCCGAAGGTGCTCGTTGAGTTAGTATGGATCAAGACTGGGATTTGTCACTCCGTATGACGGAGAGGTATCTCGGGGCCCACTCGGTAATACAACATCACACACAAGTCTTGCAAGCAATGTGACTTAGTGTAAGTTGTGGGATCTTGTATTACAGAATGAGTAAAGAGACTTTCCGGTAAACGAGATTGAAATAGGTATGCGGATACTGACGATCGAATCTCAGGCAAGTAACATACCGAAGGACAAAGGGAATGACATACGGGATTATATGAATCCTTGGCACTGAGGTTCAAACGATAAGATCTTCGTAGAATATGTAGGATCCAATATGGGCATCCAGGTCCCGCTATTGGATATTGACCGAGGAGTCTCTTGGGTCATGTCTACATAGTTCTCGAACCCGCAGGGTCTGCACACTTAAGGTTCGACGTTGTTTTATGCGTATTTGAGTTATATGGTTGGTTACCGAATGTTGTTCGGAGTCCCGGATGAGATCAAGGACGTCACGAGGGTTTCCGGAATGGTCCGGAAACGAATATTGATATATAGGATGACCTCATTTGGTTACCGGAAGGTTTTCGTGCATTACCGGAAAAGTTTCGGGCTCATCGGTAGTGTACTGGGAGTGCTGGGAGGGGTGCCGGGGACCATCAGGAGGGGTATCACGCCCCAAGGGGTCTCATGGGCTATGGTAAGAGATAAACAAGCCCCTAGTGGGCTGGAATAAGTTCCCACTAAGGCCCATAAGGTTTGAGAAGGAAAAAACACAAGGTGTAAGCCAACTCTCTTTATATATCTCTTCTTTTTCAGTACATGTATCCATTCTTGCGACACGACGAGATGCGCTTCTATCCCTGACGAGGCCTTCGTGCCAAATTGAGGATAGGGTTGCATCTTGGGCGTGACAAGGATGATATTTAAACCACTTCTCTTTGGGGAGATCAATATGAGCAGCAAAAGATTCACACAAAGAAGCTACTATCTCAGAGTCAAGTCCATACTTAGCGCTAAAATCACTAAAGGTATTTGTCTCAACAAAGGATTTAACGCTATCAAATGTGAAATTCATACCTGACTCCTTACCTTCTTGAAGCTCCCAATCTTCAGAGTTGTGTTTAATTCTCTCCAATAAATTCCATTTGAAGTCAATATCTCTCTTCATAAAAGAACCGGTACAAGAAGTGTCAAGCATGGTGCGATCATCATCAGAAAGCCGAGCATAGAAGTTCTCAATGATAATTTCTCTCGAGAGCTCATGATTGGGGCATGAATATAGCATTGATTTAAGCCTCCCTCAAGCTTGAGCGATGCTTTCTCTGTCACGAGGCCAAAAATTGTAAATATAATTTCGATCACGGTGTACTAAATGCATAGGATAAAACTTTTGATGAAATTCCAATTTCAACCGATTGTAGTCCCATGATCCAGTATCATCACATAGCCTATACCATGTCAACGCCTTATCCTTCAAAGATAAAGGAAATACCCTCTTCTTGACCTCATCCTCGGGCAAACCCGCAAGCTTAAATAAACCACAAACTTCATCTACATAGATTAGATGCAAGTCTGGATGTGATGTTCCATCTCCTGTAAAAGGATTAGCCAGCAGTTTCTCAAGCATACCCGAAGGAAATTCAAAGAAAATATGTTCAGTAGGTGCAGAAGGTTGAGGAGAAACTATTTGTGCTTCCGTTCGAGGTGAAGGTACCCCGAACAAGCCCCTCAAAAGATTAGTATCCATAGTGACAAGTGACAATAAATTTCAGCACACTATATGAATGTTTCCTTATGAAGTTCCACTTACCAAAGGCGCTTCACTCCCCGGCAACGGCGCCAAAAAAGAGTCTTGATGACCCACAAGTATAGGGGATCAACCGTAGTCCTTTCGATAAGTAAGAGTGTCGAACCCAACGAGGAGTAGAAGGATCTGACAAGTGGTTTTCAGCAAGGAAATATCTGCAAGTACTAAAATTATCGGTAACAAGTGATTGTGTGGTGAGATGATTCGTAGCGAGCAACAAGTAACAAAAGTAGCAACAGTGCAGCAAAGTGGCCCAATTTCTTTCGTAGCAAGGGACAAGCCTGGACAAAGTCTTATAGGAGGAAAAACGCTCCCGAGGACACACGGGAATTTCTGTCATGCTAGTTTCATCATGTTCATATGATTCACGTTCGTTACTTTGATAGTTTGATATGTGGGTGGACCGGAGCTTGGGTACTGCCCTTACTTGGACAAGCATCCCACTTATGATTAACCCCTCTCGCAAGCATCCGCAACTACGAAAGAAGAATTAAGACACGGTCTAACCATAACATTAAACTAGTGGATCCAAATCAGCCCCTTACGAAGCAACGCATAAACTAGGGTTTAAGCTTCTGTCACTCTAGCAACCCATCATCTACTTACTACTTCCCAATGCCTTTCCTCTAGGCCCAAATAATGGTGAAGTGTTATGTAGTCGACGTTCACATAACACCACTAGAGGAAAAACAACATACAACATATCAAATTACCGAACGAATACCAAATTCACATGACTACTATTAGCATGACTTATCCCATGTCCGCAGGAACAAAAGTAACTACTCACAAAGCATATTCATATTCATAACCAGAGAGGTAATGAGTAGCATCAAGGATCTGAACAAAAACCCTTCCACCAAATAATCCAACTACCATCAACTACAAAGAGTAATCAACACTACTAGCAACCTTACAAGTACCAATCGGAGTCGCGAGACGGAGATTGGTTACAAGTGATGAACTAGGGTATGGAGATGAGATGGTGCTGATGAAGATGCTGATGGTGACGAGCCCCCTCTGATGAGAGGAGTGTTGGTGATGACGATGGCGACCATTTCCCCCTCCAGGAGGGAAGTTTCCCCGGCAGGATCGTCCTGCCGGAGCTCTAGATTGGTTCTGCTCAAGTTCCGCCTCGTTTCGGCGGCGAAACCACGAAAAAGCTCCTCCTTGATTTTTTTCCTGGACAAAACCCTTCGTATAGAAAAAGAGGGGGCAAGTGGGCCAATAGGTTGCCCACAAGCCCTCATGGCGCGGCCTGGGGGGTGGTCGCGCCGTGCAGGCTTGTAGCCAACCCCTGGCGCCCCTCTGGCACTTCTTCGGCCCAGTATTTTTTATAAATCCGGAAAAAAATCCTTGTTGATTTTCACGGCGTTTGGAGTTGCGCAGAATAGGTATCTCAACTTTGCTCCACTTTCAGGCCAGAATTCCAGTTGCCGGCATTCTCCCTCTTCATGTAAACATTGCAAAATAAGAGAGAAAAGGCATAAGAATTGTACCGTGAAGTGAAATAACAGCCCAAGAAGCGATAAATATCAACACGAAAACATGATGCAAAATGGACGTATCAAACCCTCACGGCGTGCTCGCTCTCTGTGTTGCTGACGGAAAGCGTGCGCACTAGGGGGGGCGGCGTCAGGAAGGAGGAGGAACGCGCAAGGTGGGCTGCTGCACCAGATAGAGAGGGAGTTTGGGCCACGCAGGGGGAGGAAGCCCACCTATGGCGCCAAATAAGAGAGAAAGATCTCCCCGGGCCTTTCTATTTAGAAAACAACAGAGAAAGGAAAAATAAAACCCTAGGCAATCTGATCATGCTAAAAATAAAACAAACACACCCCTGGTCATAAGGAATTATGACCTATTTAACAAAAACAGAAAAGTGGGTTTTTGGAGCAACTAAATATTTACAAAACAACATTAAGTTGAGTTGTTTTGTTAATACTTGCACCCTCACAACATAGTTTCAAAACAGCAAAATCACATCTTCATATCCACCACAAAATATACTACATATCCACGGGGTACGGGGGAAAGTTACACATCGAATGTTATACAGTTGGTCAGGGAAACATGCGAAGTTGCACATCCATCACTAGGTAGTTAGCCGAGGCAACAAACAGTGAAAACTACACATCCACGAGTAAAGAAAAAGTTACACATCGACTACTACACAGTTGGACATGATAACCGATGAAGTTGCGCATCTCACTCGTTGGGGGATAGTTTGGGATGGAGGTGCCATCATTGAAAACTGCAAGTCCACGAGTAGAGGAAAAGCTACACATCAACCGTGAGGTAGTTATACAACGATCGCTAGACAGTTGCACCTAACATGGACTAAATTGCACACAAAACAATTGTCGAAACATACCTATGTGAGATCTACTTTCGAAGATCACGTCGTGAGGATTCCTACAGTGAAAGCAGATCTTAATTTCAATGTTTGTGAAACTTATTATTTGTTTAGAAAAAAGGAAACATGGATTTAATGCCTACACACATGTTCGCATGAGGGAAAAATGCACATCCACAAGTAGGGATAACTTGAGAATGACGTTTTGGCTCTCGACCTACATGAAGCCTGATTTTAAGAAAAGCTTTTTTTATAAGTAAATAAGGATGTGAGGAGTATGTGTGCAAAATTTCAAAATAAAATACGTTAAAATGCGACGTGTACAAAAAAGATAAATTCATGGTCTCGAACGATGTATACTATCATGTGTTAAAAACATCAGATTTACCTTTTTTGCACATCCCTCGTTTCTACACAATTGTCCTGAAATTTACACACTTGTGCATTATGCCTTAATATACCATGTATTTTTTTAGATTTTTTAATATAAAAATATATATTTTTTCATGAATTTTGAATTTTGCATTTTGCATTTGGAGGCCTCCATGGAGCTCGGCCTCCAAAAGAAATTTCTGGGATAAGTTGTACTACAAAAAGTAGGGATAAGTTGCACACCAACTAGGAGATGGTTGCATCAAACAAAGATTAAATTGCATACAAAGAGTTCATTGAAACATACCCACGCGGGATCTACTTTCGAAGGACACGTCGCGAGGGTTCCAATGATGAAAACGAATCTTAATTCTGATGCATGGTTTAAAAGTCATATCTTTTTTGAAATATGGATTAAATGCATTCACACCCATTCACATATGCTTTTGCCAAAAAATATTGTTTTCTATTTACGTGCTACTTTTTCTTGGTAATATGGATTATATTTGTTCTTATATGAACTAGGAAAGAAATTATTTTCTTTTACATACAGATTATTGTGATCAAATACTTTATTTCTGGGCCGGCCATCCGAGAGCGCTAGGGAGCAGCCGACCGCTACCTAAACGTGTCTTTAATTGGCCAAATCCTCCCCAAAGTCTGTCCGACCACATATGCATGCACAGGTCATCCCGAGAATAGTTTTTCCACCGCTCCCGGGTCGTCCGACACCCACTCAAACACTTTACCCTTCTCTGTTGCACTGATCTTCAGACGTTTTCGCTCCGCCGCCGGCAGCTTCAGCCCCTCCAACAACCCTTCTACTTTCTCCATCCTTTCAGCTCTACTTCACCATCTCTAAACCTAGAACCCTAGGGATGACTCTCGTATCACAACCGTGCTATCCAGTCAACACAAAAAACTTTAGTGGCGAAAGGATAGGAGACACGAGGGTTGCGAAAGGATCAACATTGCCGCAGTACTCCTTGGAAGACACAATCATACACGAACAACGAGTGCACAAGCTACCGACATACGTACCCTAGACGAGATTGGATCGCCTCTGTAATTGCCCTTCTGCGATTTATGCTAACCGCCACCTAAGGGCTTGTTGTTTGAAACTTCAATACAAACATACTACTCCCTTTGTTCGAAAATACGCGTCGAAGGAATAGATGTATCTAGATGTATTTTAGTTGTAGATACATTCATTTAAATAAATTTTTACGACAAGTAATTTCGGACGGAGGGAGTACTTTTTTTTAACGGATTAGTAGAGACATACTCCTGTATTTGACATGAGTTGAAGTGCAATGAAGCATAGTTGAAGTGCAATGAAGCATAATGGGCTTGAGATTACTCACAATGAGGAGTAACATAGAGTAGTAACATATATATGTTACTAGTCTAAGTTACTACCTCCATAGTGGATAGTAACATTGAGTCTATCATTTATTAGGCTATAGACTCATCTTGCATTGGTATCCGTTATGTTACTCATAAAGGTAGTAACATGCTAAGTTACTCAATTTCTCTCTCTTCTCATTTATTAGTTGCCACATCATACTTTTTGTTTAGATGATATTTATGTTACTATCTACTAGTAAACATGCCCGTGCAACTCACGTCTTGATCAAAGTAGCTCATTAAATTTAATATGAATATTGAATTCTGAATTCATATTCTAGAAATTTCAAAAAAATGATAGAATACTATAGCATGATGATCTCTGCCTCTCGAAAGATCATGTTTAATACAAAGCCCATTACTCATCATTTTACTATGTTATGTGAGGTTCAATCAGACCAAAAAGAAATCTAACCCATTTAGAAATCACAAAACTATGATAAAGATTTCAGGAAGTTCTCTTGGGTTAAGGTAAAAGAAAAATGTGGGAATGTGAAAGAACACATCTAAAATGGACAACATATTGAATTAATGTGAAGATAACAATCGGAATCTAACTTTCAGTTCTAAAAATTATAAACTGTGTAATCTGAAACATGTAAAGTATGCAATATAAAAAGTGATAGTTCTATAGAGCGACCGAAATGGCGGCGGCACCCCCATCCTCGCCGGCTACGGCACGACTCTCATGTCCCCGCCTGTTGCGGATGCACTCGGTACCCGTGTCAGTGCATAGTGGAACTGAGACTTCCGTATCCTCAACGGTGGTAGGAACCCGTGCTTCTCCCCATTATTAATAATCCTGTTTTGTGGACCAACCATTAGAAAAACATAATATCAATTGAACAAACGGTTCTTTTTTATCCAAGTCTATTCAGAGTACAAGTACTTACCTCAGCCTTTTGAGGATGTCTATATCTGATTGGGCTTGATGCATGGATTTCTAATCTCCTTGCCAATCTTTCTCTTTATGGTTCGTAGTCCTAATTTTCATGTCTCACTTTAAACTCTTCATACTGCGATTCTATCTTGTTTGAGGCCAAACTTCTCTACATTCACATGAGTATTTAGAGCTACAATTAAAGTGAGAAAGCAATTGCACAAAATGATACAAATATAAATGATACATTTCTAAATACATATCAATCTAGTCCTTAGTAATGACCATAGCAGTTACTATATTTAGATGACAACTGAGGTATATCGCGACGCTATAGGGGAAAAAGATCGCAAACTGCAAACGCAAAATACTTGAGTTTCCATGGTAACCGGAGTGACCCATCCTATGTGTAATTAAACTTCAAACTGTACTTTAGAAATAAAATTATTCGATGCAGATGTCAAATACAGATACCGAATAGTCAAGTTACCTGGCATCATAGTAATCGAATTCACATAATGAAAATCATGAAAGTGTTAAGAAAAGTGATTACATTAAGTATTCTGATATGAAATAGTTGTGCTAGCTAAGATATTTAAGTGTAAGAAATGAACACGGTTCCTTGCAAACTCTATACACAACATGCCTGTTGTACGCTATTGAACTTTAGCTCATCCTTCATCCATTTTAGAGTCCTTATGCCTAAAAATAAAAGCACATGGTTATTGTTCATGCATGAAAATCTGATGGTTCTCCAAGGGGGAGAGGTAATCAAACATCAATTCAGGAGCTATTATCAATATTAAAATATCAAATAATAAGAAAAAAGAGAATATTGCTTACAAAAAATAATTTTGTACAATATGAACTCATGATATCTCCATCCTCACTTTTGGCACAAGTAGATCATCTCTTAGTTGGCAACTATTAACAAAAGTATTGTTAGACTCCAGATTAAATCTACTTAACTGTTTAACGTGTATGGACGCACATCCAAACTGCAAAATAAAAATAACAATATTTGTTGCAGCTAATTGTCGCACCTGCATCTATGTGTAGAACAGAAAACAAATCCAGTCTGGAAACTGACTACTCAGTTATTCTCAAACCAAAAAAAGTGAAAGGATCATGGCCATATTTCCCCCTATTGACAGGTTTAAATTGTTGTCAAAAAGAGAGAATAGACTCACTTGATTGAGCAATGAACGACCAAAGAATACAACTGCAAATACTCCAGGAATAAGGGCACAAGCATGGTGTTATACATGATTTGTCCAGTTACAACTAACATGGGGATTGGGAAGCGCTAATAATTGGGCAGTTTCATGGAGTTGCATCCAACCACCTAACCAACCTGCCTGGTTAATGAATTGAGCACGATTTTGGGGGAAACCAAACCTTGGCCCCAAAGCCAAAACGCAAAATCAACACGAACAAAGCAGAGGAGGGCAGAGGAGAGGAGACGGGGAACGGGATGGAGGCGCGAGGTTCGTACCGAGATCTTGTCGGTGAGGTGGGCGAGGTCGTGGAGGCCACCGGGCTCGCCGTCGCTGCTGCCGTGCGAGTCCCCGCCTTCGCCGCTGCCGCCCTCGAGGAAGTCACTGACGAGCATGGCCAGGTCCATGTCGCTCTCGTGGCTCCCGTGCTGGCTCGCACTCCCGGGCCCGTCCCCCCTCCCCGCGCCCGCAGCCACAGGTCCCCCACCGCACAGGTGACCCGCCCCTCGGCGAGACCCTCACCATGGACGGCGGGGCCCACCTCTGTTGTGCCGCCTCCACCATCGCGCCCGGCGGCGGCGGCGCCCCGAACTCCTTGGCCACCAGCATCATCCCAGCGACGAACTGCTGGTAGAACGTACCCCGTCGGCAATGGCGACGGCGATGGTGCGACGTTTTGGTGCACTTCGGCGAGGTCGGCGTGCAGGCAGGATATGGTGCTGGTGGCGACGGAGGTTAAGAGGATGTGGGCGCTAATCACGGAAGACAGGTGCATGATGCGGGTGGAGTTTGGTATTCTCCTCTGCGGTAGAGTATGGTCAGCCAATGCTAATTGCTAAGTCCACCCAGACGTGAGGTGCTGATTGGTTGGTGTGTGTTGTGGGGCATTTTATGGGGTGCGCGTTGTGAAATTCTTGTTTGCTTGTTTATTAGTATTGGCCACCTACGAGTAGTATCTGTACTATTAAAAGCACGAGAGGGCAGATCCAACTTCTAATCTGAAGTGTCTAATCAAATGATCAAGGGTCTTAAATCATCGTTAACGAAATCTTTTGTTAACCCTTCGTTAACATCGCGAAGCCCCACGTTCTCTTCGCGAAGCGTTCCGAAACCGCACCAACCCTGACTCCTCTCCCTTCCCCGCCCGTCGCGTGCTCGCCCCGCCCGCCGCCTCCTCTCCCCCGCTCACCCCCGTCTACTCACCCCGCCCGCCTCCTCTCCCCCGCTCACCCCCGCCTACTCGCCCAGCCCGTCGCCTCTCCCCCGCTTGCGCCGCCCTCCACCGTTCCCCGCCTCCCCGCTGTTCCCCGCCGTTCCCCTGGACCCAGCCCCCTGCCCCGTGTCCTCCACAAGATCTGCGCCGCCGCATTCACTCGCCCAGCCCGTCGCCTCTCCCCCGCTCGCCCCGCCCTCCACCGCTCCCCGCCGCCCCGCTGTTCCCCACCGCCCGCCGTTCCCCTATACCCAGCCCCTAGCCCCGTGGCAGCTCGTGGTGGCGGATCGAGCTCGAGGGTGGGAAATCCGCCGTGACCGTGACCGAGCAGGTGATGCGGCGCCCTTCCTGTGTCTGCTCCCAGCATGGCGCTGGATCCACATGGACAACCACTACACCAGGCCAGATGCGTCGTGACTCGCGAATAGTCGTTGTTGTGTTCAGTTGCTCAATGGCTCATGACTTAACAGTGTATGTCAGAAACATTTAGATGGGTTCGATGAACATGTGTTGTGCATATTTTTATTAATTCCACCTACTTATTTGCAACTTTTCATCTTAGTTCTTTTGTGACGATCTGGTTACATTCATTGGTTTTGTTTAGGTATGTGGCTGTTGGCAATGAACCTTTTCTGAAGAGCTACAATGGCAGCTTCATCAACATTACCTTTCCTGCACTCAAGAACATTTAGAGAGCTCTAGATGAGGCTGGTGTAATGGTCAAGGCTATTCTTCCCCTGAATGCTGACGTCTACAACTCCCCTGAGAAGACACCAATGCCATATGCTGGGAATTTCCGCAAAGATATCAACACCCTCATGGTTTCCATTGTCAATTTCCTCCATAGGAATGATGCCCCTTTTTTTTGTCAACATCTACCCGTATCCGAGCCTCTACCAGAACGCAAACTTCCCGTTGAACTTCTCCTTCTTTGATGGTGGTAGCAAGCCAGTCTATGACAAAGGGATGGTATACACCAACGTGTTCGACGCAAACTTCGACACCCTTGTTTGGTCCCTAAGGAAAGATTGTGTGTCTGACATGAAGATCATAGTCGGTGAGATCGGCTGGCCAACATATGGCGATAAGAACGCCAACGTCAAGTATGCACAGAAGTTCTACGATGGTTTTATGAAGAAACTGGCCAGAAATGTCGGGACGCCTCTGAGACCCGGCCGCATGGACGCCTACCTGTTCGCGCTGACCGACGAGAACCAGAAGAGCGTGCTACCCGGGCGCTTCGAGCGCCACTGGGGACTCTTCACCTACGATGGGAAGCCGAAGTTCCCCATGGACCTCAGTGGGTTTGGCCAGAACCGGTACCTGCTCGGGGTCGAAGGGGTGCAGTACCTGCCATCACAGTGGTGTGTGTTCGACAAGGATTTGAAGGATAAATACAAAGAACTGCCAGCCTCCGTGAACTATGCATGCTCGAACGCAGATTGCACAACGCTAGGGTACGGGTGCTCATGCAACGGTCTCAACCATGATGGCAACATATCGTACGCGTTCAACATCTACTTCCAGACGATGGATCAGGACGTCAGGGCGTGTTCGTTTGGAGGCCTCGCGAAGATCGTGACGACGAATGCTTCTCAGGGAGGATGCGTGTTTCCAGTGCAGATTCTGAGTGCTTCGACAAGGGTGGTGTCGCTGAGCCTTTTCGCTGCGTCCTTGGTTGTTTCAGTAGCTGTGTTCATCCTCATGTAGGCGAGGGGAGGCGAGGCAGGGCAGTGAGCACTGGTACATCAAGCTGCTGCCAGAAGCTGTTACATGACACGGGTGGGGAGCACAGGATTGCGAGAGTGGATTTTTTGCTCGTACTACAATAGTCTGTGAAAGGCAAAGCTGGTGGGTGATTCAAGACAGAGTCTACTTTCAGAGGACAGTCTGACAATGCACCAAGTGTAAAAATTCTGAATGTTCTGCGCGTTGATTCCCAATCTGACTGCTGATATTCTACAGCAGGCATGGCTTCTAGGTTTCTGTTTGACATCGCTGCTACCTATACCAGTTTACTGGCCAGTAGTCAGCCTGAGCCTTATACCAACCCAATGAGCAGCTTGCTCAGTTTTAACTGTCCTGCATTTGCACACTCCATCTTTTTTGGATGCATGAACTGCAAAAGAGAAACATGCGTTTCAGCATGATAGGCACACGGAAGGAGCAGAATTCGTGATGTTTTTGTCTGTTCCTTGAGTTACTGATGGAGCGAAATGCGTGATATTTTATCTTTTGATTTGAGTTCCTGTTCTAACTGCGTGCGCTCTTTGTCCCAGTTTCCGTTCCCTTGTTCTTGCTTTTCTATATCCCGATGAACCGTGAGCCCAACGGAATGGGTCTACTACAGTTGTAGAGTACGTACTAATTATCTCCTGGGCCGAAACGGACCTCAAGTTCGTCGATAATCTCACCAGAGCCCACATGGGGTCCCTGCCTAGGTGGCACCAAGTGGCACCAGATGACAGCAAGAACATATGTTTTTAAGTGGACACCCTCTGGTCATGGAAAAAATTGTTCCATAAGGGCCAATCTTAATTAGTCACATCATGGCAGAGTTGGTACATAGAGACGGGAATCTTACTTAGTCCGACACCTGTCAATTGAGAATCTCAGCGTATTCATCTGTACTATTAAAAGCACGAAAGGGCAGATCCAACTTCTAATCTGAAGCGTCTAATCAAATGATCAAGGGTCTTAAATCATCGTTAACGAAATCTTTCGTTAACCCTTCATTAACATCGCGAAGCCCCACGTTCTCTTCACGAAGCGTTCCGAAACCGCACCAACCCTGACTCCTCTCCCCTCCCCGCCCGTCGCGTGCTCGCCCCGCCCGCCGCCTCCTCTCCCCCGCTCACCCCCGCCTACTCGCCCCGCCCGCCGCCTCCTCTCCCCCGCTCACCCCCGCCTACTCGCCCAACCCGCTCGCCTCTCCCCCGCTCGCCCCGCCCTTCACCGTTCCCCGCCTCCCCACTGTTCCCCGCCGCCCGCCGTTCTCCTGCACCCAGCCCCCAGCCCCATGTCCTCCACAAGATTTGCGCCGCCGCATTCACTCGCCCAGCCCGTCGCCTCTCCCCCGCTCGCCCCGCCCTCCACCGTTCCCTGCCGCCCCGCTGTTCCCCGCCGCCCGCCGTTCCCCGCTGCCCGCCGTTCCCCTGCACCCAGCCCCCAGCCCCGTGGCAGCTCGTGGTGGCGGATCGAGCTCGAGAGTGGGAAATCCGCCGCGACCGCGACCGAGCAGGTGATGCGGCGCCCTTCTTGTGTCTGCTCCCAACATGGCGCTGGATCCACATGGACAACCACGACATTGACAACCATGTGATTCTTCTACATGGACATGGAGCTCCAACACCACATCATGGAAGGCTTGGGAGTTCGTCACCACATGTTCCTCTTCTCATCCCCACCTCCGCTCTTCTGAAGAGAGGACAAGAGTGGTCCAATATTCTTTTTTGAAATGTCCATTAGTCTAATTTTTATACAAGAGAGCATTATCTCTGTTTCGACATCAAAATTAATCGGATGGAATTCTTTCATTTCTATTGCTAATTAAAATGCCTCCGTTTTCTGGACATGCATCTGCCTTTGCTTTAATTTTCCATGTTCATGTTTGATTCGAGATCCTACTAATTAGGCTTGTTTGACTGTGAGTGCCGATCCCGCACCCCTGGTTTATTACAAAAGGTGGTTGATCTAAAGCCAAAGGTGGAACAGTGGAGTCCACAGAACTTGGATGACAGAAGCTACAGCAGGCCAGCACCACCTAAAGAGCACGAGTTGGCCATCCAGAAGTTCAATACACAAGTACCAATTAATAAGGTAACTTGCTACAGCCATGAAAAAGAAGTGTGAAGATTCGGACTTGTGCTTACTGCCATGTTTGTAATAAGATACTATATAACTCGCATTTCTTATATGTTCGTTGTTCATTTGTGTGCTTTCATTTTAAAGCTCATATGGTCGTTTCTTGAGGAAACTGCATGCATATACTGTTGATGTTATACGTATAATTTCTAATGATAAATTTTTCTGCGTCATATCAGGTTACAGAATGGCCGCCAAATGTGTTAAAAATTTGTTCATACATATGAACATGGATGATTACTTGACACATGAATGGTATGGAAATCAGGATCTAACTCAATTTAATCTGAAAGCAGCAACATGAATGGTATGGAATAGTAAAATTTCATTTCCCTCGTGGCATGCAGCATCTTGTCGCACCATGCCTCTCCTACTCGCTCGCAGGCGCCCCCAGACCAGTTCATCATGAATCGCCAAACGATAGGGGTCCGACACTCAAAGCATTAGAGCAACCAAATTGATGGTGATTAACTGATGTACTTTTCCTTTAATCATCCAGCAAACCAACCTCTGATGTTGATAGTAAAAAAGAAACTTTTCTATGGTATTATCTTTCTAGCAATAATGGTCAGGCATGATCAAACATAATAAGATAAATGTATAACCCAGATTTTGAAAAAAAATCTTGCATGCTCATTATATTTGTAGCAGTAATTTGCGCTTGTGATGATTAGTGAAGTTTTGCATCAAACACATATTTCTAGACAAACATTCGGGATTTTGTTGTGTCTTGCATTCATGTGCTCTTATTCCCCAACCTATTTTTGTGACAATAAGAGGATTGAAGATGAGTCGGGATCATCAACTCATCATCTATGCAGCAGTAATCACTCTTAACTTTTGTTTTCTGTTTTGTTTGGTGATCGCATAATAGTCTCCTTTGCTGTTTTTATGATGCCTTTTTTAACCAGTACAAATTTCAAAGATTCCTCATCATTTGGATGGTTTGGGCTGCTTTGAACTGTAAAATTTATATTTGGTTGTTTTTATGGTAACACGTTTGGACGGTCAACAGTCCACCCAAGCTTGGCCTTCCACTTACCAAAAGTTAGATCGTGGATGGACTAGCAAACCAATATCTTCTTTCCAGTTAACTTGCACACCTTTTCTTCTATTTTATGATGCCATGTGAGAGACTATATTAGACGTGTCATTTAGTTTACTTGTCCCAAATTACTAATTCTTTCGCAGATTGAGAAGCCACCACAACTTGGGTCACTATTGAAAGGGCTCTTGGCCTATTTTCTCATTTACTAATTGGACTAATGAAATAAAAAAAATTGGTGTCTTATTTCTTATTTGATTTTTGTAGTGATGTTTATGTATAGTTTATTCATAGATGGTAAGACCAAGTAGGCCGATGTCAAATGCATTATAGATCAAGACAGAGTTGACACTAATTTCATATCTGCAAGTTTTTTGATCCTGTACCAAAACTATTGTTGATGCTTTGAGTAGCCCTGTGCTTGTAGAGCAATGGATCACTTCCATGTTATATTTTCAATGCATACTTTGAATTGGTACTTTTCCTTTTGGGGTTGCCCTCAATGATTGCCGCTAATTTCCAGTCTACATAATAATGCCAAAAGTAGAAGTATGCACTTCAAAATTTTGGGGAGCAACATGAATCATGGTTTAGGCAAGCATATCTTTGTTGTGGCGTTGTACAGATAGTAAAGCTCTCTAATGTGGCGAAATCATGCTTTGTGGAGTGCTTATTGCTTTCATGTTTTCCAGGAAACATGATTGTTCCTTTTCCCTATCCAATATGGATGCGGTGAGTTGTTGATTCATATCAATTACATTGTTTAAGTAAAAGAAAACATGTGTTTGCAAGGTGAAATCAAACGTAGCAGCATTTGGCATTTTTAATGGTTTGGAACTTTGGAGCCCTGCAAAAGTTGGTCATCATTCTTGGATCAAGGTATGTTTGTGATGCCTAGCTTCGTAAATTTACTCTTTTTTTGTCTAATTGGACGATGTGGGATGATAATTGTTGCCTTGGCATTATCTCTTCATGGAAGAAGTGAAGTGATGGATGTTTACTGAGAGTTCAAAGTCATTTGCTGGGAAGTTATGTTCCTTAAACCCACCGATAGACGCTCGGGAGCACCAACCGTAGGCCTCGGAGTGGCTTGGCCTCTCATAAAAAAAGACCCCATGCTTCTCATGGCTGCTCGCACATGTTTAAATCTATTATATGGGCAATAATTGAGTGTTTGTTTAGTGAGTACAGAATTTAGTTATGACATTTAACATTATACTTTTTTTTTGCATAATTTGGTCATAATAATAAAGTTAGTCACTCAAGTTGCTTCATGACAATGCAAGGGCCATACAATGCATTGGTAAATTCAATTTCGTTTCCTAGATGTTTTCTAGGTATGGTATAGATGTTTGCATCTTTGCGGAGATATTTAACAAATTATGAGATCGTGGGACGCTTATAACTTACATATTTCATCATGTTTTACAAGAAAATGAAGACGTGCGTTGCACGTGCACGCTAACTAGTACTCCCTCCGTTTCTTTTTAGTCTGCATATAAGGTTTGGTCAAAGTCAAGCTTTATAAAATTTGACTAACTTTATATTAAAAAATATCAACATTCACAACATGAAATCAATATTATCAGATGCACCATGAGATGTATTTTCATACTATATAATTTTAATATAGTAGATATTCATATTTTTTGATATAAATTTGATTAAACTTTATGTTGTTTGACTTTGATCAAATCTTATACGCCGAGTAAAAAGAAACGGAGGGAGTAAATATAGATGTTACTCCCATTGTTGTGGCTGGTCTGAAATTGCTTGAGGTAAAAGGAAGCGAGAGGACACCGGGAAACGATCTCCATCCTAAACCCCAAATCAACCGCGCACGAAGGCGCACGCAAGGGTTTTAGCCCAAGCCCGAAGTCGGCGTGCCCCCCTCGCCCAACCTCCCCTTCCCTCCTGCGTTGGCGGCGGCGCCACATCCCCCATTCCCCATGTCTTCCACTCCCTTCCCCGCCGCCTCCAGTTGATGCTCACCGCCCCAACTCCAGCCGCCGAGACAGCCATCTCCCCGCCGTCGCCGCCTCTTCCTCCTCCCCCCGTCCTCCTACCCACCAAAGTCCTAGCCCTCATGTGGCGCCGCCTACCCTCCCGCCGCCTCGCCTCCGCCCTCCTCTCCGCCTCCGCGCCGCAGCTTCCCCCTCCTCCTCTCCACCGCCTGCTCCTTCCAGCCCCCGCTGCCGCCACCGGAATCCTCCCTCCGGCGCGCCTCCTGTGGGGGCATCCCCCCTCGCGATTCGCGTCGTCCTCCGCTGCTGCCGCCGAGGCCGTCTCCTCCGAAGAGGTGGACGAGCCGCACCACGCGCCCGACGAGATCGTCCGCTTGGGCCCCAATCCAAAGCCGCTGGCCGCAGCCGCAGGTGAGGCGGGGAAGAAGGAGCGGAGGAGGGGGCGTGGGCAGGGGAGGCAGCTGGCAGAGTTGGCGGCCGAGCATGGCATTGGATACTCCAAATACGTTTCCCTGCGCCAGCGGCAAATCCGGATCGAGACCGAGGCGTGGGAGCAGGCCGCCAAGGAGTACCGCGAGCTGCTCGCGGACATGTGCGAGCATAAGCTGGCGCCCAACCTGCCCTATGTCAAGTCGCTCTTCCTTGGCTGGTTCGAGCCACTGAGGGACCAGATCATCGCAGAGCAGGAGCTTGTCGGCGAGCGTGGGACACGCGCCTCCCACGCCCCCTATTTTAACATGCTTCCTGCCGACATGATGGCCGTTATCACCATGCACAAGCTCATGGGGCTGCTTATGACTGGCAGTGGCGATGGAAGCGTCCGTGTGATCCAGGCCGCTTGCCAGATCGGTGAAGCAGTCGAGCATGAGGTGTGGCACTCAAGCTTCTTCTTTGTTTCCAGTTGTGCAGTTGCATGCCCAAATGGTTGTTACATTAATGAATTAGCAGTGATGATCCTTACTAATCTCAAGTGACCACTAGGTTGCCAGTGTTGGTGGTTGAAATCATTGTTTTTTTTATCAATTAAGGTTGAAAAATGACGTCTTTAGTAAATAGTTTCTCTTAGATTTATGATAATTTAGTGCTAAGCACCATTATTATTCATTAGAGGGTATGACATGTCTGAAATTACCAATTTACGTTTTCTTTCGTATAGGTATGCCATTATGTAAGGCTGAATATATTCCCCGATGAACTCTGGGTTATTGAAACACTGTAGGTTAGGTACATCTGGAGCTAAAAAAGATTAAAGTAATATTTCGTTACAGTTGGAAGTATTAGTAAACAATTGATGAGTTCTGGAAACAGTATGTGGTTCTGAATCTGATGGTAAGGTACCCTTTAAAGAGATTATGTAAATGTAGTTGAAATGGGTCAAAATATATACATGATTTGATTGACTAAATACCTACTCATGAGCCTTGGAATGATTTAGGGCCAGGCATCATTACTGTTATCGATAATCTAACTGTTAGGTGTACCCTCTTTGAATGCACCATTCTAAGTATAAATTTTGAACCATTGTCTTACATATGTTTGACATTGTGCCATAAAGAGGTGCCTTTATTTTTTGGGGGCAGAAAGAGATACCTTTGTCAGCTGCTATTTCCTGGCATTGGCGTTTGCATTAATTTTCAGTCAATTGTTAACCTGGCATTTATTTCTTTTGTTGCACCAGTTATGGTGACAACAGTTAGTGTGGTACGTTAGTATACATTACTAACGAGTAATTGTAATGTTTTTCCTCTTGTCCTTGACCAGGTTCGAATCCACAAATTTCTAGAGAAGACAAAGAAAAAGAACACTAAAGAAGTAGATAAAGTAGTAGAACCAGGGGATTCAGATATCGCCAAAGAACAACAGCTTTTAAGAAAGAAAGTCACTGATCTGATGAAAAAGCAGAAGATACGGCAAGTCAGGCATTTAGTGAAGAAGCAAGATAGCACCAGGCCATGGGGTCAAGATGCTCATGCAAAAGTATGCACCTTTTCTAATTATTCGTTGATATATGTGTTACTTCTTGAACTAAAGATATATTTGATATATGTGTTACTTCTTCAACTAATGATATATTTATATTATCTTTTGCCGTTTTGTAGGTTGGCAGCCGTTTGATTGAGCTATTTATTGAAACGGCCCATATACAACCACCTGCTAGTCAGTCTGGAGATAGTACACCTGAAATTCGACCTGCTTTCACGCATGAAATGAGAACTGTGGCAAGAGAACAGTAATCATGTCAACTCTTACTTAATACTCCCTCCGTCCGGAAATACCTGTCATAGGAATGGATGTATTTAGATGTATTTTAGTTCTAGATACATCCATTTTTATACATTTGTGCGACAAGTAATTCCGGACGGAGGGAGTACCTTCTTACCCCAAAAGGGATGCTTCTCTGTTCTAACTCATGCTTTCTCTAATGCCTTGTACGTAAATAGGAAAAGTCGACGATATGGTGTGATCAAGTGCGATCCACTGGTTCGACAAGGCCTGGATAGAACAGTGAGTCACTGAGTTGTTCCTTCTGTTACACGTGCAATGATTTTCTTCATCAGAATATTCTTTCCAGAATATTGCATTCCCTGATCCTTCCATGGAAATATTTCCTGTGACAGGCAAAGCATATGGTCATACCTTACATGCCTATGTTGATTCCGCCGATCAATTGGACTGGGTTGGTACTGCTTATCCATGTTCCTCACAATTATTTGCATATATGTTGCTAGATAGCTCGACTGTTCTTCAAGTGTGTTAGGTTACATCATAGTAGCTGAGTGTAATCACAAATCTGAATGGTCCCCTTCTCGATGATTTCAGTGTGTTGTGGTTCATAAGAGTGGATGCTGCTCTGTTAGATTATTACTCCCTCCGTCCGAAAATACTTGACGTAGGAATGGATGTATCTAAATGTATTTTAGTTCTAGATACATCCATTTGTATCCATTTCTGTGACAAGTAATTCCGGACGGAGGGAGTACTAATTAATGGTTCCGAGTAACAAAATTATCCCTAATTTTACTAGCGACACCCATGTTATACCTAATTTTGAGTAGCAAAATTATCCCAGTAATTGTTATGGGAACTAACTACTAGCAATTTCTACAGATATGACAAGGGTGCACATTTATTTTTGCCATCCTATGTGATGCGCACCCATGGAGCTAGGCAACAAAGGGAGGCTGTAAAGAAGGCTCCAAAGGAACAGATGCAAACAATTTTTGAGGTATTCTTTTGCCTCATGTTTATATCATCTTCACAGATTAGATGAATAGTTAAGATTGAAATACGTTTTCTAGATCACATGCATGGATCTCTTTTTAGCACACTTGATGCAGATAGCTGTTTCTCTTGTTAATATGCTGTTTGCACATTGGCACGCTGATGGCTGTTCTTGCTAAGCATCTTTGTCTATGTGATATAATCAATTGATGCCTTTTTGGTTTCAGGCCTTGGATAATCTTGGGAGCACCAAGTGGAGGGTCAACAAAAGGGTTCTTAGTATTGTTGACAGAATTTGGTCCAGTGGTGGCCGACTTGCTGACTTGGTTGATCGTGCTGATGTGAGCTGCCATCTTTTTCTCTCTGGATTTCATCTTATGAATACTATGGCATTCTTGTTTTATATGCTAACTTTTTTTTATGTGCTCTAGGTTTCCCTACCGGAGAAGCCTGACACTGAAGATGAAGCTGAGCTGAAGAAGTGGAGGTGGAGCATGAGGTCAGCCAAGAAGGAAAACAGTGAAAGACATTCTCAGAGATGTGATGTTGAGCTTAAACTCGCCGTAAGCGACTATAAGGGTTCTTGCTATTGTTAATGGTTGAGCTGGGCATCATTTACTCAATTTTTACTCTTCATCTAATGTACCCTTGTTGGTAACAGGTAGCTCGCAAAATGAAGGAAGAAGTGGGGTTTTACTATCCACACAACCTTGATTTTAGAGGCCGTGCTTATCCAATGCATCCTTACCTGAATCACTTGGGTTCAGATCTTTGTCGTGGAGTGTTGGAGTTTTCTGAAGGTCGACCACTTGGTGAATCAGGCTTGCGCTGGCTGAAGATACACCTAGCAAATTTATATGGTGGAGGTGTAGACAAGTTATCATATGATGGCCGGATTGCATTTACTGAGAATCACCTGGAGGACATATTTGACTCAGCTAACAGGCCTCTTGAAGGCAAGCGATGGTGGCTTGAGGCAGAGGATCCGTTCCAATGCCTGGCAGTTTGCATGGATCTTAATGAAGCTTTAAGAAGCTCCTCTCCAGAAACAGTGATCTCACATATTCCTGTGCACCAGGTACTGATATTTTGTCCATGGTATATAATTTTTCTTCTGATAATCTAATTTCTTTCCTGCAATAATTGTCATGTTTAGTTAAGTTCTCCGTGTTGCTTTGCTAGGCTAGGAAAAATTAGCCATGTTTGTTTCTTGTGGCTTGAAATATAAAACAAGGACATGCTCTGACAGCTTCCAGAAAAGTATAACTAATGCCAAACATATTTGTAGTTTGATCTACTTGTGGGCATTGCCTGACAAAATGATGTATAAATAAACCTTGAATACATTGTTTATCTTGAGGGCAAGGAATTTCTTCTGCATATGATTATGAGCTACTTTTCTTGGCAAGATCTGCGCAAATAAACATTTTTAATTTCTGGTAAACATGTCATGGGCTTATGGCATAGCAGCAGCTGCATGAGTATAGGAAGGACATACAAGTTGAGTCCAAGAAGGACATACCTATTTGTTGAGAGTTCTGTTTTGTTTTGATAGAATGCTTTAATTGAAGTTGTAATATGTTAGAATTTAGTTATTTAATTTATTTAGGCACTTTGTCTCCGTTAAACAGGGATGGTAATCTCTTACTCCCTCCGTCCCATAATATAAGAGCACTTTTTACATTACACTAATGTAAAAAACGCTCTTATATTATGGGACGGGTAAAAAACAAGCAAAAATAAACCAAACTATCCCATTTCTCTCATGTTGCCCTCTAGCTGTCTCTTTTATCCGCATCTATCTATTGGGATTCATGCTCCTCAATGAGTATGCTTACTTCTACTAAGTCATTTGGATGCAATACTGGGAGCCAATGGCGTTTAAAATGGTATGGTAGATCACAGCTGTTAGCATTGACTTCAGTCGTATGTGTTCATCTTGATTACATAATGTTGTAACAATGAAAATATATACTTTATAGGAGACCTAAGATATGATTAGTAGCATGGACACGGATTATGAGCTTTCCTGAAGAAAAAACCAAACATTATTTCTAAGTTCGAACAGAAAATCCAGAAAAAGCATAAATTTGCATGTGCCAAATACTCTCTGCAGAGAATGAAGAGAAATATGAACATACTGTCTACCATTTACTTGTGTAGCTGCACAAAATGTATAGTTTTTGTACAATCTTGTGTAACTGCACATAGTATTCACACATGCACATGTGTGTTCTCCTTTCAGAAGTTTTTGAAATGTTATGTGTGCTATATGTTATAATATGTAACTAGAACATTAAACATTTACGCAAGAGAAGACATGATATCTGGTGCTGTTGCTAAACCATGTAATCGCCCACCTAACATTTTATAGTAAGTCTAGGTGATCGGTTATGTGCTTATGCTGGAGCAGAATTATGATAATTATGTTTTCTTTTTCAGGATGGCTCTTGTAATGGCCTGCAGCACTATGCAGCTCTTGGAAGGGATAAGGTCAGTTCATATTTTTATTAATTACGCTGTGGCTTTATCAAAGTTCTTTTTTGGCATGGGAAATATTTAATATTTGGCCAGTGAAGTATGTAATCATTTCTTTCATCAATTTCATGCAGCTGGGTGCAGTTGCTGTCAACTTAGTTTCCGGGGAGAAACCTGCAGATGTTTACTCTGGAATAGCTGCCAGGTAGAGGTCATTCTGTCTTGAACGTAGTGTCGATGCCTCAATGGGCAGAGTCAACATTCCTTTTTAACTTGTAGCTGTCTGTATGCCATACCCTATCAGCCTATCTAGTTACTGAGCAATCTTATACACCCACTTTTCTGTTGACTTATAATTCACAACAATTATGGTCCGAAAAATATTCTTTTACTTCTCTCATAAAAGTACCAGTCATGGATGGAGTCAAACTTCAAAGTACCTATATATGCTCATATTTATACGTGTTCCTGAAATGAATTTGGGTAGACAACAGATCGTATACAGATTCAAACAAGCTTAAACTGTCTGTTCATGTGTTTATTTATGAAATAATTGGGTCCTGCTTGGTATCTTTAATATGGCAGTGCCTTATCAACAAGCCAATTAACTGTTCAAATCTAGATTTAAGTCAGGGTTCAGTTTATCCATCTTGACATGTGATGGATGTAATATCTTCTTCAACTTGTGATCTGGAGTTACATTTTTAGTACTTGTGATCCAGGGTGGTGGAAATTATGAAGAGAGATGCACAAAAAGACCCAGCTAAAGATGCTGATGCAGCACGTGCTCGCTTGTTAGTTGATCAGGTGTTGTTTTTAAGCCAGTCTTTATAAATATTCTTTTACCTTGTATGATGAAAATACTCTGTGTTCAAGATTGCTTTTATTTGGTCGGCTCTCTACCTTCAAGTTATACATACCTGTATTAAAGCTGACACCTGGTAAAAATCTACAGCTGATGTTATGCTAAAATCAACAGTTCTACCTAGAGTTACACTGTTTTCTGTAACATTTGCCAGTGTAGCTATTCTGTGATAATGCATACTAAAAGCCTAAGGAATTGAAGGGTACCACATTCTTTAAAATGTTAGAGCAACACCTACTTTTTCTCAGCATAGTGCAAATTTGTAAAATCACGTGGAAACTCCTGGGATTAGTACAAACCTAGCTCAGTTATTATGCTAGATGAAGTTTATTTGAAACATCACTTTAGAAAGCCCATATATATTGAGTTGGTATATAAGCATGCTGTTGAGTTCGAGAGGGAGAGCGGTACCTTCAGACTGCTCGAGCTTTTTTTCTGGTTACTCGAGTTACTCTTCTTCTCCCGTGTGTGTGTGTGGCGGCTCTCATGGGAACGGGAGGACTGGATGCCCCTTTCTAGGTCAGCACCTCCACATGGGCTTGGGCCCTGAGTGACAAAGCTTGATGGGCTTGGGCCCATACCGGTTCAACACCCCCCCTCAAGATGGGTGGTAGATATCTATCATTCCCATCATGTCACATGCCAAGTTACAATCCTTTGTTCCCAGTCCCTTTGTCAAGCAATCTGCAAACTGCTGCCTAGAGCTGACATGACTAAGGCTGATGATCCCAGCATCAAGTTTCTCCTTAATGAAGAAGCGATCGATTTCCACGTGCTTTGTCCTATCATGTTGAACTGGGTTATTAGCAATGACTATAGCTGACTGATTGTCACACCACACCTTCAAGGGCCCCTTCCTTAGAAGTTTCAACTCGCTCAGTAGGTACTTCACCCAGAGCATGTCACACAACCCTTGAGATAATGCTCTATATTCAGCTTCGGCTGTTGGTCTAGACACAACCGTCTGTTTCTTGCTTCTCCATGACACCAAATTTCCCCCCACAAACACACAGTAGCCAGAAGTTGATCTTCTATCATCTTGACAACTGGCACAATCAGAGTCACAATAGCCATCCACCTCAAGATGTCCACTCTTCGCAAACCACAACCCTTTATCCGGAGTCCCCTTCAAGTACCTTAGAATTCTGTGCACAATATCAAGATGCCCACTCCTTGGTTCATGCATGTATCTGCTCGCCACACCCACGGCATACACGATGTCAGGCCTGGTATGACACAAGTAAAATAATCTCCCAACCAGTTTCTGATAATCTTCCTTATTCACCAGCTCTCCTGATTGTGCTGTCACTTGATGACTTGTTCAATCGGAGTAGGGTATGCACGACATCCCATCATGCCCATGTCACTCAAGAGATCTAAGGTGTATTTCCGTTGGCACAAATATATTCCCTTCTCTGTCCAGGCCCTTCAGTACCAAGGAAGTATTTTAGGTTACCCAAATCCTTTACCTCAAACTCGTTGCTCAAACACCCCTTCAATCTCTCTATTTTCTCCTTGTCATCTCCAGTGATGATAATGTCATTCGCATAAACTGCAAGAATGGTGATCTTCTGATGAGAGTGTCTGTAGAACACTGTGTGTTCACCGTTACACTGACCATGCCCCATACCACGAACAGCACGCCTGAATCTATCAAACCATGGCCTCGGTGATTGCTTCAGTCCATACAAGGATTTCACCATGCAAGAAGGCATTCTTAACATCTAGTTGACGCAACTTCCACCCAAAATTTGAAGCACAGGAAACCAATATCCTTACTGTGTTCATCTTTGCCACAGGAGCAAACGTCTCCTCATAGTCAATTCCATAAGTTTTACTATATCCTTTGACGACCAATCTGGCCTTATACCGTTCCACCTTCCCCTCAGGATCCTGCTTCACTGTATAGACCCACTTACAACTCACAGCTTTTATTTCTGCTGGCAATGTGGTTAGCACCCACGTCTTGTTTTTCCTCAATGCTTCCAACTCTTCTATCATTGCTTCACCCCACTTCGGATCTTGCTTTGCAGCCTTCCAATCCTTTGGAATTGACACAGTTTGAAGAGAGGCGACAAACACTATAGGAAGGAGACAAAGCCTCATAAGACACAAAATTTCCAATGTCATGATAAAAAACATCTGGTGGTAAAGCCTTCTGTGCGCTTCACGTGTCCCCTTTCGCAACGCAATAGGAAGTTCCACTGTGTCTGATGAGCTTGCATCACTGCCCTGCTGCTCCTCCTGCACTGACTGCTCCCCCTGCACTTGTGATTGCCGCCGTGAATATACCAGACGTGTGTCAGATGAGCTATGCACTTGTGGCACTTGTGGCACTTGTGGCTGCCGTTGAGACATGGCGCTGCCAGCCCCTGCTATGGTATCACCCATCTCCTCCAGAACAACAGCATTCTTGGTGCTGCCAGAAGCACCATCTGCCCCTGCAAAACGCGCCTTGATGGTCACAAGACGGCATCCCCTGCTGACCTCCTGCTCCATCAGGAAGAGCCTCTCCTTGAGCATGAGGCTCTCCCCCTCAAGCCCTTCTCCTCTACAATCAGCAGCAGCAGCTCCAACACACAACACCTCGTCCACTTTGAGCAGCAGCAAAACCAGCAATCAGATGCCCAACAGCAGCTCCAGCAGCAACATCACACAGTACACAGCAGCACTAAGTGCAAGCAGCAACAATAGCCTCTTCCTCCTTCCTCTGCAAACAGCAGCAGTCCCAGCCACCACCACACAGCCGCACCCTTCTCCAGCAGAACAACAGCAGTTCGTCACCTCTCCTTCCTTTACCAATCTGCAACAATCAGCAACCGAGAGGAGAAGTAGCAGAGTCAGCAGAAGCAGCCCTCAGCAACCGCAGCCAGCCGCACCTCCTCTGCTTCCTCCCGTGCAGCAGCAGCAGATTGTCTGCTTCCTCCCGCTTAGCCACAGCAGCTCGTCTGCTTCCTCCCGCGCAGCAACAGCAGCTCACGCAGCCACACTGGACTTCCTGC
Organism: Hordeum vulgare subsp. vulgare; assembly: GCF_904849725.1. Classification (NCBI taxonomy): domain Eukaryota; kingdom Viridiplantae; phylum Streptophyta; class Magnoliopsida; order Poales; family Poaceae; genus Hordeum; species Hordeum vulgare. Next base: position 360,125,011 of record NC_058522.1, read on the forward strand.
GCCAGCCGAGACTCCTCCTAGCCCCGCCGTCGCCAGCCACCAGGTTCCGCGCGTGTACAGTTCGTCGCCTCCTGCCACGCCCAGATGCAAGCGGCACCCCTCTCGCCGGACCTCACCACCGGCCGGTGACCTAGACCACCGTTGTCGCCGGCGACCTGGCCTCTGATACCATGTTGAGTTTGAGAGGGAGAGCAGTACCTTCAGACTGCTCGAGCTTTTTTTCTAGCAACTCGCCTTACTCTTTTTCTCCCGTGTGTGTATGTGGCGGCTCTCATGGGAACGGGAGGGCTCATGGGAACTGGAGGACTCATGGGAACGGGAGGACTGGATGCCCCTTTCTCGGTCAGCACCTCCACATGGGCTTGAGCCCTAAGTGACAAAGCTTGATGGGCTTGGGCCCATACCGGTTCAACACATGCTGACTAATTGGGCTGTCATAAGATTAATGTTTACCTAATGTCCTGAATAAAATTTGTGTTAGCTATTTTACATATGATTTCTGTAATTGCTTTTAGTTGATATCTCGTAGACTTGCCAATAATACAGGTAAATTATGTAAAATTTTATGTGCTTATTTGTGAAATATACAGGTGGATAGGAAATTGGTAAAACAAACAGTGATGACATCTGTGTATGGTGTGACTTACGTTGGAGCACGTGAACAAATAAAAAGAAGATTAAAGGAGAGGGGGGTCATTGCTGATGACTCGGAACTTTTTGGTGCATCATGCTATGCTGCTAAGGTGTAATGCTTTATTCAGTGAAGCTTTTGTTTCTTCATCTAACATGTGCACCTTGAACTGAACCACCTTTTTGTTTCTTCTTTCAATTCTGGATAGGTCACGCTTACAGCACTTGGTGAGATGTTCGAAGCTGCTCGTAGTATCATGAACTGGCTTGGAGACTGTGCCAAGGTATCATTTGCAGTATCATGTCTGTTCCTGTCTGAACAGCATGCGATTCTTTGATGCTGTAATTACATTGGCATCAGAAATCCACTTCAATATCAGTTTTTGTCTGCTTCATAGTATTAGTACTGCTATTTTTGTTTGGTAATCATGGATTTGCTATTGAATGAAGCTGCAAAATGTGATCTATTGTCTTGTGGTTGATTTTCTATAAGAAAATAGTTAGTAATTGTAAATTTCTTCCTTTTCAATTTATTTGGGACATGCTGAAAAGAAAACATTGGGTGGGTATGTTAAACTTTGTTTCCGTTGGCATCCTGTGAGTGCCCCAACAGATAGAATGTTTTTTTTTTTTTGTTTATACTCATTACAGAGGCACACATCCTTCGTTACAAAGAGCCAGTTTGTCGTTGTAGTGCTTTTCTATTCAGTGCTGTGATATTTTGTGAGTTAGGGGAGTCTTAACCAATTTCCGTAGGATTATACTCCCTCAACGTCTTACATTATGGGACGGATGGAGTTCTGTTTTATCTGAATAAATAATGCTGTCAGCTAACTACAAGTCCGCCACACTCATTAACAGAAGTAAACGAGTGCTTTCGAAAAGGCAGCGCCATGTGCAGCGGAGACTGAGGGATGAAAACATAAAATGGATAAATAAGATCAAATAAAACCTCAAATACTGTCATGACTGTTGACCTACAACTTAAGATTACATCTGAGCAGTGGCTTGTATGGCAGGTTATAGCTTGTGAAAATGAACCTGTGAGATGGAAGACCCCTCTGGGACTTCCAGTTGTTCAACCATATCGCAAACTAGGGAGGCATCTTGTACGTATTCCAGTATAATTGTTTCCTCACTTTCTCTTGATTACTGCCGCCACATTATTTTAAAGAGAAATTAAACATGTGCATAACAATGCGGTATTCTTGATGTTCTCCTTGTAGATTAAAACTTCGTTACAAGTCCTGACCCTTCAACGAGAAACCGACAAGGTATGCCCTCTTTACATGGATATAGTTGAGTTCATCTTATTGACAATGGGACATTGACTGCCTGATCAGTTTCATGCCACCGTCTGCTGAATGGTAATTGGGCAGGAAGTGGGTAATTGAATTTTGCTTGCATACTTGGGCACATTGTTTCGTTGAACATATTTTCCTCATCGCAGCATTGCCACTGTTATAATGTACTATCAACCATATGCTTTGAATCTGATAGATCTATTGAGTATGCTAGATGAACGTGTATCTTTCGATCAGGTTATGGTGAAGCGGCAGAGGACAGCTTTCCCTCCAAACTTTGTGCACTCCCTTGATGGCTCTCATATGATGATGACTGCTGTTGCTTGCAAAAAGCAAGGCCTATACTTTGCAGGTCGGTATTCTGTATTCTCTTTACTATCTGCCAAAGTATTTGTGGGATACTTGGCTGCGTCTGTGTATTTTACTATTAGCATTTATGTATATTTAAAATCTATGCAGGAGTTCATGATTCATATTGGACCCATGCTTGTGATGTTGATACAATGAACAAGATACTTCGGGAAAAGTTTGTGGAACTGTATGATGCGCCTATTTTAGAAAATGTATGTATTTTGCCATCTCAGTTATCTGCATGCATATTTTTGGTATGTATTTGCACATATATTTGACAATCACTCTTCTCGTGCGATACATTTTTATTTGAAAGTTGCAGATATGCTTTTCTCCTGTACTTATTACAGTATTCTTAGTTTCGTGATTTACCCGATGATTGTTGAGTACACTTAAAGTGTTCCCTTGTCCAGGGTGCATTGCATTTAATACTAGCTAGCCTAAACCACTGTCTATTGTTGTTACTTATTTATCTATATCTTCTTTGTCTGCGTGGCTTAGCTGATTGGGCTTCATTTCCATGCGTATTGGTTTGTCATTTAGTAGTATGTTAGGACTATCATGATAGCTTGTTGTTGTGCTCTGTTTCCATGCTTTACCATGTAGAGCACATGAGCTTGCTGTTCTATGTGTTATTTTCGTATTTGTCCAATAACAAATGTCATAACTCATGACAGACTATGCATTCAGTTTGTTAACACAGTATATTTGATGCAGCTCTTGGAGAGCTTTGAGACATCTTTCCCTAAATTAAAATTCCCACCATTGCCAGAGAGGGGAAATTTTGATATGAAGGATGTTCTCCAGTCTACGTATTTCTTCAACTAGCGTGGTTGCAGCGGGCACATTGTCCTATTTTTCGCTCAGCTGCCCAGCTGTGGCCTTGCAGAAATCTCAAGTTCCGTGGAAGTACATGAGTGACTGACTCAGATGATGAAGCTAATTCTTTTGCTGATTGACGTGTCAACCTGTGGACAACTTGCATGAAGATAATCCCGCAAGACTGGATTTACAGAGGTGCACAGAAGACGCTCTTGCTTTGCTGCAGAATTTCATGGTTTCAACATCGCCAGTCATAAGCAAGTTGCATTACTACTGCCAAGGAGCTGGCAGTAAACAGAGCTGTCCAGGAGGAGGTTGAAGATAGTGACATTCAAAATAAGTGGAAACCGTGACCAAGAAGCACTTGCTGTGGAGCTTTTTCCTGAGTTTGTGATATAGTGTAGTTTTTATCTTGTGCCCGTTTTCCCCCTTTCTCAAGGCTCACGCGTAGCACGCTCACTCACAGATCATCAGTTTCCTGTAAATGTAATTATATGTAATTTTTGGCCTCTTCACTAACCTATCATTTTTTTTCTTGTTTTGCTTAATTTATAGAGCGGGGAATCTGATGGGTGCAAAATAACACTGTTGGAAAATTGATTCATAATTATCATTGTGGTTGTAAGATATTATCTATAGTAATAAAGTGAAATAGCCGTTTTCCTCTTTATAGTACCCGTGTGTTGCCATGGGCTGACAAATATATAGAATTGAACCAATGATCAAGGGTAATTGGTTAAAGAGCCATTAATTTTACTTCACCAATTTTGATCAGAATATATGTACAAGTTTCATCAATTTTTTATTCAAAAAAGTTGTGCCAAGCGGACAATGGATATAAAACCAGCATCTTAATCTTTGATACAAATCCATAGTAGTAAGAAACTTCTATGTCTATTGATAGAACTACAATAAACCCCTGTAATTGAAACAGCGATGGTAGCTCCTTCTCAAATTGGTCATAATTAGTCCAGGACGATTGGTCATAATTAGTCCAGGACGAAGATAATCAATCGAGATAGTAGCTCCTTCTCGACTACGTTTGAAATTAATTATACGTTGTTGGTTACGTCCGAAATTGATCATAATTAGTCCAGAACGAACATAATTATACCTTGTTGGTTACTTTTATAAACCATCATATGTAATCATATACAAACTAATAAACCTGGAATTGTCACCTAGATTTTATTTTGTTGAAGATTTAACATGAAAGCTCATTGTATCTTATGCAAGTGAAGTGCATGACCTTCATGGTCATTGGCAAAGACGTGAGGGGAATGCAACATGAGGGGTTATGGCCTCGAAGGAACTTTTAGTTTTTCTACTTCTTTGTATATGTTTTAAACTTCAGTTTATCATCATTTAAATAATGATTTGTTTTACAGAATAAAAAAATGACCAAAATATTCTGGGAACATGATAGTGTGTTCTGTCACTGTTGAATAACCTCGCCAATGGTCAGCTATATATGGAGAAAAAGGAATAATCAAGATGGTTCTCTAGAGAAGTCATACCATCTCTCGATGCACATCATGTTCATGGATCCTAGTCAGGCTCTCTTCTCCCAGCTTCATTGTCATATTTCACCCTAGAAAATCAACTGCTCGTGTTCTGAATAGTTATTATAAATAAATTTCAAGAACAGGTCATGGCTGAATCACTTGGGTACCATACTTAAAAATATGTATGCCTATGAGTGATTTGGCAGGTAATACCGCATGCCATGTAGAAAGCCATATCCAATTTGAATGGATGAATCGTCTTCCAAGTGTTACAGAAGTCTCGGGTAAGTCTCATCGACATGCACAATGGAGCTACTTTGCCATCTATCTTGCCAGGACATATAGAGATCATTCTCAGCACACCTCGTGAATTTGTTCATGTTTAAATCAGAGAGAGGAAAAGGGGACTGGACTTTACAAAACTGAATGTCATCTAAAACTAAAGCACATAACGTACAAAGTGCATGCCTACTTAATTGTAACAAGTACATTGGAAGCTCACTACGTTGGTGTTGGGTGGGAGGTGAAGATGTATGGATTTTGGTCTGCTGCTCCACATCCTCTCCTCTTACAGTTGTACCTACATAGAAAAGTCAGGGGTTAGAGAGAGGGAGAATAAGAGAGGGGAGAGGAGAGGAGTGGAAGTGGTGGCTTGCCACCTACCTGCTGCAGCTTCTCCATGGCTCACACCCCTTGCTTCACACAAGTAGATGAACTGAGATGAGAGCAACTGTCTGTACACACTCACACATCAGATGCAGAGTGGAAGAAAACCACATGAAGGGGATCTGACCTGCCGCACCTCTAGCAGACGACGTCATGGGTGGAAGAGGGGCTTGCTAGGGTTTCGGCCGGCGGTGGAAGAATCCCGCTGGGCCGCCCGCTTGACGTCTCGCCCCCGCGCGAGGGAAGCCTGTTAGACGGGCGCACCCACCACACCCGCCGCCCTTGATGGTCGGGCACTGCCAATACCGGCGGCGGCGGCAACCAGATGATCATGGGGCTAGGGGTTGCTCGCTAGGGTTTGGCTCCTCTGGAGCCGCCCGCGCGAGCGGCTTGGGAGGAAAGGGGGCATGTTCGTTGGTTTTCGGTTAGGTGGGTTTGCTGGGTTTTCTTCCCTGGTTCATTTGTTTGCGAGCGGGATCGTGGGGAGCAAAAGAAAGGGCGAAAAAAATACCAGGTGGAAGGGAAGACGAAAAAAAGCAGGTGAAAGGGGAGACGAAAAAAATCCGGAACGGAAGCAACCAAGTCCCCCTTGAGGAGAAGAGATTATTTGTTTCCAAAAGACAATTGCACTAATGGAGGGATCGACTGGTTTGATTAATTTAGGAAAGTTAGATCCGTGATACTTTTGTATGTTAGAAAGTACTGCTTTGTAAGGAAAGAATGAAGAGGAAATAAATTAGTGGATTTTATAAAGAGAATGACACTAATGAAGGGATCGACTGATTTTATTAATTTAGGAAAGTTAGATCCGTGATTTTTTGCATGTTAGGAAAGTACTGGTTTGTAAGGAAAGAGTGAAAAGGAAATAAATCAGAGAATTTTTTAAAGAAAATTACACTAATGTAGGGATCAGTTGATTTGGTTAATTTCGAAAAGTTAGATTTGTGAACTTTTGTATGTTAGGAAAGTATTGATTTATAAGGAAAGAGTGGTGACGCGGTTGAAAAAAACTTTCTACTATTAATTATTTGCATCCTAAATTAAGTCTCTCACTAATTAATAAATTGCATTAATGGCTCGATTTCATAATTGATTTGGCGCAAAAAATTCATAATTAGATGGACTTAATTATTTGTTTGTGTAATTAATTTTCTATCTAATTAATTGTATTAATGGTTTGATTTCCAAATTGATTTGGTTCTTTGTTTTCAAATTATGTTTGCATTAATGATTAAGTACCGATGAAACAAAACGATGACTAAGTACCGATGAAACAAAACCGACCATCACGATTGCAGACTCCTTCTTTAGGAGTAGACGATTGATTGGACTAGTATGGCATCGTCCATGTCTTGACACTGTTATTTTCAGTATATTCTGTGGGCCGTTGCAACAAAAAAGAAACATAGGAGATCCTTGGATCAAATACACGCATACACGAGTCATGTAACCAGGTTAGTTGTATGGGGCAACTAAAGTTGACATGGGAGGATGCCGTAAATAGAGATTTGAAGATTTGGAATGTACCTACAGATTTGGCTTTTGATAGGAATAAATGGAAGTTAGATCCATGTACCACAAGCTTAATTTTTCAGTACAAGCTTAATTTACTTCCCTTTACTTTGTTTACTTGTACATTCTTTTCTTTTGAGTTCCATAGATTTTTGTTGGGTTTCATCTCTAGTCTCGTTGGTTTGACCCCAAGATTATTACATGATTTTTTAAGGATTCTAGTCCTTCAAATTTCTTCCACGCGGTTTTTTTAATTCATAGGAATACAACTCATAGGCTTTTCTTTGACTAGATTACCGAGTCAACTCTATACTCTTGCAAAGAATTCTATGCTTGTCCCCTGCTCAGGCAAACATCGGTTCAATGTTATAGTACATGATGGCGTTAAATTTATTCCCTCCGTCTCTGTGACAGCCCGAGACCGACGTTCCAGAAGGTTTCCCCTTTATTTCCATTTCCGTCGTGTGATTAGTTTTATTTGTTGCATTGTTATTTGGTTTGCATCGTCGCATCATGCATGGCTTCATGTCAACTGTGTTTTGTCGGTGTTGCTTGTTGCTCCGTGTTGTTGGGTGTTAGTGCTTTGTGAGTGTGACGTCGTTTGTCGGCGTGATGAGAGTGCGTGGGTGAGAGCCACCGCTAAACCCTGTTGCACCGTGGACCTAAAACCCTCCTCTCCCCTCCTAATTTGTTTTTGTGGTTTTGCTAAAGATTTCAGACTTAACCCCCTTTTTTTTAAAAAAACGTCTTCTTTTAAAAAGGTCCTCTTATTAAAGGCGGGGGCAACCCTTGGGTTTTCTTTAATTTCTCCTTTTGTTTATTTTAAATCCGTATCATTTTTTTTCTCTTTTAAAGCGTTTTTATTGTATTCTCTAAATAAAGAGGTTTATTTAATTCTTCAAAAGGGGGTTTGATTTTAATCTTTTGTAAAAAAAGTTTTAATTTTATTCTTTTGTAAAAGGGATTTAATTTTATTCTTCAAAAGATTTTAGTTTTTATTCGTTTAAAAATGCCAATCTATTTTTAAAGTTGGGTATATTTCTTTAAAAGGAGTAAAAGGCATTTTCTTCATTTTGTTAAAAACCTATTTTTTTCTTTATGTTTGTTCTCTGTTTTTTTTATTTTTTTTAAAAAAAAACCAATGAGGGAGAGAGACCCTAGGCCAAGGCCCAGCCGGCCAAGGCCCAAGGCCTCCTCTTCCCCAACCCTAGCGGCAGGAGCCCGCTCCCCCCGAGCCTCGTCCTTCCCGTGCGCCGTTTCCCCCTCCTCCTCGATCCCCTCTCTGTCTTCCCTCGCGAAGCCCCACCCGAGCTCGCCTCCCGATTCCCTCTCCAGCGCCCCTCGTCGCGAGCCGCCTCCATCGCTCCACCCCGCCGCCAGCAGCTGGCCGCCGCGCCCGCCTGCTCCGTCTCCCGCACGCCGCGCCGCCTCGCTAGCTCCTGCGCCGCTCGCCGGCTCGCCTCGCCTCCATCCCCGCACGCCGCCCTCGAGCCCGCCGGTGGCCGCTAGCTCCGGTGCTCCCTTCCTGCCTCAAGCAGTCCCCATCGCCCTGGCCTCCCTCCTCCTCGCCATGGCGCCCGGTGCTCCGCTGCCAAAGCTCCCCTGCCCGACCTCGTTTCCCCACGCCATGGCCTCGAGCTCGCCGTGCCGCGGCTCCCCTCGCCATGCCCCTGCCCGAGATGCAAGGAGCTGCGCCCCGCCTGCTCTGTCGTGGCCGTCTCCCGTCGGTACCCCGCGCTGCCCTTGTTCCCTGCCGAGCCTGCTGCTCTTGACGGTTTGCTGCTGCCATGCTGTGCCGTGCTGCTGCTTGAAGCTTTGCTAAGTTGCTGTGCATTTTGCTGCTAGCTAGATAGATGCTGCTAGGTGCCGACGCTGTTGCCTGTCGCTGGCTGTTGCTGTAGAATGCTAGCTTGCTTGCTTGCTGCTGCCGTTATTTTGCTTGCCGTTGTGCTGCTTGTGCCGGTGCTAGCCGTTGCTATGCTGCCCGTTGATGGTTGCTTGTTGGCCGATGCTTGCTAGTGCTTGTTGTGCATGCTGCCTGTCCCTGTTGTTGTCGAGTACCGTGCTGGTGCCGCCCCCGCTGTAGTTGTTGCTCGCCCCGCCGTGGCCGATGCTTTGCTGCCGCGAGCAGTAGTTGTTTGCTGTCAAAGTACTGTAGCATGCAGCCGCTGTTGCTCCCTGTAGCCGCTGCTGTAGGTTGCTGTTGCTAGGTTGCAAGCTAGCTGCTGCTAGATAGTGCTAGCTTGCCATGCTGTGGGTGGCATGCTGCCGCCTTGCTGCTTGCGTCGCAACGCTGTTTGCTGTCGCTAGTTACGTCGCCGAAGTTCGCTAGCTCCAACCCTCCTTCATGGAACCGACAAATTCGCTGAGCACCACGTCATCCTCGACGACCCCGGGAACGAGTTCGACTTCCTCGACGTTGCCGAAGACCCGTGATCGACTACCGACGCCGAAGACCCGAGAACCATGACGCCGAGAGTATGACTACCGTCGACGAGACCGAGTACCTCGACTTCCACAACGACCACTACTTCCACGACGTCCACGACGATCGTTGATCTCCTTCAACGATCCGAACCCCTCCGATTCGCACGCTTCGGAGGTATACCGATGAGACGTGTCGTGTACCGAACGTATGTGTTGTATGAGTTGTATGTATGTATGCACCGTATGTTGCCCGTGCACGTTGTGTTCCACTTATGTTGTGCCCGACACATGGGAACCCGAGATACGGGATCACCCCATCTTTATTTAACGTTCCCGCACACGCTTCCAGATAGTGGCACTGATATCTTGTTCAGTATCGGGATAGGAACGTTGCCGTGACATCGTTTCCGATTTGCCGCCATGGTTCCCTCTCGCTCGCCGTGGCGACACTTGCTTCTCTCTCTTCTTGTTCGTGTTGTTGTACTCGCATGCATGACGCATTCATGGCATATAATCTTGTGTTGCATGTTCTTGTGTCGTAGCTCCGTTCTATGTTTCGCGAGTTAACCGACTAGTATGCCATGTAGGATCATCGCTTCACCCCTTGCCATGTTAACTACAATTTAATATTGCCGTGTAAATAATCGGAAGTGAACTAAATAATCAATCGTGGAGTTTCGTCGATATGTAACCCGTTGCATATCGAGCTTCACTTAATGTGTAGTGTTTGCATGAGGTGAATTGCCATGCCATCCCTTGCATCAATGAACTTATCATGCATCATATTAGGGTATGCATCATGTCTTGCTTTTGCTGTGGTGAATATTCGTGTTGATGTTTGTTTCCGGTTTGCCCGTCTCGATAGAGTTCCGCAAGCGTGTCGGAATGTGAGGACCCGCTCGACTATGATGGTTTGCCGACTCCACCGAGTTGTTCTTCTTCCAAGCGGGATCTCAGGCAAGATGATCATTTCCCCAGATACCATTACTATCATCGCCATGCTAGTTTTACCGCTTCTACCGTTTATGTCTCGTTGCCTACCACATGTTAAATATCAGCCTCTCAACAATGCCATGATTACCTTCAACCTGTTCGACCTAGCAAACCACTGATTGGCTATGTTACCGCTTGCTTAACCATGTTGTTAGCGTTGCTAGTTGCAGGTGAAGTTGCTTCCATGTGTTAGCATGGGTTCCTTGCTATATCACCATATTTAAATGCTATTTAATTTAATGCATCTATATACTTGGTAAAAGGTGGAAGGCTCGGCCTTTCTAGCCTGGTGTTTTGTTCCACCTTTGCCCCCTTAGTTTCCGGCTACCGGTGTTATGTTCCATAATTGAGCGCTCCTAACACGATCGGGGTTGTTATGGGGACCCCCTAGATAATTCGTTTTAGATTAAAGCTCGTCTGGCAAGGCCCAACTTTGGTACTACATTTGCCTAAACACCTAATAAAATTGCATAGGGACTTTCCGGACCCCGAGGATAATTTAATCAACCCCCGGGCCAGTGCTCCTCATGAGTGTTGGCCCCACCTGAGCGATGTCCGGCGCCCCTCTGGTCACCGGGAGGTTTAGCTATCCCGACGTCTAGCTCATCCGCCGTGTCCTGAGAACGAGGTACGCGACTCCTATCGGGATCGTCGATACGTCGGGCGGCCTTGTTGGATTAGTTTTACCTTTGACGAGATATCTTGTGCATCGGGATTTCGGTGATGCTTTGGGTAATCTCAGAGTTGAGATTTTCCACTAGGGAATCCGACGAGATCACGAGCTTCGTGATTGAGGATTTCTTCACTGGTAAAAAGGTTTTTTTGTGCATGCATGATGTGATGGCACGCACGACGGGCCACAAACATTACACAAACAACTCGGTCACAATCCTTAAGCCAAACCACTTGCATAAAAATATGGCCAACATCACCAAGCCAAACCACTTGCATAAAAATATGCCCAACATCACCGAACGATGAGGCCACCTGCCCAACACTGTCGGACATGCCTCCACCCAGACCATAGAAGAGGGCCCAGAGATGAGTCAACAGGAGGTGAATGCACCAGTCCCGCGGGGCCACGTCGAACTTTTTGTGCAAAAGTACATATGGAGTATTAGTGATTATTAATAAGTTCTTAAGGCCAAATTACATATCTCGTCGTGGCCGTATTATAACCCGTCGCAAATCAATATAAAGCAATCATGGATGGAGCGGTCGAGAAGCTCATTGTAGAGTTTTCTTTGCGGGCTTGGGTCATTTTGCCACAGAGGTACGTCTTTGGTACGTCTTTGCAGTGACATTCAACTTGGTTGTTTAATACACTCACTACATCATCACATTTTCTTTTCGCAGACAATCGTCATTGCATGTTCTACAAAGAAGGAAAATCTCCATTTGAAGAAACAAGATCGAGGTCTTTCATCTTGAGGATTGTGAATGAGCAAGAAAAAGTACACCTCCCATGCACTAACTACACTAATTTAGTTGGACTATCACCTTCTCTGCATATATATACTCTATCTCATGTTCTCCTCTGCTCACCATCTGCCTCTTGTACTCTACGTTGGCCTCTCCGGGTAACTAGTTTTTTAGACATATATATGTCTGTTTGCTGTCGAATCACATATGATGATGGGAAAATAAACACTCTTTGTTTGGGAACAGGAGGCACCGGGAACCTACTAGCTACATAATTTTGATGGTCTTCTCCAGTTGTGCCAACTGATCCGATACTTTACTCGGGTGTCTCTTGATCATCCTCATGCTGTAGTGGTGCGTGCAAGTAGCTAGCAAGTTGCCAAAAAAATCATTGTTGTCCGGTCTTGGGTGTGTGTGCTGTGGCGGCGTGCATTTGTTTCGGATGATGTTGATCTTTGCTTTGTATATAAAGCGGGGCGAAAGCCTTTATGATAAAAAATCATTGCTGGATAGTGAACTGAGCCGGTTCTAAGGAGTTAATTGCAGAAAACATTGACATTGGAGGCTAGGGTGAAAGAAATCACACTTCTATAGTTTTATGCCAAAAAAACACTAATTTTGACGCTAATATTTTGCAAAAAAACTAGTCACCCGTTTCTTCCGTTTTAATCATGTTTATGACAGCTGGGACCCGCTGAACAGGGTAACATGGCACGACATAACATATCACAAATAGATAGAGTATTATGGACTAAACTGTAAAAGGGCCTAAGAAGATAAGGTCATCTTTTCATCAGAAAAAAAGAAAGAGAGGGGAAGGAATCGTGAGTTTGGCAGCAGCAGCACACTCGAGCTCGAGCTCGCCGACGCGCATGCCAAGGGCGTCGGGGCAGACGACATCGGCGCCCTCCGTACCCGAAGAGCACCCCACATCCATCGCCATTAACCATATCTCCGCCGGCGCACTCCAATCGTGCTCGTCACCCTGCCTCCCCCGTCATTGGACATCCACGACCGGATCGGTGGAAGATGAAGCTCGGGGAGGACCCGATTGTTTTTTTTCAAGGGTGTTCTTGCGAAACAAAATTGTATTAGGATGTAAATATCTTTTTATTTGCCGCGTCAGCCTGTCCGACGGGACCTATCTATCATAATCGTGTTCAAAATGGCCTAAGTCATGGACTAGTGTTTTTTTTGCAAAAAATTAGCATAGAAATTAGTGGCTTTTGGCATAAAACTGTAGAAGTGTGGTTTCTGCAACCCTAGCATTTAATGTCAATGTTTTTTGCAATTAACTCAGTTCTAAAGGATCAAGTGGTTGTGGATATGAACGGTGAGATAGAGCTGAAGATGGCTGGATCTATTGAACCATATGGTAGAATTTCACGGTTTTAACATCTCCAGCTAAGCCATGTGCATTACTACTGCCAAGGAGCTGGCAATAAACAGAGCTAGTTCAGATCATCATCAAAACATGATAAACTTGTATTAGTAGCCAAAAGTTTATGCAACTTCAAATGTCGTTGAGCAATATTTTAAAAAATAGGCCATTATCTTCTTTGCGGGTTCTAAAGAACAAATAGTTCAAAGTTCATATACAACACTATTTTCCTTTTCCTTAGGGAAAGGTTCTCCATCCCTTCAAGCTCAACCGGCTATTCCATTGATTCTCCTCCCTTCGCATGCCGCTTCGACGACTGGTGGCGGTGAGGGGAATCTCGGTGCTTCGGCTTTGGCTAGTAGTTTAAGTTAGGACTTTTTAGACTAGTAGGAAAAACCTTATAGGTAGGACACTATTAGTAGCGCTGGAAAAGAGCACGCGTTGCTGCTATCTAGCAGCAGCTTGGCTTGGCGCAGCGCTACAAGTAAAGCATTAACAATAACGTTGGAAAGATGGAGAGCGCCACTGCTATGCGGGACCCAACGAGCCCACCGACGGTAGCTGTAGTAGCAGCGCACCCTTGAAAACAACGCTATTGCTAAGACCAATAGCAGTAGCAAGGAAAACAATGCTACTTCTATTGGGCCCAAGTTAGTAGCAGCGCTGCTCCAGAAAAGCGCTACTACGAAGACCAATAGCAGTAGCGCCCTTAGGAAAACAACGCTACTGCTACTCGTGGATGGTGGCAGCTTTTCACCCACACACCCCCCCTCTCTCCCCTTCCTACCCCTTTGCCCTCTCCCTCCTCTCCCCTCTCCCCTCTCTAAGTTACTTCTCCATCATTATTGCCCTTCTTCTCTCTTCCTTCTACCTCTCTTCTCTCCCCATTAATGCCCCCTCCACCCTAATTCTCCTACATAAATGGCCTCTTCTAGCTCTATCTTCCACATATATTTGGCTCTCCCTCATTCCATACATATAGATCTAGCTAGATCACCTATCTCCCTCTCCACTAGTTAACTAGAGTCATCTCTCCTCCCAACAACTAGATCTAGCTAGCTATTTAGCCATCCACTTTCGATCCCTATAGGTCGCGAAGGCCCTAATGATCTAACCATGCACAATCTCTCTCGGTATATAGGTGAGTAAAAAGTTGTGCATTTCAATAATGGGAATATGTGTGTTTGCGATATGAAGGGATTTGTGTGGGTGACATGCCCCGTGAGTTGCTTATGTTTTGCCGAAATGTCAATTTATTTCGGTTTCGGCGAATTTCGAGCAAACTCGATATGTCCTATTTTTGGGCAAGGTCATGCCAAATTTTTATATGACTTTGATGTATGCATGCATTTTGTTTATAACCCTTTTGCTTGTTATACCGTGCAGTCATGAAGGCGATTGGAAGGAAGGTGGAGAGATACTTGCAATCCGCGGTGATGGACATGTATGGAAATAATCAGACTGAGATTAGATGTCCGTGTACAAGATGCAAAGAAGGAGTAATTTTGGACCCTTTTGATCGTGGCAGTTTGAAGGCGCACTTGCTGATGAATGGTTTCATGGATGACTATACTTGGTGGACAAGTAAAGATGATGATGAGGACGTCCACATGGCAGTGAATAACTACATGGGGCTAGACGAAGAGATGACAGATCGACACGAAGACGATGGCGCTGGACACGACGGCGGGGAAGAGTCCGGACATGGCGGTGGAGAAGATTTTGGACACGGCGAAGAAGAGTCCGGACATGGCAGAGAAGAGGCAACATACACGCCGCAGTCTTCGACGCTACTAAGTTCAGTCATGTAGGACCCTCATGTTCGAGACCTCCTTCGCAAGAGTACAACTAGCGACAGAGTTGCTTCTAGCAAGGAGGCCAAGCTAGCGCAACTTGAAGTAGACTCGAAGACTCCATTATATGACGGTTGTGATCCCGGGGTGACCCGCTTGAGTTTCACGCTCGAACTTCTAAAGACGAAGGCCAAAAACAAATGAACAAACAAAAGCCTCGATGAGCATTTGAAGTATCTACATAATAAAGTTCTTCCCGCGGGGAACGTGTGTCCTACTAGTGTCGAGGAGGCCAAGAAAATTGTTTGCCCTCTTGATCTTCCGCATATTAGATACCACACATGCATCAACGATTGCATCATTTATCGGGGGGAGCACGCGGAAAAACAAGGTGTCCAATGTGCAATGCTTCCCGATACAAGAAGGCAGGACAGAAAGCTCCTCAGAAAGTTGTATGGTACTTTCCGATCACTCCCGTCTGCAGCGATATTTCGTAGATCCTAAGGAAGCAAAGCTCATGCGCTGGCACGCGAAGAGGAAGAAGACCGATGATGGAGATGATCCGAATCTGAGACACCTCGCAGATGCTAGCCAGTGGAGAGCATTGAACGCCGAATATCGATTTTTCGTAGAAGATGCAAGGAACATCGTGCTCGGTGCGAGTACCGATGGCATGTATCGGTTTGAAAACTAGGGCACCAACCACAACATATGGCCCGTCTTTGTATGGATGTACAACCTCCCCCCATGGAAGTGCATGAAGACAAAGTACATACACATGAGCATGCGGATTCAAGGGCCGAAACAACCGGGAAATAATATTAACCTATATATGGGGCTTCTAAAAGAGGAGCTAGACACGTTATGGAAATCGTCGGTCAAGACATGGGACGCCAATACATGAGATTATTTATATATGAGAGCCGCACTGATGACGACGATGCATGACTATCGCGGTTACAGGTACACCTCAGGCCAGGTGTGCCATGGATACCGCGGATGCACGAGGTGCATGGATGGTACAACGTCTCAGCAGCTTACATCAACAAAAGATGACAGGTTTGGGAAAATCGTGTACATGGGGCATCGTAGATGGCTCGAAAAGGATGACCCATGGAAAAAACGTGGATATCTATTCAATGGTTTGGCTGAGCATCGAGGACCTCCATGTAGGAGGAGCGACGCCGAAATCAATGAGTTGTTGAATAACTAGGAACAGTGCCCCGCGCTGGGAACGATGGAAAATGCGTCGGAGTCGCTGCTTAAGGTATGGAAAATGAGGTTTGTTTTCTGGGACTTGGAGTACTGGCCCAATCACGACACGCCTCATTGCCTTGATCTGCATATCATGAAGAATGTCCTCGAGAGCTTGCTTGGCAAACTGATGAACATGCCGGAGAATACCAAGGATGGGACGAAGGCAAGGAAAGACTTGGAAGATTTGGAGATCAGGAGGGATCTCCACATGCCCCGTAAAAAGTCGACAGGGGAGATGGAGACGGAGACGGCGGCGGGGCCAATGGGAAGAAAATTCAACAAGAAGGAGGAGAATTATTGCCCCTTCTTGCTTCACCTTAAGGGCGAAGGAGATCGATCAATTCATCAAGTGCCTTACGAGAATCAAAGTCAGTTCTGCTTACTATGGGAATATAAGCAGATTTCTAGGCACCAAGGAGAAAAGGTTTAGCGGGATGAAGTATGATGACTACCACGTGATGATGACGCAGATACTCCCGGTTGCCATTAGAGGGATAATGGACAAGCAAGCCCGTGAGACGCTTACTAGTCTCTGCAACTTCTTCAATGTTATCTCTCAAAAGTCCATCAGTGTAAAACAGCTCCGAAGGCTACAGGAAGAGATCGTTGTCATACTATGTGAGCTTGAGATGTACTGCTCGCTCGCATTCTTTGGCTTCATGGTGCATATGTGTGTCCACATCGTGGACGACATCATCGACCTCGGCCGGCATTCCTTCACAACATGATGCCGTTCGAGAGGATGAATGGGGTCATCAAAGGATTCGTTCGTAACATGTCCCGTCCCGAGGGGAGCATCGTCCAGGGGTATCTGACCCAAGAGTGCATCTCCTTTTGCGAGAATTATATAGGCGGCGGAGACCCTTTTGTTGGTTTTCCCGTCAAGAAGCACCATGGGAGGCTCGAAGGAGATGGTCACAATAACGACTAGAGGGAATTGCACGTGGACTACTCGGATCGATGGGGCGACTTTGGCAGGGTAACTTAGTAGTGCTACAACACCTAGATGTGGTAGATGATTATGTGACACTGCACAAAGAAATCATCTCAAAGAAGTATCATGGTCAGGGGATGCGCAATACGGCTGACGAATTACTGTAGAGCACAACGCCACTTTCTTGCGTTGGTTCAAAGAGCAAGTTCGTGCTAATCCCCCGGAAGAGGGCAGTTGAGGCGGGTTTCTCATACACGGCTTAGCACATGGCCACACGCCCAAACTCGCGTCCTATGAGGCATACGATATCAATGGGTACATGTTCTATAAGGAGGCCAAAGACATGGACAGTGATTACCAGAACTCAGAGGTGTCAATTGAATGCGTGACCTACTCCAACGGCACAACTGAAAGATTGTATGGAAGGGTCGAAGAGATCTAGGATCTTAACTACACTGGAATGCACGATGCGACGATGTTCCGTGTCAGGTGTGCTAAGGCCGTCATAAGAGAAAATAAGTATTTCACTACCATGTCTATACCCGACGGGAAGAGCTCTACCGTGAACGTTAACGTCATCGCCAAAACTGAGCCATGGATACACGCGAAGCACATGACAGAATGCTGCTTCATAACCATCCGACCAATCCCAGCCGTGTTGTCATGAGGAGAGGCAAAAGGAACATCGTCGGAATGGATGGAGTCCCAACGAGGAAGACCACGACCAATATGGCAACCCGATGAGGGACGATGACGACGACGATGAGGCATACGTGAAAAGAATAATAAAGACTACATTACCTAAGAAAGATCGTACTCCTAGGTGCCGAAAAAGAAGAATCAAGACAACGAAAAAGAAAGGGAAGAAGCTGAATGTGAAACGTCTTCGACGTAGCTAAAAGAAATCATTTATATATATGTATGTATTTTGTGTACACACTTAAGTAACCGTTATCGGTCAAATGATGTATACATCGTATCCCATTCAATTACCACCACATGGCTCCGTTAATATTCGCGTAGTGTGGAAGGGAGACGTTCTCGTCGACTACTGTGTGCGAGGCCGTCGGGATAAAAACAAAAAACAAAAACAAAAGGGAGAAAGCAATAAAAATAAAAATAAAATTAAACAGAAAAGAAAAGGAAAATAATAAAAAGAAAAGAAAAAATAATAAAAAGAAAACAAAAAGAAAAAAAAGAAAAAAAGTTAGCAGTAGCGCTGGATTAGTACTAGCACTATAGCTAAGTTATTAGTAGCACTTGCACTGATCCAGCGCTACTGCTATGTTGAGTTGTAGTAGCGCTGGATTGGTACCAACGCTACTACTAACTTAGCTATAGTGCTAACACTAATCCAGGGCTACTGCTATGTTGAGTTAACCCTGGGCGGGCTCAAAATTTTCCTAACCCCCCCTCTCCCCACTCCCGTGTCACCGCCGCCGTCCGCTGGAGACCTCCCCGCCCGTCCCCACCTCTCTCGGTCCCTACTGTGCCAGATCCTCCACCTCGTCCCCTCCTCTCTCGGTCTCCATCCTGCCATATCCTCCACCATGTCCCCTCTCCTCCCTCTCCCCCTCTCCCCCTCTCCCCCACTCTTGTGTCACCGTTCCCGCCCGCGAGAGACCACCCCGCCCGTCCCCACCCTGCCAGATCCTCCACCTCGTCTGTCCACCTTGTTGTCGGCTGAGATAAGCGCCTCCCCGAAGCCGGCATAAGCTCTCCACTCCTCGACCGACAACCACCTCCCCTGACGGCACCACCAACCGCCTCCGCCTTCGCCGCCCCCCCGAAGACAAGAGAGAAGCAAAGGTGAGGATGTGCCACGCGTTTATTTTGTCCATGGATCCAGTTTCCATCACTTTGATCGATGTGCGTCTCCATCATGAATTAAGGCGGTAGAATTTGGGGTTGAGAAAATTTGCACATGGATTACGCAAATTTTATTTGTAATTATAAAACAGTTTATTATCCAGTTAGCAAAACCTAGACCTTTGGTGTTGTTGTGACCTTTGCACGTGGTGCCTTTGCACGTGGTGAGAGGAGAGACGAAAAAAAACAGTGAACGCCGGCTACGAAACTCCCCCTTTAGGAGTAGAAATTTTCCATTGAGAAAGTAATCAACACATAAACCTTCCTGTAAATGATTTGTAATCCAGACCAACACGAAGAATAAACACTTGATCTTTCTCTTGCAAAACAGAGATTGGAATGGTGCTGGATCAAACTATCTAGCACCCCTAATGAGCTAATTTTCACTATTTTGTTCGTAGTTTTCAACCAGTTATTTTAGATAGACGCTTAGATCATTTGCTTCCTTGTTTAACCCGTGGAATAGTCCTCCAAAGGATGAATGTCGGGCAATCAGTGTTCTTTATCAGTTCAGCAGATCTCACTAATGTTTGAATTTTGATGTTAGCTAGGCCCAGTTCAGCAATGGAGCTGACTAATTTGTTGGATATGGTTTATTAGAAGCGAGCAGCCAAACTGATATATCTCCTCTCCAAACGTGCTCCCAATAATCTCAGCTGAAAAATTAAATTTTCAATACTGAATTTATCGGGCCTTGCCCTCTCCAAAAAGGAGAGGTAGGATGAAACACTTTGTTGCCTAGTTGAGATTAAAACTTTGTGTATATTAAATTATGTAGAAGACATCCCAACACCAGTATCAACCACTCGCCGTGACTCTTATTGCATGCCATTTTGTTGGTGTAAGGGATGACACAAGTATAAACGGAAGTAAATTCACTTGCTGTTGCAAACGTAGAGCATTATTTTTGGCGTGATATAGTATTTGATACTATCTCATATGTGAATTGATAATGCTGTGATTTTGCCATTTATTCTCTTTTCTAAGGATTTTGATACTCTCTTTTCTAAGTATTTTGCCTTCTCGCGTCATGTTTATTTCACGTGCAACTCCGGAGACAATATATGGATTGAAAATGCAATATGGTTTCATCACTCGTATGAAATATTCGCGTGCAAGTTTGAACCCAAGTACGAGTGGCTTATGTTTTGCCAGAATGTTGATTCATTTCCGTTCTGACAAATTTCACACGCTCCATATGTCCATTTTTTAGCAAAGGTCATGCTAATTTTTTTCGTAAATTTCGGCATGACTTGTGCTGGAAACTAGAACATATCGAGTGTCCAGAAATTGTCGGAAGGAGAATGAATCAACATTCCGTCCAAATATAGGCCCCTTTTTATTATTTATTTTATTCGGCCTAGAATTAAACTATTATACTTAAATACTCATGGAAATATGTCTAGCCACGACGAAGCCGGGGGTTCTGGTCGCCTCGAAGAAGACCATTTTGAGGCAGCAAATCATTATTTCGATTACCTGGACGAACATCAGTTGCGGATGCAGGGTGGAAGTGAGACCAACGCCGACAGTGGCACCGGCACCGACACCGACAGTGGCACCGACACCGACACCACCCCAAGACCGACAACGATGCTGACGTAGCCGGTGAAGGACCGAAGCCGAAGAGGGAAAGGAAACCAAACGAGCTCGGCATCGGAAAATTTTTGGTCACGACGATGCACCCCACGAAATTAGAGCGAGCAACGTCAGAGGAAGCGCGCGAGTGCTACGACAATCAACTAGGATGCATCCTCAGGGAAACCGCCAACATCAACGACGAAAAGTTAAGGAAGATACCACATATGGAGCACATGCTCCTAACAAACTTGCACAATAGGTTCCTGTTCCCCGGGCAGACTGAAAGCAAAGATCCGTGGGCTGACGAACCCATGATAAAGATAAACAACAAGGCAATGGTGACGTTCACCAACACCTTGTCCACCTGGAAAGTAAGGGTGAAAAAAGCGATTGCGAAGAATGAACCGTGGTCCAAGATTCATGCTGAAAATCCAACACTAACAGAAGAGGACTTAAAATAATTCAAGGAGACTTGGGCTACACAAGAAGTCAAGAAAAAGTCAGAGAAAATGAAGACGCTCCAGGCCAGGAACACACCTCCCCACCGCCTTGGAAGCCGTGGTTACGAGGGGAAGAGGCACGTATGGGCCAAGGAGTACGCCGAACGTGAAATTGACGGAATCCTAGACCCCTTGGCGGAGTTCACCGACCCGAACGAGCATGACTGGATCAGGGCCCGGTACAAGTGGGACCCTGTCAGTAAGATCTTTTACACGAATCCGAACACGAGGGAGTTCATGAGACTACTGGTAGTTGTTGTATTACCACTTTATATTAGCTTCCATTCAATTTGATAACAAGTTTTGTCACATTTGTAAACCATCCACGTTATTTTTGCAGAAAGAGCAGCACCAAAAGGCAGCCGAAAGCGACGAATCATCTCAGTTGTCGGCGAGGCCCAAGTGGGACAACCCGTTCAGTCGGGCCCTGAACATACTGAAAAATGTCTTGGTGGACAAACCTCCATGGTATGGATATGTGCACGGCGTCGGAGATGGTGCCTCATGGAAGAAGTGCTACCACGAGAAGCCGGAGGAAAAAAGGCAGAGACGACAACTTACTCAACTGACCATCGACGTGAAGGTCGCGCTTGCGGTCAATAAGAGCAAAGCTGAGACCAAAGAAGAGTTGGTCAAGGTACTCGAAGAAAGGGTCAATGCAGCTGTGGCAGCTTCCTTGGGCACCTTGGTTCCGGAAGTTTGGGGTTGGTCAAAGAAGAATCCAAAAAAAGGGCCACATGACTTTACCCTTCTCAGCTTTGTCGGGAGCAATTCGGTGAACATCGCACCACCAACATCTGCTCACGCAACCGCACATGTTCCGTTGGTCTCACTTCGGTTCATAGCAGCCCATCCTCCGTCTCTGGCGTGCTCGGCGGGGCTTCGTATTTGGCTGAGCTCGACGCCATCACAGTAATTACGCGTCATACACTCTTCACCAGCATATCTATAGTCTTCCATTTTAGTTGCCTTTCGGATGTTTGACATCGTAGATGAAAGGACGTGGATGTCGCCTAGAGGGGGGGGGCGAATAGGCGCTTTAAAATAATTATGGTTTAGGCTTGAACAAATGCGGAATAAAACTAACGTTTAATTTGTCAAGCACAAAACCTAAAACAACTAGGCTCACCTATGTGCACCAACAACTTATGGTAAGCAAGATAAACAACTAAGTGATAGCAAGATATATAACAATAAACAATATGGCTATCACAAAGTAAAGTGCATAAGTAAAGGGTTTGGGTAAGAGATAACTGAGGCGCGCACAGACAACGATGTATCCCGAAGTTCACACCCTTGCGGATGCTAATCTCCGTTTGGAGCAGTGTGGAGGCACAATGCTCCCAAAGATGCCAGTAAGGCCACCGTAATCTCCTCACGCCCTCGCACAATGCAAGATGCCGTGATTCCACCAAGGGACCCTTGAGGGTGGTCACCGAACCCGTACAAACAAGGTTGGGGAAATCTTCACAACTTAATTGGAGGCTCCCAACAACACCACGAAGCTTCACCACAATGTCATATGGCTTCGAGGTGACCAAAAATGGCCGAGGCAATCTCCACAACTTAATTGGAGACCCCGACGCTTGCCCTGAGCTTTACACCACAATGATTGAGCTCCGAGGCACCACCAAGCTTCTAGGATGCCAAAGCATCCACGAAGAACAATCTTTAGGGGTACCAAGTACCCAAGGGTAATAAGCTTCTCACTTTTCACTTCCATGTATCACCGTGGAGAACTCAAACCGATGCAAATAATGCAATGGCAAGAACACATGAAATGGTTAAGTTCCTCACACTCAAATCTCTCCACAACAACAAAAGCTATGGAGGAATATGAGAGGAAGAACAAGGAGCTCACAAAGAACTCCAAGATCAAGATCCAAGGGGTTCCCCTCACATAGAGGAGAAACTGATTGATGGAGATGTGGATATAGATCTTCTCTCTCTTTTCCCACAAGAACTAGCAAGAATCATTGGAGGGATTGAGAGTTAGCAAGATCTAAGAAGGTCAACAACGGGGAAGAACACGAGCTCAACGGATGGATTCAATCCAAAGGGGAAGATGACCCCCTTTATATATGTGACATCCCGATGCCGACGTTCGAGAAGATTCCCCCTCCTTTCTGTTTTCGGTGTGTGGTTATTTTCTTTTGTTGCATCATCATCGCATCATTCACATCATCTGCATTGCATCGGCATCTCCGTGCCGCCAGTTTTCAAACTTGCATCCGTTGTTAGTTGCCGGTTCTCGTCGTTGTTCGTTCTGAGCCCGACCGCACTCGCACGCGCCCGTGGCACCGTCGTAACCCTGTTTTTAAAGTGTGCGTAAAACTTTCTCTGATCGGGTTGAGATTTGACGTGCGGTCTTATTTTAATATAGCCAGGCCGCCTGTTGAATTTCCTCGCGATTGGAGTTCGTCTGGTACCCGAACGGTCGACCGTAGCGACACCGTATTCGGTCTACCGTCGGACATTTGTCGGTGTTTTAAAAATCGTTGCCGCGCCGCCCGTTCTCCCTCTCGTCTCCGGATATCCCCTCTACACGGCCGCGTACCCATACCCGCGTTTGGAATCGTCCGAATCCGACCGCACGGTTGGATCCGGAACGAAATTCCGGCTAACCTAGCCCCCCTTTGCCTATATATAGACCCCTAGATCATTTTTTAGACAGTCAACCCCCTGCCTCGTTTTGTGCGCCACCTACCCGAAACCCTAGCCGCCACCTGGTCTCTCTCTCCTCTCCAGTGCCCCTCTCTCCCTCAGCCTCCGTCGAGGCCCGCTCGGTCCCGAGGCAGGCCCGGCCAAGACAATCCGCCGCCGCCGCAGTGCCCGAACCTCCTGCCCGCGTCGGCGGCCGCCTCCTGCGAGCCCTGGTGCCCCGCGCCTCAGCTGCCCCGCCGCCAACACCTTTCGGCCGCCGCCTTGGCCGTTCCTCGTCGGCCAGCCTCCGGCCGCTGCACAGACTGGATGCCCCGGCGAGCCGTCGCCCCAGCTTCCCCAGTCGCCGCCAGCCGCGATCTGCGCAAGGAGCCGCCGGCGTGGTCGCTCCAGCCGCCGCCAGTCCCTCCGGTCACCTCCGCGTGGCCAGATCCGTGATGCGCCCCACCGCCGGCCTGAAGCCCCCACGCCGTCGTCGTGGCTGTGTTGCCGTTCGGTCCCGATCCGATCGGTGTGCTGCATGGCCCGAGCGGTTAGGGTTGACCCGCGGATGGGCCGGCCTTGCTCCGACAGGCCCACCAACCGGCATAATCGGCCTGCTCGAGCTCCCCACCGATCTGGCCCATGGCCCATGGTAAGCAGTCTCCCCCTTCCTCTATTCCCCGCCCCCTGCGTTGGGTAGTATTTTGCGCCCATGTTTCGGCCCGTTAGTGTTTTTTTAGGTTCTAGGATTTAAACCTTTTCAGGAGATATAGGCATTTTAAAACGCGTGTATCTTTCAACCCGTAAGCCGGATCGCGATAAGTTATATAGGTAAAATGTGTAGAATATCGCGTAGAATCCGTTTTTGCAACATGCATAATTGTTTGACGTCGTTTGGCGTGCCGGATGCCTAGAATAACGTGCTGTTTTAATAGGATACGTCCCATATTTATTTTCGCGCAAGTCCGGTTAGTTCGAATGTCGTAGCATAAATGCCCACGATTTAGGAACCTATTTTCCATGCATTTTAGAGCGGTCATCGGTATTTTTTACGTGTAGGGATTGCGCGTAGTTTATTTTCCCGTGTATAGGTTATTTTTACGCATATTCGTGTGACATTATTTTGTTGCGCAACCCCACATATTTTATATGTTTTCGGGGTAGAAAAATCCATTGGATTTTTCTGTGCAATTAGTTTTAGCTTTTGAGGAAGTTAGTTCGCGCGATATTTTGCCATGTTGCCCTCTTGTCATTTTCGTAGGATTTATTCCGTGCTCCGTTTGGTTAAGTTGTTAACTAGGGAGTTGTTCTTGGGTGTTTAGGCTAGCCCCTGGTATTTTTGGTTGCAATAGAAATGCATGTTTAGGTGTGATTTGCTTGCTCTAAAGTTGCTAGAAATAGTGCTGATTTGGAGGAGCTGAAATATTTCTAATTCTGGGATCTGTTATTATTTTGTTGCTGTCTTGTCTTGCTTGCATCTTGTGATCTGTAGCTCTTTTGAGGTTGGTCCAATGGAGTTAGTTGTACCCCTTGTGTTTCTCTAGCATGCTGTAAATTTTCATGCCTTTTGGAGTCCTGTAGCTATAGGTTTTGCTGCTTTCAATATTGCTTCAGATCGAAAACTGCACTTTCATGAGGTGTTATTTTCACTAAGTCTGAAATAGTGTGTGAGATGCCATTTTGTGTCTTCTTTCCCTAGTGATCCATGATGTCGTGCTAGTTGTTGTTAGTTGTTTGTAGTAGTGCTTCTTGCCCTCTTTCGTGCCATGCCTTGTTTGAGTTAATCGGAGTTGTGTAGCCGTAGTTGTCGGGTGTAGAAAATGCTATGTGGCTGATTTTGGCAGATTGTAGTGATTTCTTGTTTTGCTCGTAGTTTTTGAGCCGTAGCTCCGGTTTGATCGTGTGCTACATGAAACTTGCTTAGAATATCGTGTAATTTCATTTTCTCTTGCTGGTTGTATGATTTGAAGTGCTCGTGACCGCCATTGCACACATATTGCATTCATGCCATCATATCTTGCGGTGCTTGTATCTTTTGAACCGTAGCTCCGTTGGAGATGTTCTTTATGTGTAGATTGCTTGTCTTGACGCGTAGAACCACGTGAACCTATTTGTTTTGCTTTTTAACAACTAATTAAATGTGTTAATTCAGATCTAGACAGAATTGTAAATTAACATGTGAAGTCGTCTCGGAGATGCTATATGTCATTTCCGACCTCATTTAAAATGTCTAGATAGGTAGTTTAATTTCCGCTTCACCTCTTGCATGAATGACAACATTAATATTGCCGTGTAAATATTCGGGATAGAACTAAATAAATAAGCGTGGAGTTTCGTCAATATGCAACTCGTTGCATATTGAATTTCACTTAAGGTGCAGTGTTTGTTTGTGTGAATTGTCATGCCGTGACTTGCTTGCATTCAGCTGCTCATGCATCATATGTGTTGTGCATCGTGTGGTGAATTTCGTGTGTTGATGGGTGTTTCCGGTTTGCTTCGTCTCGATAGAGTTCCGCAGCGTGCCGGATTGTGAGGACCCGTTCGACTACGTCGGTTCGTCTGCTTCACGGAGGCATTCTTCTTCCAAGCGGGATCTCAGGCAAGATGATCATTTCCCCAGATACCATTACTATCATTGCCATGCTAGAATTACCGCTTCTATCGATTATGTCTCGTTGCCTACCACATGTTAAATATTAGCCTCTCAACAATGCCATGTTTACCTTCAACCTGTTCTACCTAGCAAACCACTAATTGGCTATGTTACCGCTTGCTTAACCATGTTGTTAGTGTTGCTAGTTGCAGGTGCAGTTGCTTCCATGTGATAACATGGGTTCCTTGTCATATCACCATATTAATGCTATTAAATTTAATGCACCTATATACTTGGTAAAAGGTGGAAGGCTCGGCCTTTCTAGCCTGGTGTTTTGTTCCACCTTTGCCCCCTTAGTTTCGGCTACCGGTGTTATGTTCCATAAATGAGAGCTCCTAACACGATCGGGGTTGTTATGGGGACCCCCTTGATAATTCGTTTTAGATTAAAGCTGGTATGGCAAGGCCCAACATTGGTTTTACATTTGCCCAACATAATAATTTGATAATACTGAAATGCATAGGGAGTTAGCGCTACCCGAGGAGTAATTTTACATAAACAGGAGGGGCCAGTGCCGATGGTGTTGGTCCCAAACGGTCTGCCTGCTGGGCCACCGCGAGGAAACTCGAGGTTTGGCACTCGTAGCTAGTTCCATCCGTCGTGTCCTGAGAACGAGATACGCGGCTCCTATCGGGTACGTCGACACGTCGGGCGGCCTTGCTGGATTAGTTTTACCTTTGACGAGATATCTTGTGCATCGGGATTCCGGTGATGCTTTGGGTAATCTCAGAGTTGAGGTTTTCCACTAGGGAATCCGACGAGATCGCGAGCTTCGTGATTGAGGATTTCTATGCGGCTTGTGGTAATTTGTGATGGACTAGTTGGAGCACCCCTGCAGGGTTAAATCTTTCGGAAAGCCGTGCCCACGATTATGTGGCAACGTGGAAGCTTTGTTTAACACTGGTTCTAGATAACTTGAAGTTAACTTAATTAAAATATGCCAACTGTGTGCGTAACCGTGACTGTCACTTTCGTGAGTTCCTTCTCCGATCGAGGACACGGTGGGGTTATGTCTGACGTAGGTAGGTGTTCAGGATCATTCATTTGATCATCCGTAGTTCACGTCCGTTATGCATAGGTCTCCCCCCTCTTATTTCTTGTACTCGTAAGTTTAGCCACCAAATATATGCTTAGCCGCTACCGCAACCTCACCACTTAACCTTACCTCACCCATTAAGCTTTGCTAGTCTTGATACCTTTGGAACTGAGATTGCTGAGTCCTCTGTGGCTCACAGATTACTACAACACCAGTTGCAGGTACAGGTAAAGGTTACTTGACGTGAGCGCGTTGATTGTACATTTGGAGTTGCTTCTTTTTCTTCTTCTTCTTTGATCTAGGATGGGTTCCAGGCCGGCACCCTGGGATAGCAAGGATGGACGTCGTTCTTCTTTTCTCATTTTTTTTCGTCCGTAGTCGGACCCTGCTCTTACTCTTGATGATTATGTAATGTACTGATGTGACTCTGATGTAGCTTGTGGCGAGTGTAAGCCAATTCTGTATATATATCTCTTATTTTCAGTACATGTACTTGTAACGATATCCATTCTTGCGACATGACGAGATGCGCTTCTATCCCTGAGGAGGCCTTCGTGCCAAATTGAGGATAGGGTCGCATCTTGTGCGTGACAATATAGTGGGGGAAAGAATATGCCCGTTACCCCCACTTTTAGCCCGAGCACAGCGGTACTACCGCTGCTAGGAGCGATACTACCGCACGGTAGGTTCACCAACCACGATAGTGAAAAATTACTTTCGTGCCTACCACCACTGAGGCTGCGGGTGTGCAAAAGTCCGACGTCACGGTAGTACCGGACGGTACAACCGACAGAGAGTGGTAGTAAAAAACCACTACTGCTCCAAGAGTGGTACTACAGCTCGCACGTGCGGTAGTACCGCTGGCCACTGAAAGTTCCATAACTTTCGCATACGAGCTCCAAATCGAGCAAACTCAAGCTTGTTGGATTCAGGACGACAAGAGCTATCCAAACAGAGATGGAGGTCTTAAGAACATGCGGTTATGAAAATGCCAATGATATAGAGATGTGAGACCTCTATGAATGAAGAACCGGCAAAAACTTCTAACATCGGAAACATCATAGAAGATGCATATGGACTCCGTTTTCGATGAACTCGAGCTTGTCATGAAGATGACCATAAGCTCTAAAACTCACAAAGAAAAACACCAAAAAAGAACCAAGATATGATGTAAGGATGCAAATGGTTTGCGCTCTCAACGAACGATACGATCAAGCTACTCACTGGGCAAACCTATACCTTGCACCTAGTCCTCTTGAGCTAGATGACGATGATCTTGGCTTCCTCAAGATGGACCACTTTTCTTGATTGCGTAGGTATGATGAAGACTAGTTGATTGCTCCTCCATACTCACTATGGGTGAGCCACTCTTCCGCACATCTTCACAAGTCCATTTCCACCACAATGGACGGCAAGCTTCAAGCATGATATCTTCGTGATGCTCCACTTGAACTTGCACATCGCAATCTTGATGATGATCACCACTTGATGTCATCCTTTGTAGGTTGAATGAGATCTTCCTCTTGACGCAAACCAATGGAAACACACCTAACTCCACATAGAACTCTCACGAAGACCATGGGTTAGTACACAAAAGCGTTATGGACAATGCTTACCATACCATGGGATCACTTGATCCCTCTTGGTACATCTTGTACACTTTGTGTGCTGATCATCTTGATTTACTCTATGCTTAGTATTGATCAACCTTGTGTCTTTATGACCAATTTTGGATAATACTTTGAATACCACCTTGGTCATCATATAAACTCCTTGAAACCAATAGATGGACTTCAAGAAGTGCATATGGACAAATCCTTCAAATATAACTTAAGGCAACCATTAGTTCATAGGGATTGTCATCAATTACCAAAACCACATATGGAGAAATATGCTCTAACAATAGTCATGTCTTCGCAGGCCGACAAAACACCACGCACCCTATTGTATGATATCAACGGCCAGAAGGTGGACTTGGGAAAGGCAACGATCGTGAAGCCGAAGGACCGAATGCTCCACAACCGACAGATGCCCCATAGAGTCTTCAAAGTTTGCATGGCCAGTGTCAAAGCAGGCTTCGAGGATTTGCCTCTTTCCGTACCAGTCCATGACGACGAGACCCCTAAACGGATTGGCGCATGCAAGAGCTGGTTCTTGCCTTGGCCGAAGACTCACCTTCGTGTCGAGGCACCCGGTAGCACACCAACCACAACTACTCAACAAGGTATGAACACCACCCCACCTACCCAATTACATGCACCTGTCGTGGCGGGTGATAGCGGACAACGCGGTGAGGGAGAGCCTCCATTAGTGCCACATAACGTCGCCCCCATCAAAGAAGCAAATGCTGATGATGTCATGGAGGAGGTTGATGATGACCCTAACCAGTATATCAATACCACTATGACGATGCTCGGGACTATGGCTCAGGCTATGAGCATGGAGATGACTTGATGCCGCCTGATTTGCCGGAGCCGAAATGTCCTATGACTGATAGCAAAAAGTCTCTATTCATGCGATCCTTGCAGGAGACGCCTCCAGATGCCGCCTCTACCCAGCAAGAACAACGCGGGGCTGTCCACTGATAATTAGCCCGATGACACTGGGTGGTGGTGGTTAGGGAAGGTATGGTGGGATCACTACCGCCACCCGCCAAGAAGAAAAGGAGGAGACCAGACAGGGAAGGATCTAAAGGCGCTAGAGCTGCTTCAAGCAGCCAGCTGCCTCTGAAGCCCGGGAGGTAGACACAATACCTGTTGTAGGTGCAGAGCGTTTTCGTGTCGCCGACCACCCGATCCTACCTCAGAAAGTGCTAGAGAACATACTGAACAATGATCTAAAGAGACTTCATGATGATGTGCTGGCCATAAAGAAAGACTTTCAGCTCGGAATAACCAACATACCCGCTTTACGTGGCTCAGGTTCCTCGTGCGATGTCATATATCGACAGATGGCCTATAGATAAGTTCATTCTGCGGTTTGACTACATCTATGACATATTCCACATGACCAAGATGGATTTTCAGTTCATCCGCCTGTATGCACTGTATCTCAGCTATATCATCAAGCGCGAGAACATATAATATATCTGCGTCGCAGAACCATACTATATGCAAGATAGCTTCTTGGCAGCCTGCAAAGAGCATCGTGACTATGCGAGCAAGTACATCAGCGAGTTCATGATCGCTAATAAGGACAAGGAAACAATTATACTGCCTTACCATCCCACATAAGTCATTGCAGATATCCTTTCGTAAGTTTTTATCATTCCTTTGCACGCATGGAGGCTAATTTGAGGTGTACTTATTTTGCACAATCGGAGGGGAGGGACCGTCCTCATCTGTCTGTACCCACAATACTCCCATGCTCTGTACTTGGACTCAGCAAAGAACATCAATAAAAAGGATTACACGCACATAAAGAGTGTTCTCGATAGTGCCATTTCAACCTTCAGTCATACTGGTGGATATATCCATGTGAAGAAGTACATGAATAAAGGGTCGGCTTTCGACCATAAGACTGACTTCTGCTACATCCAGCAACTGAATGATAGTAAGGCTGATGGATTCTACCTCATGCATCACATGACCGAGTACAGAAGGGATAAACAACGCATTCGCATCTCAGCTACTTCCGATGATGCCGAGATTGTCAACTGGGACACAAGCATAGGAAGGACACCGGATCATCGAATCCGAACTGAGTTTTATTACATACAGTGTGAACTTTCCCAAGTGATAATGAAGGAGGTCGTCGAACAAACATGGATGTTCTTCCATGGGCCAATGAGGCGGGAGAATGTCCGAGAATTTCTAGTCACTCAGCGTTTGGACCTGAATCCTTTAAAAAAGCTTGGGTCCTTCATCCCTGACTATGAAGATTCGAGCGCCGACATGGAGGAGTGATTGACGATGCCAATGTGTGTTTATAATTAGTACTACTGTCTTTCTATGAACTAGCGTACATCCCTCTAGTTAATTAGTTTGTGTATGAAGAACTTTGTTATTTATGTTTACTAGATGTTGCTTGTATTTTGCTAACTATGCCTCTTTGTGTTTCTCAAGTATATCATGTTGCATATTATCGTTGAATTCATCAACTAACGATGCAGGTACATAGATCGGAGATGACGAAGGACTGCTACGTCGTATTCATTGGGAGGGCTCCAGGAGTGTACGACCACTGGCCAGACTCTTAGGCCCAGGTGGATAGGTACCCGGGCGCTAGCCACAGAGGGTTCGACAGCAGAGCCGAAAGCAGAAAATAGTTACTTGAGGTGGATGCTACGACAAGAGAGGGAGCAAAACTGGTGCCTCAAGAAGTACTACATAGTCGCGCTCTTGTTCATACTGACCGCTCTTCTCTTCTACATCATGGTTTAGATAGAGATGATGAAACTTGTGGGTGTGTGTCATGACCATGTAGTTGCATTTATTCGACACATGACTTGTGTATCACTATTTTCAAGATGTGATGATATTTGTGTTGGATAATGATGATGATGATGATGATGATGACGGTATATATGATATGACGAGACTATTTTATGTCCATGATATGATGAGAATAATGTATGTTTATTATGATATGATGAAACTAATGTATAGATCATGCACAAATACGTAGAGGAGGCACAAATAAATAGACGAGAATTAAATTCTTGAAAGCAGGAATATTAGTAGTAGCACTGGCTTAGCAGCATCGCGTGCTGTATTCTAGCGCTACTGCTACTGTACTTACCTGTA
Source organism: Hordeum vulgare subsp. vulgare (assembly GCF_904849725.1). NCBI lineage: Eukaryota > Viridiplantae > Streptophyta > Magnoliopsida > Poales > Poaceae > Hordeum > Hordeum vulgare. Next base: position 360,157,035 of record NC_058522.1, read on the forward strand.
CTTACGAGTAGTGCTGATTTTCCAATGCTACTGCTAAAACTTAGTTGTAGTGCCTTAGCAGTAGTGCTGCCACTAGTTCTACCGGTATGGGTAAATCAAGCGCTACTACTAGGCTTTATCCTAGTAGTGTTAGTCGCCCCTCCCCCTTCCGATAAAAAAGGTTTTAGTCCTTGCATGGGTGGCTCTCGGACGAATGACATCACTTCATCTTCAAGTTGGTCTTATGAGCTTTGATCCTCCTTAAATTTGTCCGTCAGGACAGAGTCGAGAGAGGTCCGGTGCAGATTCCTGTCATCTCCTTGGGGCGACGAGGTTAGGGTTTTGCTTCATGCATGCGCGAATGGGAGATCTGGTGCCAGACGCTTTAGATCAATTCAAGGGTTCAACGACGACGTTTGTGGCTCCAGGGCACTGGTCCTTGGGGGCACGTGCACGAGGACTTCCTAGTGTCATCGACAAGGTCAGACCGAATCTAGTATGAGAGCGATGATAGCGACGCATCGCCATCTCGTTCTGGCGATGGTAGTGGCCATTCGATGGTCCATGAACCTCAATATAATTTTATTATGTCCTCGGTTCTCCATACTTCCATGAACTTCTATAATAGACTCGGCTATTCCGGGGAAATATACGACATGCCTTTTCTTGGTAGCAATATTTTCTTCCATTGTTTATAAAAACAAAATACACACATTAACATTGGAGGGCGTTCAGATTTTTAAAAAGACGTTCATGATGCAAAAGGTGGAAATGGAGCCCCGTTTTTGATTAGCGCTTCTAAGAAAATAAACAGTTTTTAATCCTGAAAAAATAAAAAAAAACATGTATATATAAAGCTTTATCAGTAGTATATCTTTTCAGCTATGTTGCACACAAATAAAATGTGTGGATCAAAATAGAGTAGTAATTTTCTTTTAGAGCCACACGTTCGTTTTTGAACCATGCAAGAGAGTTGTATACTTGTATGTGTATATTTATTAAAAAAAGATGAGACAACATAAAAAGGATACAACTCATACAATGCTATAGATATCCGACTCAACAAACAAACCTAACCGACAAAATGATCATCAACCCGAAAAGTTGGTGATCCGAAAGAAGAAGACGACTAATCCCAACCTAGACTAAAGTAAGTTACGACACAAGGAATGGTAGCGAGAAATTGTCAACTGTCAACTGCAAAACCTAGAACACTACCGCAAACAATACAACCCAAACTCGACATCCATGACAACAAGGATGACAACGGGATCACAAATATTACATGGATAGCTCGTCCACAACCCTCAAACCAAAACAACTTACACGGGAATATGCCCAACATTACCGAGTGACAAGGCCACCGGCCCAACACCGTCGGACATGCCTCCATCCAGGCCATAGAAGAGGGGCCCGAGATGAGTCAAACATGAGGTGGATGCACCAGTCCCGCGGGGCCATGCCAGAATTTTTGTGCAAAACTACATATGGAATATTAGTGATTTTTAGTAAGTTCTTAAGGCAAAATTACGCGACTCGTCGTGGTGTACTATTGCCCATGGCAAATCAATACAAAGTAATCATGGATGGAGCGGTCGAGCAGCTCATTGCATAGTTTTCTTTACGGGGTTGGGTCATTTTGCCATAGAGGTACATCTTTGCAGTGACATTCAACATGGTTGTTTAATATGGCCAGTATCATCACTGCATTTTCTTTTGGCGGACAATCCTCACTGCATGTTCTACAAAGAATAAAATCTGCACTTAAGTAAACAAGATCCAAGTCTTTCATCTTGAGGATTGTGAATGAGCAAGAAAAAGTACACCTCCCTTGCACTAACTACACTACTTTAGTCTCGTTAAGTAGACTCACACCAACCGCTGTTGCGAGGCTTTCACCTTCTCTGTATGTATATATATATATATATATATATATATATACATATACATGTATATGTATATGTATATATGTATATATATATATATCATATATATATGTATATATGTATATGTATATATATATATATATATATATATATATATATATGTATATATATATACATATATATGTATATACTCTCTTATGTTCTCCTCTGCTCACCATCTGCCTCTTGTACTCTACATTGGCCTCTTCGGGTAACTAGTTTTCACACACACACACACATGTTTGTTTGGTGTCGAATCATATATAATGGTGGAAAAATAAACACTCTTTGTTTAGGAATAGGAGGCATCGGGAACCTACTAGCTACATAGCTTTTACGATCTTCTCCAGTTGTACCACCTAATCAATACTTTCCTCGGGTGGCTCTTGATTATCCTCATGCTCTAGTGGTGCCTAGAAGTAGCTAGCAAGTTGCCAAGAATTTCATTGCTCGATAGCGAACTCACCCGGTTCTAAGGGATCAAGTGGTTGCAATCCACTCGGGTTGGTCTTGTTGCGTCACCTTCGTTGCTCGGTCCTCGTCTCCTTCATGTGAACTCCGCTGGCGTGCTCCAAGCCTTTGCGGCGCAATGTACCCCGTCATCGACGACTCTTGGACGACGCCTTCCTCAAGTCCGGTTGGTTCATGTTGTCCATTTGCCGTTCCTTGACACCGGATGGAGGATACGTTGATCCACTTCGGCCTCATGTTTTGGTCGTGCTTCCAGAGTGTCCGGCTTTGGATGTGACACAGCCTTTTGTGTTCAGTGTTCTGATTGAGCTAGGCGTGTTTAGCTTGCCGTGTGTTGGAGGGATGAGCACCCCTTGTTCTGCTCCAGCCTACACTTCATGTGGTGCATTCTTCTCTATATGTTTGTTCTCTCCTATCTATCAATGAAAAGACTACAATCTTTGCGTATTTGTGAAAAAATTAGAGCTGAAGATGACTGAATCTCTTGAACTAGATGGCATATCAATCAAGGGTGTGATCATGCTGATGCAATGCAAACGGCCCGGTGAAAAATATGTACTTCCAAGGCTATAAGTGGAACACGACCATTTACAAGCTTCTCATTGATGAGTCAGATTGTCTGAAGAGTAGGTTCAAAAAGGATTGGAACGTGTGGAGAACCGTTTGACACACAACATGATATACCATGGCAATTAGGCTAGGGTGGGATGGGTTTGGGCACAGAAGGTTAACAAATGGTTTAATTTAAATATCATGAATGATTGTAATACCTACTACTTCCTCCATTCCAAAATAAGTCCTTTTAAAGATTATACTAGGGACTACATACAGAATAAAATGAATGAATCCATACTCTAAAATATGTCTATATACATCCGCACTCGCGGAGCTCCCCGGTGGGCAGGGTATGGCACCTGCCATACCTTGATTTAGAGCATTTTTTATACCTAGTGCTAATCACTAATGAGTCTAATGACTCAATTAACCTAGCCCCTCTGAACCCAGCAACCGGTGTGTGGGCGCGTGCTGGCCACCAGCCCACCACATCCACTCCTGGCTCTGGCTACATCACGACCCACTATCCCCCATTGCGACCACGACCCACTCCTGCTCTGGCTGCAACGCAATCCCCCACCCCGCGCAGAGCAAACCCTAGGCGGCAACGACTGGGCGGCATCTGGGTCTCCGGGCGACGCTGCGGCGACGTGCTGCCGGCTGCGTGCAGGTTTAGCCGGGGCCGCGGGGGCGCTGTCAAGCAAACGGCAGCGGCGACGGCTGGTCCCTTGCCAGAACCGGTGGGGTAGCCAATGGCGGCAGAGTGGCAAGCGGGGAGGCGGCCGCAGCCAGCAGGGCAGGCGGGGACAGGGGAGGTGACAGCGGGGCATGCCGTATGCAGGCAGTTGAGCGCTGGGGATTGAGGAATTAGTGGAAAGGAAGGGGATTGCCCCCAAATTTTCAGTTTTTTGATTTTTGAAGATGGAAAGGAAGGGGAAGATAATAACAAATCCAAAGGAAATGAGAGGAGGTAATTTCTCATTTTTTGTGAAATCTTGTAGCATTTTTTCACAGCAGCTTCAAGTCTTTAATTCAAGCAAATTGTAGATTTGTAGTGATGTATTAATGTTGTGAATTGTAGGTTTCACAACAGCTCGAAATCGAACCCACGCACCCGAGAAAGTGTCAATATTTCTGTACATGCCACTCAAGTGGAAGAACAAACTACAGGTTCTATTAAAGCTATAGTGGAAGAGAATGTTGAAGTTCATGGAGTAGAAGGTATAACTATTTTTTAGTGAAGATTACATAAATGATGATCCAGGACTTCACATTTGACTTGATAAATTTGCCCCCAACATTAAAGCTTATGTTAGATTTGTTGTTGTTTATCATCTCATTGAGTTGGAATTGCTACTACCGGTAGCGACGACAACAGTTGAAAAAGCCTTCTCATCAATGAAAATCATCAAGACTGAGTTGTGCAGCAAGATGTCTGATGGCTGGCGTAATGACTTGATGGTGTGTTACATTGAGCGAGGGATCTTCAAAAGTATTGATCTTCGTAAAATTAAGGAAGATTTTCAGAAGGAGGGTAAGGCACTGCCGGGGTCTTCTAGACGCCATTAAAAGCTTCATTACCGGTATGTTTTAGATTTTTTTTTCATTGAAACATGTTTACATTTTTATTGTATTTGGTTATTCGTTTGTAGTGTGCATTGTTAATGTGTATTGACTCTTTTAATTCGCATAAAAAAATCTTAGTGAGACTTCGCCCCACCTTAATTTTTTTTCATGGTCCGCCTTTGTACATCCGTATGTAGTCCGTAAATGGAACCTTTAAAAAGACTTATATTTAATAACAGAGGGAGTACATTTTTGTAAATTATAGTGACGTCGAAGTGGCAGAAGCTACAGGCTAACTAGAAGGTCTACCTATTGTCTTAACACGCTCTCTACTAAAACGTATTATTTGTACTAAATGACCTTCATTCTCAACTGTGTTGTACATAAAGAAAATATGTGTATAAAAATTCAAAATAGAGTGATATTTCACTTTTTGAGGCACAAATTTGTCTTCCTGACAAAGTGCAAACCAATTGTATAGAGATCCCCTTGTGGGGTTCTGGGTCGTTGGTCATTCGGAAAGGGAGGTGGTGCTTCCTTGGAGTAACATTTAAATCTCTCACAGATATTGTTCTATTAATCATACTCGTAGTCACATTCAAGTAAGGCAAATGCTTCTTAACAGATGTCTGATAGGAACAAATCTTCAGACTGGTCAAGGAACGTAGATGCAGTTTTTATCTCATGGTTGAAATTGATTCCAAATCTGGTAGACATGTTTCCATACATATATGCGTGACTTCCTTGCCATGTATTCACCCATAATCACTCCCATAATAATCGCACCAGCCCCAAACACTCCCCACGCGTCCCTCATCCCCGGCTCCATGGCTGCTCCAAAATCACCTCCATCCCAGAGCTCACATCCTGAATCCATCCGCCATGATTCAGCCATCCCCCCTTGGACCATAAGATTAACCGGGTCGGTGCACCATCCCATCCGGTGGCTATGCCCATTCTACATGACACACAGAAAGGACGAGCTCACAACTTCCTTGCCCGCCCGTGCATCTGCCGTACCTTCATGGCAAGCGGCCTCCGGTTCACCGTGGCCGACGGTCCTCCCGGAGTCACGATGCTGATGACAACTCGGAGCGGTCGGACCACGTGGCCGCCTTCGTCGAGGTAGTGACCTAGGGCGCCGTGGCTTGGGCGCGCGTCGGGTTCGGGCTGGTCGACCAGACCACCGGCGAGATGGTGCCGTTGTTCCATGAGAAGGACCCGATTCTGTTCGACGCCAGCAGCGAGGACACGTGCGCCTGGGGCACCGGCGAGGTCGCCAGGAGGAGCCACCTCCATGCTGGTTCGCGCTACGTCCTCGGCGACCGCCTCAAGATCGAGTGCGCCATCGACGTTTGCGGCGACTTCCTCACCTTCGACGACCCGGCACCGACGCCGTCCTCCGGCCTGCCGCTCTTCCAGCAAGTCGGCTACAGCAAGGGGGAGCCGGACGTGAGCACCCAAGTCGAAGGAGGGACGATCGGCGCGCACTACTGCATCCTCGACGCTCATTGAACATCGAAGCAAATTATGGCATCATAAGAAGCAAATACTATTTCCGTTGGAAGCATTGTTTCATTGGATAAGAAATTTATGTTTTTCATGCTCCTTCCATTATATACTCTCATACTTCCTAGCAAAATTAAGCCGGAGATATTTTCCAAGCCATCTGCTAGTTGATGCGATTCTATGCTACCATGCTACTTCATAATTTCTTCTAAAATGCCAGTTTTTTTGCTTTGACCATACATATGTTTTCCATATTGTTTCATCAAACATACGTATGCGTCTATGCTACCAACCAAACCTGTTATTGCCTTCATACATAATCTTGTTTATGCTTCAAGTCGATTGCTCGTAATTTGGTTGTTGTTTTGGTGAACTTATGTGTGCAAATTTCTGGTGTAGATGGTGACTTCTTGTTGTATTCTGAGTGGAGGCTATGCATTGGCGGTATGCATGCATTGAAGCCCAATTCACGAAGGCGTTTGCGAGACATCCTAGGAATCTACAGTAAGGGGGAGTGAAGGCAGCCAAAAAGAAGTTGCGCAAGATGTTGCTTGAACTCGATAAGGCGCACTCTAAATTGTAATTTTCATTACCTTGGAAACATATGTAATAATCAAATGGAAAAGTAGCATTTTTATGTTTAACTGAAGCAAATATATGGGCTATTGGATTCCAGTAGACTTGGATAAATTTTTCCATCATTGTAAAAAATTTAGCTTGACACTGGATGCAATTTTTTGTTGGATAGAAACAAATATCATTGGGTGGAAGCAATTCTTTTATAAGACAGAGACACATTGGAAGCAAATACACTGGATGCATTTTTTTGTTAGATAGTAGAAACAAATCACGTTTTGGTTGGAAGAAAATTTTGTATTTGACCGAAACACATTGGAAGCAAATATATTGGATGCAATTTTTGTTAGATAAAAACAAATCTTATTTTTGGTGGAAGCAAAAAAATTGTTCGGGCAGAAACATATTCGAATCAAATATTATTTTCGACATAAACTCAATAGTAATATTATGAGAGCATAGTTTGTTTTCCAATGGGGAAGCAATGCGTGATGGAAGGACAATTTTATTTTTCAAAATATTAGTTGGAGGAAGCAAGGGAGATAATCGAGCAGTGCATGTGCTTAGCTGGAGCAGTTACTGCCAAGAAAATTTAATGCTGACCTACTAATGAGCGAACCTAACAAATCTCGTGGGTTGCTGACCATCTGATCGGACGGCTTTCTACTAGTGTGATAGGTAGCAAATATCTATAGTATGATGCCTCGCGGTGCCCTTCAAGTAATACCCCTTTATTTCATCGGTTTTGGCATGTGATTTATGAATACCTTCAACACAAAAGACAAAACGGTCTCTATAATGCATTAATGGTTGTGAGTTTACGTTTTTATCAACTTTGATAAAAGCAGTTGTACAATTTAGAAGATGGTCGGTACCTTCCCAACACTATCAGAGCTGCCTCCAACCAAGCAGCAGAAGGGCACACAGAACACCTAGGACGAAGCCAACCATGACTAGGGCTAGAGATGCATCCTCGAGCAGTGCGAGCCAAACCGTAAAGAACACAAGAGCGAGGACCAACTAGCGAAGAACTACCGCACGACCACGACTAAACCCACCCGGCTGGAGATGAGTCAACATGAGGTGGATCCGCCAGTCAGGCGGAAGCCATAACAAACCTTTTGTGTAAACTACAAAATTAGTGATTTTCAATAAGTTCTTGCAGCCAAATTATTACACTAGTCATGGTTGTGTTATACTCCCTCCGTTCCTAAATATAAGTTTTTAAAAAGGTTTCACTAATGGACTACATACAGATGTATATAAACATACTTTAGAGTATAGATTCACTCATTTTGTTTTGTATGTAGACTTTTAACGAAATATCTTAAAAGACTTATATTTAGAAACGGAGGGAGTAGTACACAACAAATTAATACAGAGTACTTATGGATCGAGCAGTCGAGAAGCTCATTGTATAGTTTTCTATCCAGGGTCTGGCTCACATGTCATTTTGATAGAGACGTGCTTGCTTCTTTGCATAATGTAGTAACATTCAACTCGGTTGTTTAATACACTCAGTATGGTGACTGCATGTTCTAGAGAAAAGAAAAATCTTCACTTGAAGAAATAAAACCCAGATATTTCGTCTTCAGGATTGTGAACCAACAAAAATAAATATATAAAGTACACCTCCCTTGCACTAACAACACTACTTTAGTTTTGCTCAGTAGACACACCAGCCGTCGTCGCACGGAGTTAATTACAGGAAACATCGATTTTGAAGTCTAGGATTGCAGCAACCACACTTTTACGAAATTATGTCAAAAACACTAATTTTGAGATTTTTTTTTGTTTGCAAAAAACACTAGTTAACGACTTTGGCTGTTTAATTGATAATTATGACAGTTGGGTCCCATATTTGCTGTCTGGCGTACCGGTGCAACACAGATGACGTTAGACAACGGTTACTTCCAAATTTACAAAACAGTCCCTTGTATTTTGCATAGACACCTTTCATTGATCATAACAAATGCAATGAACCCCAACTCGCTCATCTTGTCGGGGTTGCACTTGAACGTCGGCCGCCCTCGCCGAGCCGTCGACCACCTCCGGCAGCCACACCCCCTCTCCTCCTCTACCTCTCTCTCCAGCCCCTCCTCCTTATACTGCGCCTGCTCGCCCAACGGTCGCCGAAAAGAGGCATCCATGACTCGGCAACAGCGTGCGCCGCCACCGTAGGTGGCCCCGCCATGGCGGGCTCTCGCCACCGCGCCGGGAAACCATATCCAGCTAGGAAGACCACGCCCCCTCGCTTCCTGCTTCTGTGACGCGTGTGGCCGGTGATAGGATAGCCATGCCCGAAGTGGTGTGTAGCTGAAGCTTGGTGGCGGCCATGACGTGGTTCCTGGGAGTAGGCAACATGGGCTTCGTAGGGTGTGGACGGGGACGAGAGGATGAGACGACAACCAAAGCAATGGGAGGGAGAGGACGTCAGAGCTAGAGTCGCGCCTCCCAGGCGGGTGTGTCCTGGAGCAGTGGAGGCCACAACGACGGCCAGATGTGGCCAGATCCGACACGACGATGGCAGGGCCTGTCGGGGAGCGAAGGGGTGACGACCCGAGTATGGGAGGGCAGCGACAGCCAGGGAGAAGAGGGGCGGCGACATGCGCAGGCGTGCCGGCGACGAGGCCTGTCGGGGCGACGAAGAGCTCATGATACATGGCGGTGCAAGATCTGTTTGACCCTGGGGGAGTTGTCTGTTTAATTATTAAAGAACTACTCCCTCCGTTTCTAAATATAAGTCTTTTAAGCAATTTCACTAAGAGACTACATACGGATCAAAATGAGTGAATTTACGCTTTAAAATATGTCTATATACATCCGTATGTAGTCCTTTAGTGAAATTTCTAAAAAGACTTATATTATGGAACGGAGGGAGTAGTTATTTGCAAAAAGATATGTCTAACGACATCTAGTCTGAACCGTTATGCCACGTCAGCAAAAACAGGCTCCATATGTCATAATCATCATTAAAATGGCCAAAGCCCCTCAACTAGTGTTTTTTGTAAAAAAATAGCCCGAGAATTAGTGTTTTTAGGCACAATTTCATGAAAGTGTGGTTTTTACAACCCTAACTTTAAATGTTGATGTTTTTTGCAATTAACTCCGTTACAGAGCTCTCACCTTCTTTGCATATGTGTGCTTTTCTCTTGTGCTCAGCTTCTGCCTCTTGTAACACACACGCACACGCACACGCACACGCACACATGCACGTTTGGAGTTGAATTGCCCTTTGTTTGGGAACAAGACCCACCAAGAACCTACTAGCTAGACGGTGTTCTCGAGTTGTGCTGCCAGAACCTACACTTCCCTCAGGCGCTGCTTCATCATCTCCATCCAGTAGTGGTGCCTACGAGTATCCAACAATTTGCCCAGAATTTCGTAGCTGGGTAGCGAACTTGTCTGGCCTTAAGGGTGTGTTTCGTTGCATTCTTATCTCACCAGTTTTTTTTCTTCATGCATGCTCATCTCAACAGCCTTCTTCATGCATGCTCTTTTCATGCATGCTCCTGGTGCATTTGTGTTAAGCTAGTGTGGACCAATGCATCCTCCATACACTAAAAAATAAGTCAAAAAAAGAACTTTTATACTCATGCACTCTTCATGCATCCTACCAAACACACCCTAAGGGATCAGGTGGTTGCGGATAGGAACCGCGAGACAAAACTGAAGATGGTTGAATCTCTTGAACCACATGGTATATTAGTCATCAAGGGTGTGATCATGCCCAGTGGCGAATCTAAGGGGGTGCTTCAACAGGCTTGACCCCCCCCCCTTGAAAATTGAAAAACAAAATTTACTAGTATTCATCATAAAAAAATAACGCTATTTAAGTTTTAAAACTGATAGTGCCGTTTTCTTCACACCGTTAATATTGAGCCCCCTTTTTATTTTCTTGCAAGATTCGCCAATGATCATGCCAGTGCAATGCAAACACCATGGTGGAAAACATGAGCCTCCAAGGTCTTAAAAGGGAGTGGATCATTTACAATCCTCATTGATGAGACCGACCGTATGAAAAACGGATTCAAAAGGGATTGGAATGTCCGAAGAACCATTCGACACACAACATGATTTACCAGGGTAGTTTAAGCTAGAGTGGAGCTTCTCCCGTGGTTCGGGTGCAAGAGGTTAAGAGATGATTTAATTTGCATAACATGAATGTTTGTAATACCTACCTATCATGCTCTACTAAGAACATATTATTTGTATTAAATGGCCTTCGTTTTCTATTTGGCTGTACGTAAAGAAAATATGTGTATCAATATAGAGTTATGTTTCACTTTTTGAGCCACAAACTGGTCTTCCAGATCAAACTACAAATTAGTTGTACAAAACTTCTTGTGGGGTCATTTTGAAAAGGGGCGGTGCTTTTTTGGCGTAACATTCAACTCTCTTGCAAATATAGTTTTGTTAATCATACTAGCTGTCACATTCAAGTAATGCCCTTTGATTTCATCGGTCTTGGCCTGTGATTTATAAATAGCCTCAGCAAAAAACACAAAACATCGCCTCTAGCACAAGAATGGTTGTGCTTTTAGGTTTTCATCATCTTTGATAAAACCATATGTATAATAAATATTACAGAAGATGCTTAGTACCGTCACTGTGTTCTAGAAAAAGGAAAATATTTTCGTTTGAATGAACAAGATCCACTTTTTTGCCTCTAGGATTGTGAGTGCGCAAGGAAACAATTATCTAAAGTACACACATGTGCATATGTTGTCCTATGCCCTTGCACTGACTACAGTACTTTAGCTTAGTTCAATAGACTCGTACCAACCGCTTTGTCAGGCTCTCGCCTTTGGTCATCTTCTCAGCATATATATCTACTCTTTGATGTTCTTCTCTATTCATCTTTCAACCTCTTGTAGGCCTCTCCGAGTAACTAGTACTGTCGACATACACATGCTTGTTTGGAGTCTAAGATTTGATGATGGGAAAATAGACACAATTATTCGGGAACATGAGGCACCGGAAACCTACTAGCTACGGAATTCTGGTTATGTTCTTTAGTCATGCCACCAGATCCAACGATCCTATAGAATGCTGCTTCTTATTCTCTACCGTACTGTGCCGCGCCTATGAGTAGGGAGCAAGCTGTGGGCGATTTCATACTTGGAGAGCGAACTCGGCCAGCTCTAATGGTGATTTTGGTTGCAGATTGGAGCCACGAAACAGAGCAGAAGATGGCCGAAACGCTTGAACCAGATGACGGATGCCCTTGTTAAGAGATATGAGATCTCCGACAAGATTCTTTGTCTACAAAGTAAGGGAGAAAAGCGCAATCGTTGACCATGTGCTCAGATTGTCTGAGTGCTACAATCACTTCAATCGAGTGGGAGTTGATCTTCGAGATAAGATAGTGATTGACATAGTTCTCCAAAGTCACTGCCACCAAGCTACTAGAGCTTCGTGATGAACTATCACATATCAAGGATACATATGATGATCCTTGAGCTATTCACAATGTTGGACACTACGAAAGTAGAAATCAAGGAGGAGCATCAATTGTTGATGGTTAGTAAAACCACTAGTTTCAAGAAAGGGAAAGGGTAAGAAGGTATACTTTATGAAACAACAAAATAGTTTCTGCTCTAGTGAAGAAACCCAGGGATGAACCCAAACCCGAGACTAAGTGCTTATGTTATGACGGAAACGATTACTGAGGCGGAACTACCATAGATACTTGGTAGATGAGAAGGCTGGCAAAGTTGATAGAAGTATATTGGATATACATGATATTGATGTGTACTTTACTAGTACTCCCAGTAGTACAAGGGTATTAGATACCGGTTCGGTTGCTAAGTGTTAGTAACTCAAAATAAAAGCTATAGGATAAACGGATACTAGCTAAAGGTGAGGTGACAATGTGTTGGAAGTGTTTCCAAGGTTGATGTGATCAACATCGCACACTCCCTCTATCATCGGGATTAGTGTGAACCGAAATAAATGTTATTTGGTGTTTGGATTGAGCATGAACGTGATTGGATCGTGTTTATTGCAATACGGTTATTCATTTAAGTCAGAGAATAAAAGTTATTCTGTTTACATGAATAATACCTTCAGTGGTCATTGCTACTTCTCAAACAACAGCGCCAGAAATTGACACGTTGACGGAGATTGGGCTTGCGTTGGTTTTTCCCTTGAACAGGAAAGGGTGATGCAACACAGGAGCAGTAAGTATTTCCCTCAGTTTGAGAACCAAGGTATCCATCCAGAAGGAGGGTCTCGTCAAGTCTAGAGTACCTACGCAAACACAAACAAGCTTGCACCCAAAACTTCAAAGGGGTTGTCAATCCCTTGAAGATTGTTTGCAAAGTGAGATCTTAAGGCGGAAATTGCAACGAAGTAAAAAGTGTAAGGCTGAAAATATGGTGTGGAGTAGACCCTGGGGGCCATAGTGTTCACTAGAGGCTTCTCTCAAAATAGCAAGTATTACGGTGGGTGAACAAATTACTGTCGAGCAATTGATAGAACCGCGCAAAGTCATGACGATATCAAAGGCAATGATCTAGCATATAGGCATCATGTCCGAGACAAGTAGACCGGCACTTTCTGCATCTACTACTATTACTCCACACGTCGACCGCTATCCAGCATGCATCTAGTGTATTAAGTCCATAAGAACAGAGTAACGCCTTAAGCAAGATGACATGATCTAGAGGGATAATCTCAAACCAATGATAAAAACCCCATCTTTTTACCCTTGATGGCAACTCCTTGATGTGTGCCTTGCTGCCCCTACTTTCACTGGAAAAGGTCACCGCACGGTATGAACCCAAAACCAAGCACTTCTCCCATTGCAAGAATCATAGATCTAGTTGGCCAAACAAAACCCACAACTCGAAGAGAATTACAAGGATATGAAATCATGCATAAGAGAGATCAGAAGAAACTCAAATAAGATTCATAGATAATCTGATCATAAATCCACAATTCATCGGAGCTCGACAAACACAACGCAAAAGAAGATTACACCGGATAGATCTCCATGAAGATCATGGAGAACTTTGTATTGAAGATCCAAGAGAGAGAAGAAGCCATCTAGTTACTAGCTATGGACCCGTAGGTCTATGGTGAACTACTCACGCATCATCGGAGAGGTCATGGTGTTGATGGAGAAGCCTTCCGTGTCTGAATTCCCCCTCCGGCAGGGCACCAGGATGTGCCCCAGATGGGATCTTGCGGAGACAGAAGCTTGCGGCGGCGGAAAAGTGATTACGCTGCTCCGCTGATTTTTTTTGGGAATATTTGGGAATTTATAGGCGCAAGATCTAGGTCAGGGGACCTCGAGGGGGCCCACAAGCCTGGATGGCGCGCCCCCCTGGCCGCGGGGTGGGGGCTTGTGGGGCCCCTGGTGCTCCTCTGGCTTGGCCCCCAAGTCCTTTGATTTTCTTCCGTTCCAGAAAAGATATTTTCGGGGATTTTCTTCCGTTTGGACTCCGTTTCAAAATCTCCTCTGAAAGGGGTCAAAAACATGGAAAAAAACAGGAACTAGAACTTGGCACTGAGTTAATAAGTTAGTCCCAGAAAATAAATAAAAGGCATGCAAAACATCCAAAGTTTGACAAGATAATAGCATGAAACCATCAAAAATTATAGATACGTTGGAGACGTATCAAGCATCCCCAAGCTTAACTCCTGCTCGTCCTCGAGTAGGGAAGTGATAGAGAATGAATTTTTGAGGTGGAATGCTACCTAGCATAGTTGTCCTTTGCAACTTCTTTCACGTGGCATGAATGTTTAGATCCGTAAGATTCAAAACAATAGTTTTCTATTGACATGAAAACAATAATACTTCAAGCAAACTAGCAAAGTAATCATGAACTTTCGAAATAACAAGGCCAAATAAAGTTATCCCTACAAAATCATATAGTGTGTCTATGCTCCATCATCCTCACACAACTAATGTAAATCATGCACAATCCCCGGAATTGGCCAAGTAATTGTTTTCGCACTCTTACTTTCTCAAACTTTTTATTACTATCACGCAATACATGAGCGCGAGCCATGGATATAGCACTATAAGTGGAATAGAGTGTGGTGGTGGTTGTGAAACAAAAAGGAGGAGATGGTCACATTGTCTCGGTGTATCAATAGGCTATGGAGATGCCCATTAATAGATATCAATGTGAATGAGTAGGGATTTCCATACAAGAGATGTACTAGAGCTATAAGTATGTGAAAGTTCAAAAGGAAAACTAGTGGGTGTGCATCCAACTTGCTTGCTCACGAAGACCTAGGGCAATTTTGAGGAAGCCCATCATTGGAATATACAAGCCAACTTATAAAACAAAAATTCCCACTAGCATATGGTAGTGACAAAGCAAGAAGCTATCAATCATGAAGAACATGGTGCTATTATGAAGCACAAGTGTGGAAAAAGATAGTAGCATTGTCCCTTCTCTCTTTTTCTCTCATTTTTTATTTGGGCTCTTAAGCCTCTTTTTTTCTTTTCTCTCTTTTTTTTTGTTTTTGGGCTCTTTGGCCTCTCTTTTTTCCTCACATGGGACAATGCTCTAATGATGGTCATCACACTTTTTAGTTATTCAAAGCTCAAAGATCACAATGATGATGACTCCATAGGAAATGCCTACAGCAGTGTACCGGGATGTGCAACGATCTAGTATGATCATGCAATGGCAATATGAGAGTGACGACACAAGTCATGAGACGGAACTGTGGGAATTGCATGGCAATATATATCAGAATGGCTATGAAAATGCCATAGTAGGTAGTATGGTGGTTGTTTTGAGGAAGGAATTTGGTGGGTTTGTGCACCGGCGAGAGTTGCGCGGCGCTAGAGAGGCTAACAATGGTGGAAGGTGAAAGTGCATCTATACCATGGGCTCAACATAAGTCATAAAGAACTCACATACTTATTGCGAAAGTTTTTATTAGTAATTGAAGCAAAGTGCTAAACGCATACTCCGAGGGGAAGGGTTGGTAGGTGTAAACCATCGCGTGATCCCGACCTCAACACAAAGGATGACAATCAATAGATCAATTATGCCCCGACTTCCTAACATAGCGGTTCACCATACGTGCATGCTACGGGAATCACTAACTCCAACACAAGTATCTATAGATTCACAACACCCTACTAACATAACTTTTAATAAATCCACGTCTCAAAACTAATTGAGAGGAATCAAAACTTCTCTTTCTACTCAATGCACATGAAGATGGAGGTTTTTGCATCCTCTTTGGGTTCCTAGCACATGGGACTACTTTCATAGCATAAGCCAATTACCAAATCACGCACCGCCGTGCTCTAAAGATATAAGTGAAGCACAAGAGCAAAAGTATCTAGCTCAAAAGATATAAGTGAAGCACATGAGAAAAATTATCTAGCTCAAAATATATAAGTGAAGCACAATGAGCAAAAGTATCTAGCTCAAAAGATATAAGTGAACCACAATGAGCATTCTAGCAAAATCACGATGAGTGCATGTCTCTCTCTCTATCAAAAAGGTATGCAACAAGGATGATTGTCACACAACAAAAAGAAAAGACTCCTAAGATACAAGACGCTCCAAGAAAAACACATATCATGTGGTGAATAAAAATATAGCTCCAAGTAATGTTACCGATGGATTGAAGACGAAAGAGGGGATGCCTTCCCGGGGCATCCCCAAGCTAAGGCTTTTTGGTGTCCTTGAATTTGTCTTGGGGGGCCTTGGGAATCCCCAAGCTTGAGCTCTTTCCACTCCTTATCTCTTTGACCATGAGAACGTCACCCAAAACTTGAAAACTTCACAACACAAAACTTAAACAGAAACTTGTGATAACATTAGTACAAGAAAACAAACTACCACTTCTTTTGGTACTGTAGAAACTTGAATTCCATCTATATTGATGATGGGCTACTGTATTCTCACTTTCCCATGGCTAGTACCCCCCCTGATACTAACCATAGTTTCATCAAAACAAGCAACCAACTCAACAAAAACCGAATCTATCAAAAACAGACCAGTCTGGAGCAATCTGTATACTTTGTAAACTTCTGGTACCTCAACAAATATGAAAAATTACGAAGGTCTGGGGGAAAATCATATCAATCAGCAAAAAAAATAATCAACTCAAAATCTCTTTCAGAATAAAAATGAAACATCATCTCGTGAGCAAAAAGTTTTTGTCTTTTTCCAGCAGGATCAAACAACCATTACCAAGACCAATCATAAAGGTTTTGATTGGCTCAAACACAAAAAGAAACACAAAAAACACAACAAAAAAAAGAATTATGAAAGTGTGGATGCAACAAAACAGAAATAAAAAAGATAAATTCATTGGGTTGCCTCCCAACAAGCGCTATTGTTTAACACCCTTAGCTAGGCATAGTAGCGATAGAATCACGTATCGTCGTCTTTGGTGCTCAAACCATAAGTAGCCCTCATCATGGATTCATAAGGCAATCTTATTTTCTTTCTAGGAAAGTGTTCCCAGCCCTTCCTTAAAGGAAATTGAAATCTAATATTCCCTTCCTTCATATCGATGATAGCACCGATAGTCCTTAGGAAAGGTCTACCAAGAATAATAGGGCATGTAGGATTGCAATCAATGTCAAGCACAATGAAATCCACGGGTACATAGTTCCTATTTGAAATAATAAGAACATCATTGATCCTTGCCATGGGTTTCTTGATAGTAGAATCGGCAAGATGCAAATTAAGAGAACACTCTTCAATCTCATTAAAACCCAGAACATCACATAAAGACTTTGGAATCACAGAAACACTAGCACCCAAATCACACAAAGCATTGCACTCATAGTTTTTGATTTTGATTTTTATGGTAGGTTCCCACTCATCATGAAGATTTCTAGGGATAGAGACTTCCAATTCAAGTTTCTCTTCAAGAGCTTTTATCATAGCTTCGACGATATGATCGGTAAAGGCTTTGTTTTGGCTATAAGCGTGCGGAGAGTTTAACATGGATTGCATCAAAGAAATGCATTCAATCAAGGAGAAACTATCATAATTGAATTCCTTGAAATCCACGGTAGTAATTTCATTACTTCTCAAAGTTTTAACGTCTTCTACTCCACTTTTAACGCTTTTAGCATCAAGATAGATGGACTCCAAATCATTGGGGCACTTTTCAACCAAAGTGGATTCATATCCAGCCCCATAATCATTAGGTTTGACACAAGAAAACAAAGATTCAATGGGAGTCACACCAAGCACTTTAAGATCTTCATGATTCTCATCACGAGAACACACCTTTTTAAGCCATTCATGTCTAGCACGAATTTGGGCGGTTCTTTCTTGGCTCTCAATCATGGAAACACGCATAGCTTTCAAAGTTTCATCCATGTTGATTTTGGGAGGAGCACATATTACTTTCAAAGCATCAACATCACAAGAAATCCTATCAACGCTCTTAGCCAAATCGTCAATTTTGAGTAGTTTTTCCTCTATGGACGCATTGAAAATCTTTTGAGAGTTGATGAACTCTTTGATATTACTCTCTAGTTCAGAGGGTAATCTATTGTAATTTCCATGAGGGTTGTTGTAGGAGTTGCCAAAATTATTAGAGGAGTTACTAGGAAAAGGCCTAGGAACATAGTTTCCTCTAAAAGCGTTGTTGTTGCCAAAGTTATTCCTACCCAAAAAAAATTACGTCCAAGCTAGCGTTGCTAATCTCAATCAAAGAAGACAAAGGAAAATCATTAGGATCCAAAGGAGAACTTCTACTAGCAACCAAATTCCTTAACTCATCAATCTTAGCACTCAACGAGTTAATTTCTTCTATAGCGTGTACCTTCTTACTAGTAGGTGACCTTTCAGTGTGCCACTGAGAGTAGTTCGTCATGATGTTGTCTAAGAGCTTTGTGGCTTCTCCTAACGTGATTTCGATGAACGTTCCACCTTAGGCTGAGTCCAAGATATTTCTAGAAGTGAAATTCAAGCCAGCGTAAAAGATTCGAATAATCATCCAAAGACTCAAGCCATGAGCGGGACAATTTCTAATCATTAATTTCATTCTCTCCCAAGCTTGTACAACTTGTTCATGATCAAGTTGCTTGAAATTCATGATATCATTACGGAGAGAGATGATCTTAGCCGGCGGAAAATACTTTGACATATAAGCATCTTTGCACTTATCCCAAGAATCGATACTATATTTGGGCAAAGAAGAAAACCAAGTTTTTGCGAGATCTCGCAACGAGAAAGGAAAAAAAGCTTCAATTTAATAACGTCATTATCCACATCTCTTTTCTTTTGCATATCGAAAATCTAATGAAGGTATTGAGATGGGATGCGGCATCTTCACTACGAAGGCCACAGAATTGCTCTTTCATAACAAGATTCAGCAAAGCGGCATTGATTTCGTATGACTCCGCACTAGTCGCGGGAGCAATCGGAATACTAATAATATCATTATTATTAGTATTCGAGAAGTCACAAAGCTTGGTGTTTTCGTTCATGGTGACTTCAGCAAGCAAGCAAGCACATGAGCAAACAAAAAGCGGGCGAGAAAAAGGGTGAACGAAAAGCCGAACGAAAAAGGCAAATTGGTGAAGTGGGGGAGAGGAATACAAGAGGCAACTGGCAAACAAAGTAAATGCAAGAGATGAGTTTGTGACACTTATTGGATGAGTTCTTGACTTGATCTTCCTCCCAGACAACGGCGCCAGAAATCCTTCTGCTACTTCTCAAACAATAGCGCTAGAAATTGACACATTGACGGAGATTGGGCTTGCGTTGGTTTTTCCCTTGAAGAGGAAAGGGTGATGCAGCACAGTAGCAGTAATTATTTCCCTCAATTTGAGAACCAAGGTATCGATCCAGAAGGAGGGTCTCGTCAAGTCCAGAGTATCTGCGCAAACACAAACAAGCTTGCACCAAACGCTTCAAAGGGGTTGTCAATCCTTTCAAGATTGTTTGCAAAGTGAGATCTGAAGGCGGAAAGTGCAACGAAGTAAAAAGTGTAAGGCTGAAAATATGGTGTGGAGTAGACCCTGGGGGCCATAGTGTTCACTAGAGGCTTCTCTCAAAATAGCAAGTATTACGATGGGTGAACAAATTACTGTCGAGCAATTGATAGAACCGCGCAAAGTCATGACGATATCTAAGTCAATGATCTAGCATATAGGCATCACGTCCGAGACAAGTAGACCGATACTTTCTGCATCTACTACTATTACTCCACACATGGACCGCTATCCAGCATGCATCTAGTGTATTGAGTTCATGAAAAACAGAGTAACGCTTTAAGCAAGATGACATGATGTAGAGGGATAATCTCAAACCAATGATGAAAACCCCATCTTTTTACCCTTGATGGCAACAACACGATACGTGCCTCGCTACCCCTTCTATCACTGGGTGAGGTCACCGCACGGTATGAACCCAAAACCAAGAACTTCTCCCATTGCATGAATCATAGATATAGTTGGCCAAACAAAACCCACAACTCGAAGAGAATTACAAGGATATGAAATCATGCATAAGAGAGATCAGAAGAAACTCAAATTAGATTCATAGATAATCTTATCATAATCCACAATTCATCAGATCTCGATAAACACATTACAGAAGAAGATTACATGGGATAGATCTCCATGAAGATCATGGAGAACTTTGTATTGAAGATCCAAGAGAGAGAACAAGCCATCTAGTTACTAGCTATGGACCCGTAGGTCTATGGTGAACTACTCACGCATCATCTGAGAGGTCATGGTGTTGATGGAGAAGCCTTCCGTGTCCGAATCCCCCCTCCGGCAGGGCACCAGGACGTGCCCCAGATGGGATCTAGCGGAGACAGAAGCTTGCGGCGGCGGAAAAGTGACTATGATGCTCCCTTGATTTTTTGGGAATATTTGGGAATTTATAGGCGCAAGATCTAGGTCAGGGGACCTCGAGGGGGCCCACAAGCCTGGATGGCGCGGCCCCCCTGGCCGCAGGGTGGGGTCTTGTGGGGCCCCTGGTGCTCCTCTGGCTTGGCCCCCAAGTCCTCCGATTTTCTTCCGTTCCATAAAAATGTTTTCGGGGATTTTCTTCCGTTTGGACACCGTTTCAAAATCTCCTCTGAAAGGGGTCAAAAACATGGAAAAAAATAGGAACTGGCACTTGGCACTGAGTTAATAAGTTAGACCGAGAAAATAAATAAAAGGCATGCAAAACATCCAAAGTTTGACAAGATAATAGCATGAAACCATCAAAAATTATAGATACGTTGGAGATGTATCAAGCATCCCCAAGCTTAACTCCTCCTCGTCCTCAGGTAGGGAAGTGATAAAGAATGAATTTTTGAGGTGGAATTCTACCTAGCATAGTTGTCCTTTGCAACTTCTTTCACGTGGCATGAATGTTCAGATCCGTAAGATTCAAAACATTAGTTTGCTATTGACATGATAACAATAATACTTCAAGCAAACTAGCAAAGTAATCATGAACTTTTGATGATACCTTTGTAGTATAGCTAGTCAGTTAATGACCCACAAGTATAGGGGATCAATCGTAGTCCTTTCGATAAGTAAGAGTGTCGAACCCAATGAGGAGCAGAAGGATCTGACAAGTGGTTTTCAGCAAGGTAATATCTGCAAGCACTGAAATTATCGTTAACAAGTGATTGTATGGTGAGGTGATTCGTAGCAAGCAACAATTAACAAAAGTAGCAACGGTGCAGCAAAGTGGCCCAATCCCTTTTGTAGCAAGGGACAAGCCTGGACAAAGTCTTATAGGAGGAAAAACGCTCTCGAGGACACACGGCAATTTCTGTCATGCTAGTTTTCATCATGTTCATATGATTCGCGTTTGTTAATTTGATAGTTTGATATGTGGGTGGAGCGGCGCTTGGGTACTGCCCTTACTTGGACAAGCATCCCACTTATGATTAACCCCTCTCGCAAGCACCCGCAACTACGAAATAAGAATTAAGACAAAGTCTAACCATAGCATTAAACTAGTGGATCCAAATCAGCCCCTTACAAAGCAATGCATAAACTAGGGTTTAAGCTTCTGTCACTCTAGCAACCCATCATCTACTTACTACTTCCCATTGCCTTCCTCTAGGCCCAAATAATGGTGAAGTGTTATGTAGTCGACGTTCACATAACACCACTAGAGGAAAAACAACATACAACACATCAAAATATCGAACGAATATCAAATTCACATGACTACTATTAGCATGACTTATCCCATGTCCTCATGAACAAAAGTAACTACTCACAAAGCATAATCATATTCATGACCAGAGAGGTAATGAGTAGCATCAAGGATCTGAACATAAACTCTTCCACCAAGTAATCCAACTAGCATCAAGTACAAAGAGTAATCAACACTACTAGCAACCTTACAAGTACCAATCGGAGTCGCGAGACAGAGATTGGTTACAAGAGATGAACTAGGGTTTGGAGATGAGATGGTGCTGATGAAGATGTTGATGATGACGAGTCCCCTCCGATGAGAGGAGTGTTGGTGATGACGATGGCGATGATTTCCCCCTCCGGGAGGGAAGTTCCCCCGGCAGGATCGTCCTGCCGGAGCTCTAGATTGGTTCTGCTGAAGTTCCGCCTCATGGCGGCGGCGAATCCACGAAAAAGCTCCTCCCTGATTTTTTTTCTGGACGAAACCCTTCATATAGCAGAAGAGGGGGCCAGTTGGCCAGCAGGCTGCCCACAAGCCCTCATGGCGTAGCCTGGGGGGTGGTCACGCCATGGAAGCTTGTGGCCACCTGCTCGCGCCCCTCTGGAGCTTCTTCGGCCCAGTATTTTTTATAAATCCGGAAAAAAATCCTCGTTGATTTTTATGGCGTTTGGAGTTGCGCAGAATAGGTATCTCAACTTTGCTCCACTTTCAGGCCAGAATTCCTGCTGCCGGCATTCTCCCTCTTCATGTAAACCTTGCAAAATAAGAATTGTACCGTGAAGTGAAATAACAGCCCAAGAAGCGATAAATATTAACATGAAAACATGATGCAAAATGGACGTATCAACTCCCCCAAGTTTAGACCTCGCTTGTCCTCAAGCGAAAGCCTAGCTCAATAAATATGTCCACATGTTTAGGGAGAGTGGTGTCGACAAAACAAGATACGAACATGCATGCATCATGATCATGATCAGAACAGCCATACCAACATATAATCTCTCATGCTAAAGTGACAATTCCTTCACAAAGTAAAGCATGGATCAAGAACCTTACCGAGAAGTAACAACCGATAGCCTTTAGTCATTGAAGCAATTGCAATTTATCACAACATCAGACAGAGTCAAATAAGAGCTTGTAAAGCAAATCCACATACTCAATCATTCTTTCGTTCTCTACAATTGCTACAACTCACGTGGTACTCATGAGATCAAAGTTTCAGCTGGACACACAGAAAGATAGGGGCTTATAGTTTTGCCTCCCAACTGCTTACCTCAAGGGTAATGTCAACTATAATAATTCACGAATACTTACCTCCAAGTTGACATATGAATATAGATCTTTCCCAAGCATATGACGTTAGTCAAGATAAAGACAAGATAAGGAATTGGTGAAGATCACCATGACTCTTTCAAGGGCAAAAAGTAAAGGTACAAGATAGGTCCTTCGCAGAGGGAAGCAGAGGTTGTCTTGCGCTTTTGAGGTTTGGATGTGTGTCCTCTTAGTGTGGAGGAACGTCACTTTATATTGCCTCATGTGATAAAGAACTTTATTATGCAGTCCGTCGCTTTTATGCATTCCTCATCAGAGGTTCTTACAAAGCTTATTTTACACACACTAATAGATCATATATATTAGCGAGCAATTTTTATTGCTTGCACCAATGACAACTTACTTGAGGGATCTTATTCAATCCATAGGTAGGTATGGTGGACACTCATGGCAAAACGGGGTTAAAGGTTTGTGGATGCACAAGTAGTATCTGTACTTGGGGCGGGAGGTTTGGCTAATGTGAGGTGGAAGCAATCGTCACATGCTAAGGGATCTCTAATCATATAACATTGTTCGGAGCCAAGCAAACACAATTCATTATGTTGTCTTCCTTTTCCAACATATACTTCTAGGCATGCAATAGTTTAGTGAGTGTTCACAATCATAGATGGTGTCACGGATGATATATTTATATGTGAACCTCTCCTTCTTTATCACTTCCTATTAATTGCAACCATGACCAAGGTCTATGTTTGCCTACCCTCAACAAGTTTTAATCCTTATTCTTTTTATATGTGAAGCCATCACTTCCCATAAGATCATTACATGATATTTCATGCTTTTGTTCTATTCTGACTCTTTTGATCATGGCAAGAGGCAAAAGCCCTTGAACCAAGACACTCTTTATTATATGGCTCACGAGTTCGAATACATCGGGGGTGACACAAAGAAAAACTCAAGACTAAAACTCTAAGACTTTTATTCTACTAGAGAAAAGAGAAAACTAAAAAGGAAAACTAAAACAAAGGTAAAGGCAAAAGATGTGATGGTGATACGATACCGGGGAAACTCCCCCAAGCTTGGCACAAGCCAAGGGGATTGCCCATACCTATGTTCAGTTGTCTTCCTTTGGTAGTGATGGTGGTGGAGTTGTTGAAATATGAGTTTGATCCTACGTCTTCCAAGTCATAGGTGCTCCATCATGGAAAGATGAACGAGTCTCCGGAATCCTCAAATCTGCAGCCAACCGTATTGATTTAAATCTATACTCATACTCACAGTTTTGATTCTGCAGGTCATAGATCTGGCCTGGAGTTGATCAATCCTGTCATAGAGCCTAGAGAGGTGCTTCCCAATGTCATTGGCATCAATCATGTGCTTGTTGGTGAACTCCGTCATCATCATGTGGTTCGCGTTGAGTCCACACTCCACCATCCCTTGGCACTTGAAGACTTGTTGCTCCATTGCTTCGAGCCTCGTCTCCATGCTTCCGGTCTTCTTGGGCCCCTCAACATCATGGATGTGCAACATCCCCTCATGCATCTCGATAGATTGAGGGTGTTGCAGCACTCCCGTGAGGTAGGGATTGATGACCTTCTCAAAGATCTTGTCCTTTGGAGCTTTTGGGGAAGTCATAGCGATCTAGATCTGCAACAGAAACTGGCTCGAAACAAAAAACAGAGGAAATCTGTGTGATGCAGGGGTCAGATCAAACGGGAGTATATATATTGATTTTTTTCAGACCAGAAGGAGTACCCCGCATGAAAACGGAGTCCGGGAGGTGCACGAGGTGGCCACAAGCCCTCCCGGCGCGGCCAGGGGTTGGGCCCGTGCCGGGAAGGCTTGTCGCCTCCTCGCGCACTTTCCAGACTAATTCCAATTTTTGTATTGTTTTCAAAAATTCCAAAACGGAGAGAATTTCGTACTGGAAAAGTTTTGTACTCTGTTTTCTTACAGAATCACATACCTCTTCATTTTCGAAGTCTGAAACAGGCTGATAAATATCCCTTAGGTATTCTTCTAGAGTTACCTGAGATATAATGCTTGATTCTCTGCCCATTTACAACTCTCGGACAATTACCTTCCGTGTTGTTGATCTTGATAACACTGGAACGATATACTTCCTCAACAACATAGGGACCTTCCCATTTAGAGAGAAGCTTGCCTGCAAATAATCTTAAACGAGAGTTATATAGCAAGACATAATCACCTACATTGAACTCACGCATTTGTATCCTCTTATCATGCCACCTCTTAAAATTTTCTTTGAACAACTTGGCATTCTCATATGCCTGAGTTCTCCATTCATCAAGCGAGCTAATATCAAATAACCTCTTCTCACCGGCAAGTTTGAAATCAAAGTTGAGCTCTTTGATTGCCCAATAAGCTTTATGCTCTAGATCAAGAGGTAAATGACATGCTTTACCGTACACCATTTTGTACGGAGACATGCCCATGGGATTCTTATAGGCAGTTCTACAAGCCCAGAGTGCATCATCGAGCTTCTTAGACCAATTCTTTCTAGACCTGTTGACAGTATTTTGCAGAATTAGTTTAATCTCTCTGTTGCTTAGCTCTACTTGACCACTGGACTGAGTGTGATAGGGAGACGCAATTATATGGTTGACATCGTACTTAGCAAGCGTTTTACGGAAAGCGCCATGAATGAAGTGTGAACCACCATCGGTCATTAGATATCTAGAGACTCCAAATCTATGGAAAATAACTTCTTTAAGCATGCTGATAGAAGTGTTGTGATCAACACTACTAGTGGGGATAGATTCTACCCACTTAGTGACGTAATCAACGGCAACTAGGATATGAGTATACCCGTTGGATTTTGGAAAAGGTCCCATATAATCAAAGCCCCAGACATCAAATGGTTCAATGACAAGTGAATAGTTCATAGGCATTTCCTGACGTTTGCTAATATTACCTATTCTTTGACATTCGTCACAAGACAAGACAAACTTACGGGCATCCTTGAAGAGAGTGGGCCAATAGAAACCTGATTTCAATACCTTGTGTGCGGTTCTATTTCCCGCATGGTGTCCTCCGTAGGCCTCGGAGTGACACTTTTGTAGGATCTGTCCCTGTTCATGTTCAGGTACACAACGTCTAATAACACCATCTACTCCTTCTTTATAAAGGTGAGGATAATCCCAAAAGTAGTGTCTCAAGTCAAAGAAGAATTTCTTCTTTTGCTAGTATGTGAAACTAGGTGGTATGTATTTGGCAACGATATAGTTTGCATAATCAGCATACCACGGTGCACTACGTGAAGCATTGATGACATTGAATTGCTCATCGGGAAAGCTATCATCAATAGGTTGTGGGTCATCAAGAACGTTCTCGAACCTAGACAAGTTATCTGCTACTGGGTTATCAGCACCATTCCTGTCGACAACATGCAAATCAAATTCTTGTAGCAAGATAACCCATCTGATAAGTCTAGGTTTAGTGTCCTACTTCTCCATGAGGTACTTAATAGCAGCATGATGAGTGTAAATAGTGACTTTGGAATCCACTATGTAAGACCTGAACTTTTCACATGCAAACACGACTGCTAAAAATTCCTTCTCCGTAGTAGCATAGATTCTCTGGGCACTGTCTAGAGTTTTACTAGCGTAGTGAATAACATTCAACTTCTTATCGACTCTTTGCCCTAGAACAGCACCAACAGCATAATCACTAGCATCACACATGATCTCAAAAGATAAGTTCCAATCAGGTGGTTGAACAATAGGTGCAGTTATCAATGCCCTCTTAAGTATTTTGAAGGCTTCCTCACAATCATCGTCAAAAACAAAAGGAATATCCTTTTGCAAGAGATTTGTAAGAGGCCTAGAAATCTTAGAGAAGTCTTTAATGAACCTTCTATAGAAACCAACATGACCAAGGAAACTTCTTATACCTTATGTATCTGTGGGGTATGGCATTTTCTCGATTGCATCAACCTTAGCCTTATCGACTTCAATACCTCTTTCAGATATTTTATGTCCTAAGACGATGCCTTCATTAACCATAAAGTGGCACTTCTCCCAATTCAAGACAAGATTGGTGTCTTTACATCTCTGTAAGACTCGATAAAGGTTGCTGAGGCAATCATCAAAGGAAGACCCGTAAACGGAGAAGTCATCCATGAAATCCTCAACAATCTTTTCACAAAAGTGAGATAATATAGCCATCATACATCTTTGAAAGGTGGCAGGTGCATTACATAAGCCAAAAGGCATACGTCTATAAGCAAAGGTACCGAAAGGGCAGGTGAAAGTGCTTTTCTCTTGATCATATTGTGCAACTGGTATTTGGGAGAAACCAGAATAACCGTCTAGAAAGCAGAAGTGTGTGTGTTTAGACAACCTTTCTAGCATTTGGTCGATAAAAGGCAGAGGGTAATGACCTTTCCTAGTGGCTTTATTCAATTTCCTAAAATCGATCACCATCCTATAGCCAGTAATAATCCTCTATGCGATCAATTCATCCTTATCATTAGGGACAACGGTAATGCCTCCCTTCTTAGGGACGGAGTGCACCGGACTCACCCAATCGCTATGAGCAACAGGATAGATAATACCCGCTTCCAGGAGATTTAGTATTTGTTTTCTTACTACTTCTTTCATCTTAGGATTTAATCTCCTTTGATGATCAACAACTGGTTTGAAGTCAGGATCAGTTTTAATCTTGTGTTCGCATAGAGTGGAACTAATGCCCTTAAGATCATCAAGAGTATATCCAATAGCAGCACGGTGCTTCCTCAGAGTTTATAGTAACTTCTTTTCTTCGTGCTCTGAGAGGATAGCACTAATAATAACAGGATATATCTCTTTTTCATCAAGATAAGCATACTTAAGAGTATCACGCAACTGATTAAGCTCGAACACAGGATCACCCTTTGTTGGGGGTGGATCCCCAAGCAGTTCAACACGCAAGTTAGTCTTAAGGATAGGATATTGTTCTAAGACAACTCTATCTATCTCATCCCTTTCATCCATATGAATATCATTTTCATGCTCAAGCAAGTATTGCTCTAAGGGATCAGTAGGAGGCACGGCAATAGAAGCTAAGGCAATAGTTTCATCCCTACTAGGCAACTCTTTTTCATTAGGTTGTCTACCAAACTTGGAGAAACTGAACTCATGTGACACACCTTCAAAGCCAATAGTGACAGTTTGCTTCTCACAATCAATATGAGCATTCACAGTATTGAGAAAAGGTCTACCAAATATGATGGGACAGAAGCTATCTTGTGCGGTAGCAAGAATGAGGAAATCAGCAGGATACTTTGTTTTACCACACAAGACTTCAACATCCCTAACAATTCCCACACGGAAGATAGTATCTCTATTGGCAAGCTGAATAGTGACATCAGTAGGCTCTATCTCAACAGGTGCAATCTCGTCTTTAATTTCAGCATATAAGGAATGAGGTATTGCACTAACACTAGCACCCATGTCACATAAACCATGATAACAATGATCTCCTATCTTAACACAAACAACAGGCGTGCCAACAACACGCCTATGTTTGTCTCTAGCATGAGGTTTAGCAATTCTAGCCGCATCTTCACAGAAGTGAATATCATGTCCCTCAACATCGCCGGACAGAAGATATTTGATAATAGCAACGCTAGGTTCAAATCTAATTTGCTCAGGGGGTGTAGGTGTTCTAATGTAGCCTCTACGTATCATAGTTGAAGCTTTAGAATGATCCTTTATCCTAACAGGGAAAGGTGGTTTCTCAATGTAAGCACTGGGAACCACAGGATCATTAGGCAATGACTTTCTCTTCAACTGGAGTGGGTTGAACTACATTGACTTCTA
This sequence comes from Hordeum vulgare subsp. vulgare, assembly GCF_904849725.1. Lineage (NCBI taxonomy): Eukaryota > Viridiplantae > Streptophyta > Magnoliopsida > Poales > Poaceae > Hordeum > Hordeum vulgare. The sequence goes on from NC_058522.1 coordinate 360,185,811, forward strand.
AAGGAGGATGATATTTAAACCACTTATCTTTGGGGATATCAATATGAGTAGCAAATGATTCACATAGTGAAGCTACTATCTCAGAGTCAAGTCCATACTTAGCGCTAAAGTCACAAAAAGTATTTGTCTCAACAAAGGATTTAACGCAATCAAACGTGAAATTCATACCTGACTCCTTACCTTCTTCAAGCTCCCAATCCTCAGAGTTGTGTTTTATTCTCTCCAATAAATTCCATTTGAAGTCGATATCTCTCTTCATAAAATAACTGGTACAAGAAGTGTCAAAGCATGGTGCGATCAACATGAGAAAGCCGATCATAGAAGTTCTGAATGATAATTTCTCTCGAGAGCTCATGGTTGGGGCATGAATATAGCATTGATTTAAGCCTCCCCCAAGCTTGAGCGATGCTTTCTCTGTCACGAGGCCAAAAATTATAAATATAATTCCGATCACGATGTACTAAATATATAGGATAAAACTTTTGATGAAATTCCAATTTCAACCGATTGTAGTCCCATGATCCAGTATCATCACATAGCCTATACCATGTCAACGCCTTATCCTTCAAAGATGAAGGAAAGACCTTCTTCTTGACCTCATCCTCGGGCAAACCTGCAAGCTTAAATAAACCACAAACTTCATCTACGTAGATTAGATGCAAGTCTGGATGTGATGTTCCATCTCCTGTAAAAGGATTAGCCAGCAGTTTCTCAAGCATACCCGAGGGAAATTCAAAGCAAATATTTTCAGTAGGTGCAGCAGGTTCAGGAGTAACTCTTTGCGCTTCCGTTCGAGGTGAAGATACCCCAAACAAGACCCTCAAAGGATTAGTATCCATAGTGACAAGTGACAATAAATTCCAGCACACTATATGAATGTTTCCTTACCAAGTTCCACTTACCAAAGGCGCTTCACTCCCCGGAAACGGCGCCAGAAAAGAGTCTTGATGACCCACAAGTATAGGGGATCAATCGTAGTCCTTTCGATAAGTAAGAGTGTCGAACCCAACGAGGAGCAGAAGGATCTGACAAATGGTTTTCAACAAGGTAAAATGGAGGCACTGAAATTATCGGTAACAAGTGATTGTGTGGTGAGATGATTCATAGCAAGCAACAAGTAACAAAAGTAGCAACGGTGCAGCAAAGTGGACCAATCCCTTTTGTAGCAAGGGACAATCCTGGACAAAGTCTTATAGGAGGAAAAACGCTCCCGAGGACACACGGGAATTTCTGTCATGCTAGTTTTCATCATGTTCATATGATTCACGTTCGTTACTTTGACAGTTTCATATGTGGGTGGACCGGCGCTTGGGTACTTCCCTTACTTGGACAAGCATCCCACTTATGATTAACCCCTCTCACAAGCATCCGCAACTACGAAAGAAGAATTAAGAGGAAGTCTAACCATAGCATTAAACTAGTGGATCCAAATCAGCCCCTTACGAAGCAACGCATAAACTAGAGTTTAAGCTTCTCTCACTCTAGCAACCCATCATCTACTTACTACTTCCCAATGCCTTCCTCTAGGCCCAAATAATAGTGAAGTGTTATGTAGTCGACGTTCACATAACACCACTAGAGGAAAAACAACATACAACACATCAAAATATCGGACGAATACCAAATTCACATGACTACTATTAGCATGACTTATCACATGTCCTTAGGAACAAAAGTAACTACTCACAAAGCATAATCATATTCATGACCAGAGAGGTAATGAGTAGCATCAAGGATCTGAACATAAACTCTTCCACCAAGTAATCCAACTAGCATCAACTACAAAGAATAATCAACACTACTAGCAACCTTACAAGTACCAATCGGAGTCGCGAGACGGATATTGGTTCCAAGAGATGAACTAGGGTTAGGAGATGAGATGGTGCTGATGAAGATGTTGATGGTGACGAGTCCCCTCCGATGAGAGGAGTGTTGGTGATGACGATGGCGATGATTTCCCCCTCCGGGAGGGAAGTTTCCCCGGTAGGATCGTCCTGCCGGAGCTCTAGATTGGTTCTGCTCAAGTTCCGCCTCGTGGCGGCGGCGAATCCATGAAAAAGCTCCTCCCTAATTTGTTTCTGGACGAAACCCTTCATATAGCAGAAGAGGGGGCTAGTAGGCCAGCAGGCTGCCCACAAGCCCTCATGGTGCCGCCTGGGGGGTGGCCACGCCGTGCAGGCTTCTGGCCACCTGTTGGCGCCCCCTCTAGCGCTTCTTCGGCCCAGTATTTATTATAAATCCGGAAAAAATCCTCGTTGATTTTTACGGCGTTTGGAGTTCGCAGAATAGGTATCTCAACTTTGCTCCACTTTCAGGCCAGAATTCCAGCTGCCGGCATTCTCCCTCTTCATGTAAACCTTGCAAATTAAGAGAGGAAAGGCATAAGAATTGTATCGTGAAGTGAAATAACAGCCCAAGAAGCGATAAATATAAACATGACAACATGATGCAAAATGGATGTATCACCCGGCACCCTGTCGGAGGGAGGATTGATCTTCGGGAATTTCTCCAACACCAAGGACGCTTCCCAGACTTGTCGTGAGTAGTCCTCCTTGGACCATGAGTCCATGAACATTAGCTATGTGATGTCTCCTCACCAATCTTATGCTTCAATGGTTAGTCCTTGTGAGTTGCCCTACATGATCAGGGCATATATGTAATCCTCTTGCTATTGCTATGTTGAGTTTATGGGATCAGATGGATTATGAGATTATCTTCTGTTTTGTTATGAGTTATATATTTTATTCACCTTTTATATTATGTTCTTAGTGATTCATGCATGTTCTCTGTTACCTTTTATTGCTTTGGTCGAGTAGTAGATTGTAACTCCAAGAGGGAGTGTTATGCATGATTGTGGGTTCATGCTCCTCGATGTCTAGCTTGAGTGACAGAAACATGAGACTAGGGGATGTGTTGTTGCCACCAGGGAGAAAACAACGGTGCTTGTGACCACGGTTGCAAGTATTGTTTACCTTACGCATTGCTCATTAATATAGTTGTCCGTTCCTTTGACTTTACACTTTGGGTGGGACTCACAACTTAATACCAGCTAGATGTTCTGGATAGATATCTCTAGGTGGATGATTAGTAAGTAGATGTTGATGAATGAACGGTCTACTTGTCTTGGCGTACTGCCGTTTACTATTGATCCTCAAACAAATCAATGTAGCGACCCGACTCAAGACGAGTCAAGCCTCTGGTGTTTCCGTACCATCCCAAGATCATGTTGGTACACACACAGTTCAAAATGTATATATTCAAGAGTTCAATCACACAGCTTTATTAATCGAAATCTCATAAAGAGTACTTTATTACAATAAAGTGGCTGAAGGCCAACTCATGAGATATATAACAAAGACTAAGCGGAAGCATCAGGTAGACGAGTCCATCCGACTCCAAGGGCATGTCGCTGAGCGTAGATCGTAGCCTCACTCCTGGTCGAAAAAGTACTCTGCAACATGATACGTTGCAGCCGTGTAGGTCAGCATATTGAATATGCCGGCAAGTCATCAAAGAGAGGAGTAAAATAATAATCAACTATCTCTACATGCATATTTGGCCGGTGGGGCTAAGTTTTCCATAAAGCCAGTTTTATCCTACAACAAGAGGGGTTGAAAGCAAAATATTACTACAATGTTTGTTGTTAACGAGATGGTTCCGCCAACCAATTCTCGTACCCGAATAGTTGTTACCACCCACATCATTATTAAGTTGTGTCGAGAGTTCAGGGGAAATTCAATGCCTTCGGCTCAAGTTGTCCATGACCGTGGACACGGCTAATCGATTAGGTTGGGCACTCTGCAGAGTTTTGCACACGTTCCCCACAAGATTTGATCGCCTCCGGTTTTGTCCTCGCACTTCAGGGTGTTTGAAGACCGAATGATCAAAACATGGTCTTTCAACGGGTCCCTCTGAATCCCTGTCGGTGCCCATCCATTCCTACCGTTCGTCTACATCTGCTAGCACCGCCTGTCCAGAGTCGCCGTGTTGTCCAACCAAGCCAGAGCCCATAATGACTTGTGGCTGTGCAGGTAAGCCTTGAGTCTTGAAGTCTCCGTCCGTCTCTTCGAGCCTGGGTGAAGCTTTCCGCAGGATGACATGGCCTCTCCAGCATCCTGGGCATCCACTGGGTTCTCCAGGGAGCCGATCAACCATCCTTCACCCAGAGTTGCATTGCATCCGAGGTCTTGAAAATCTTGTCTTAACCGGTCTTGATTATTATATCAACCTCGCATCTCTCGTGGTATACACTCAACCGATAACCCGTCTACTCAAGCATAGCATTAAGAAATTGTCGTCCCGGGTCCAAGTATCGGGGTGTTGTGTTCCTACCACATGATACTACAACTTACACTAAAGTTTCCAAGTACCTAGGCAGCATGCAAGTTGGGCAAAGAAAGGTGATCTACCATGCATCGAAAACATAGGTAAAATAACATGATCAAAATGACTTGCCTTGATGATAGTTGTCTTGCTCGAGCGCTTCTAAGTAACACGCTTCACACTCCGGATGATCTACCGATACAAACACAAAGCACACCATAAGAACTTCAATCAAGCACAAGTAAAAATAACATCACAAGTATTGATTTGCTAATGCCTAAGTAAAAGAATTCAACACGCGCCGGTATGGCAGAAACTTGTTTCTGTTGAAAATACCAGTAAAATTACTTTACAAATTTTTAAACTTCTACCACAGTAAGATTTTATCACTAGAAAGTAGTAGCAAAAAGAATCAACTCAAAATCATTTTTCAAACTCCTGGAATAGGCAAAACAAGGTTTAAACTAAATCTGCTCTAACTTATATTTAAAAATTTCAAACATAGACAAATTATATGTTTTTAAAAACTACAGGAAATTTGTGAGCTACTGGAAAAAGAATCAAGGTCATTGGACGTAGGGATAAAAGGTTGTGGCTAAAACAAAACAGAAACTTTCTGTTTTTGCAAACAGGCAGAAAAATATAAAGCTAACTAGTACTAAAAGAGGGTACACGTGGCAGGCTACTATTGGCTGCGGAGGGCGTTTATTGCAGCGTTTTGAGCAAATGGCCTAGCTCTAACCGAAGCTACTGGCTAATAGTATAAGTGAAAATAAACCGCTGGTTTACTGAACTAAACCGAAGGGGTAACTAGGGATCTAATCTAGACCCTACAGCTATGATCCAACGGCTACAAAAAAACAGAGAGGGGTGGAGGGCTACCGTGGCTGTGAGGAGTAGCTCCGGCGAGGGGCGTCGCCGGCGAGGGGGAAGGGGGGCTTCGGGGCATTGGAGGGGTCGGGGCGGCGGCGGTGGGGTTCCTCCTCCTTGGGGAGGCGTCGGCGGTGCGAAGAGGGGCTCGGGGGGCTGCTCCAGTAGGGCGATGGAGGTGGCAGTAGCTCGGATCCGGCGGCGGTGATGCGGCGGCTAGGGGCGGTGGCTTGTCGGGGTAGGGTTGGGAACGGGGCTGCGGCGGGGCGCTGGGTATTTATAGGCCATGGGGAGGGAGAGCTAAGGAAGGGAGCGAGAGGACTCGGGGAAGGAAATCTCGAGATTTCCTGGTGCAGCTCGGGGTCGGGCAGAAGAAAGGAAGGGGGAGGAAGGAGAAGGCCGACGGGGGAGGGAGGCTCGGTCGGGTGGGGGCCACTGGCCAGTGGGTGGGGGCGGGGCGGTTGGCCTGAATCAAAGGGATTCAATCCCGGGGCAGTGGGGATCTCGGCCCAGGCTATTATGCGCTCGGGGGCGGCGGTTAAAAGAAAAAAAACACCTTCCTATTTCTAACTTTTCCGAGACAGAAAATAAAAACGAAAAAAGGAAAGTAAATCAAAATATTAATATATGGTATTATATACCAAAAAAATCAGAAAAATATCCTCTACCCGAATAACATTTTTCCAAAGCAAAAATAAAAACTTTAAAAAAATGTTTTTTCAGAAATTCCCAAATTTGCTTTATTTCTTTTTGCAAATATTCTTTGGGTTTTCTTGGCTCCAACATTTCAAGAATTGCCCGCTCTTTGGAGGGTCATTTTCCTCCGCTCTCTATCTTGCGTCCAAGAGAGTATTTCTCCGGGCTTTTTCTCGCGCGAGGAAAAATGGAAATGCAAATCAAAAGGACGAAGGAAAATTCACGTGCTAAAATTTATTTCACTCAATATGCATAGATGCTTAGCTACAATGTAAAACATTCCCAATTAGGAAAATTGGGATGTTACAATCAAGGAGCGTAATTAGCATTGCGGTGCATTTATAGTTCTGTCAATTGCCTATCTGTAATTTGTTTACCTCACATAGTTGTTTATCGTCTTTTGGGAGAGAGACTTCACTAGTGAACATCATGAGACTCCGGTCCATATTACCATCATTGTTTACACCTCCATCGTGTACTACTTTATTTACTTTCTCGTTGCTATCACTATCACTATTATCGTTTGTGTTTGATCCTTTGGAAACTGCAAGGCTAGAGAGATTGACAACCTCTCTATACTCGTTGGGAGCAAAGTTAATTGTTGTGTGTAAAGGTCCACGTCATCTGTAAACGCCAGAGCAGCGGACACATACTTGTTGAACCTCAGAGTCCTCCTGGTTCGATAAACCTTACAGTCCCTGTGTAAGGGAAACTTGTTGCTGACTACATCTCAACCTTGCACTTGGGGTAACCAACGAGGGGGCGAGAAGTATATACATTCTCTCGTCATCAAGCAAAGTTTCTGGTACCGTTGCGGGGGACTCTTCTATGGCAAAAAAGTCCTTCCCCGGCAGTGGTGCCACAGATCCTTCTGTCGTCTCTTGAGCTTGCGTTGGTTTTTCCCTTGAAGAGGAAAGGGTGATGCAGCACAGGAGTAGTAAGTATTTCCCTCAGTTTGAGAACCCAGGTATCAATCCAGTAGGAGAATCTTGTCAAGTCCAGAGTACCTACGCAAACACAAAAGAGCTTGCACCCAACGCTTTAAAGGGGTTGTCAATCCCTTCAAGATTTTTTGCAAAGTGAGATCTGAAGGCGAAAAGTGCAACGAAGTAAAAATTGTAAGGCTGAAAATATGGTGTGGAGTAGACCCGGGGGCCATAGTGTTCACTAGAGGCTTCTCTCAAAATAGCAAATATCATGGTGGGTAAACAAATTACTGTCGAGCAATTGATAGAACCGCGCAAAGTCATGGCGATATCTAAGGCAATGATCATACATATAGGCATCACGTCCCAGACAAGTACACCGATACTTTCTGCATCTACTACTATTATTCCACACATCAACGGCTATCCAGCATGCATCTAGTGTATTGAGTTCATGACGAACAGAGTAACGCCTTAAGCAAGATGACATGATGTAGAGGGATAATCTCAAACCAATGATGAAAACCCCATCTTTTTACCCTTGATGGCAACAACACGATGCGTGCCTCGGTACCCCTTCTGTCACTGGGTGAGGTCATGATACGTCTCCGTCGTATCTACTTTTCCAAACTCTTTTGCCCTTGTTTTGGACTCTAATTTGCATGATTTGAATGGAACTAACCCGGACTAACGTTGTTTTCAGCAGAATTGCCATAGTGTTGTTTTTCTGCTTAAATGAAAGTTCTCGGAATGTCCTGAAAATTTACGGAGTATTTTTCTGGAAAATATGAAAAATACCTGCGCAAAGATCCACCGGAGGGGATGGGCCAGTGGGCCACAAGCCCTGTTGCCGCAGCCACCCCCTGGCCGCGGCAACCAAGCTTGTGGGGCCCACGTGGCTCTGCCGCCCCCAAACTCAGCTCTATAAATTCACTTTTTCCCAGAAAAAAATCAGAAGAGAAGATTTCGTCGCGTTTGCGATACGGAGGCGCCGCCACATCCTGTTCTTCATCTGGAGGACAGATCTGGAGTTCGTTCTGGGCTCTGGAGAGGGCAAATCGTCGCCATCGTCATCATCAACCTTCTTCCCTCTCCAATTCCATGAAGCTCTTCATCGTTCGTGAGTAATCTATTCGTAGGCTTGCTGGGCGGTGATGAGTAGGATGAGATCTATCATATAATCGAGTTAGTTTTGACGGGGATTGATCCCTAGTATCCACTATGTTACGGGATTGATGTTGCTACTACTTTGCCATGCTTAATGCTTGTCACTAGGGCCCGAGTGCCATGATTTCAGATCTGAAATTATTATGTTGTCACCAATATATGTGTGTTTTTGATTTGATCTTGCAAGTTGTAGTTACCTACTATGTGTTATGACCCGGCAACCCCGGAGTGACAATAACCGGAACCACTCCCGGTGATGACCATAGTTTGAGGAGTTCATGTGTTCACCAAGTGCTAATGCGTTGTTCTGATTCTTTATTAAAAGGAGAACCATAATATCCTGTAGTATCCTTTTGGACCCCGCTGCCACGGGAGGGATGGACAATAGATGTCATGCAAGTTATTTTCCCTAAGCACGTATGACTACACACAGAATGCATGCCTACATCACATTGACGAACAGGAGCTAGCCACATATCTCTCCGTGTTATAATTGTTGCATGATGAATATCATCCAAACGAATCACCGACCCATTGCCTACGAGTTTTTCCCAATGTTGTTGTTACTTTTCTTGCTCTGCTGCTACTACTGTTGCTACTTGCTACTGCTGTTATTACTATCGCTTGCTACTGCTGCTACTTGCTACTGTTGCTACTTGCTACTGCTGTTACTATTGTTGTTCCTTGCCACTGCTGTTACTCGTTACACTGCTGCTACCTGCTACAATTCTGGTTCGCTCGGCGTTGGTGGGAAAAGACAATTTCCGTCGATGGGCAACTTCTGGCGCCATTGATACGACAGTTAGGAATAGTCTACCGTCAACAGATCATTTCTGACACCGTTGTTATCATCCTACTTTACTGCTGATACTTTGCTTGCAGATACTAATCTTTCAAGTGTGGTTGAATCTGATACATTCAGCTGCTAATACTCGAGAGTATCCTCTCACCTCCTGACTGGCGAATAAAAAATTTGGGTCGAATACTCTACCCTCGAAAACTGCCGCGAACCCACGCGCTGGTGGGTCATTGCAAGAAAATTCCAAATTGTTTAGCAACTCGGAGCAGTTCTGGCTGTGTTGTCACGAAGGCATCAAGTCAGGGACTCGTCAATAACATTCTTCTAGTGCCGTTGTCGGGGACTGCTAGCAACATTTTTTCTGGCGCCATTGCCGGGGAGGTATTTCTATATTCTCTCAGTCACTTGGGATTTATATCTGCTAATCACTATGAAGAATTTGAAAGATCGAAAAACCAAAGTCTTGCCCTCAACTACGAGGGGGGGGGGGGTAAGGAACTGCCATCTAGCTGTGCACTTGATTCACCTTCAGTTATGAGTAAGTTTGCGACATCACCTCCTGCTAGAAATCTTGATATGTCGCCTGTGCTTGATGATCCTTATGATACTACTAGAGATGCTACTATACCTGATACTGCTAGAGATGCTATGCCTGATACTGCTAGAGATGCTATGCCTGATACTGCTAGAGATGTTATGCTTGATACTGCTTTGCCTGATGATGCTATGCTTGATACTGCTAGAGATAGTACTTTGCCTGATGTGCCACTAGGGGTGTTCCTAGATGCTCATATTGCTAGAGTTACTGCCAATGCTCACGATGCTTCTAAAACTGCCTACACTATTGAGATAGAACCTACTTTTGCTCCTGCTAGATCTAGCTCTCCTACATATGAATTGCCTGATATACCTGAGGGTTATGTTATGGAGGGAGAGATAGCTGAGGATTTTCTTGCGTGTAAGGATGCCTATGACGCTGAGAAATTACTTTTCAAGTGGAAGGAAAAATCTCTGAAAGCTAGGATGAAATACGACCCGAAGTTTGCCGCTTCACCTATCTTTATCACCGATAAGGATTATGAATTCTCTGTCGATCCTGAGATAATCTCTATAGTCGAATCTAATCCTTTCCATGGTTATGAGTCTGAGACGGTCGTAGCCCATCTTACCAAACTACACGATATAGCCACCCTTTTCACTAGTGAGGAGAAGCTCCGCCACTACTATATCCTTAAGTTGTTTCCTTTCTCTCTAAAGGATGACGCTAAAGCCTGGTTCACTTCTCTTGCTCCTGGATGTGTGAGTAGTCCCCAGGATATGGTCTATTACTTCTGTGAGAAATATTTCCCTGCCCATAAGAAGCAAGCTGCCTTGCAGGAAATATACAACTTTGCTCAACTCAAATAAGAGAGTCTCCCACAAGCTTGGGGGAGGCTCGTACAGCTACAGAATGCTTTGCCTGATCACCCTCTTAAGAAGAACGAGATACTTGATATCTTCTATAACGGACTTACCGATGCCTCTAGAGACCACCTAGATAGTTGTGTCGGTTGTGTTTTTAGGGAACGAACTGTAGAACAAGCTGAGACTCTACTGAATAACATCTTGATCAACGATAATGCTTGGACTATTCCCGAACCACCTCCTAAGCCAACTCCGAAGAAAAGAGGTATTCTATTCCTCAGTCCCGGAGATATGCAAGAAGCCAAGAAATCTATGAAAGAGAAAGGCATTCGATCTGAAGATGTCAAAAATCTACCACCTATCAAAGAGATCCATGGTCTCGATAACCCGATATAGGTAGTGGAAGTAAATTCTCTGTGTAGGTTTGATGAGAGTGATATTCCTTTTGATAAACCTCCTAGCCTATGCTTTGATGAATTTGACAACTTTGTTGCCAAACAACAGAGTTTCAATGATTATGTTAGCAGACATTTGGAACAAAGTATTGTATGCTTAGCCATTTGAGTGCTTGTGTAGACAGAAATGTCAATGATCTGAAGCTTCTGAGTAAACATGCCTCTATGATTACTACTCAGGTAGAACAAGTACTTAAAGCTCAGAATGACCCGCTCAATGAATTAAATGACAACTCTGTCAGAGTCATTACTAGAGGAGCCAAAATGACACAGGAACCTCTGTATCCTGAAGTTCATCCTAAGAGAATCGATCGTGATTCTCAAGGAATTAATGCAAGATGCAGCCAGTCATCCTAAGGAGAAGAAGAAGGCTGATAGAAACCTGCATGTTAGTTCACCAAGTACTGTCACACCTGAAGAACCAAATGATATTTCTGCTTCTGATGCAGAAACACAATCTGGTGATGAACATGAACCTGGTGACAATATGGACAACGATGTTCATAATGATGCTCAACCTAGCAATGGTAAGGATGTGGAGATTGAACCTACGGTTAATCCTGATAACCCACAACCTAAGAGATACGATAAGAATGACTTCACTGCTAGGAAGCACGGTAAAGAAAGGGAGCCATGGGTTCAGAGACCTATGCCCTTTCCACGTAAGCCATCCAAGAAAAAGGATGATGAGGATTTTGAGCGCTTTATTGAAATGATAAGACTCGTCTTTCTGCAGGTGCGGTTAATTGATATGCTCAAAATGTCTCCATATGCCAAGTACATGAAAGATATCGTGACTAATAAACGGAAGATACCAGATCTTGAGATCTCTACCATGCTCGCCAATTACACTTTCAAAGGTGGAACTCCTAAGAAACTTGGTGATCCCGGAGAGCCCACTATACCTTGCTCCATTAAAGGAAACTACGTAAGAACTGCCTTATGTGACCTTGGAGCCGGAGTTAGTGTTATGCCTCTCTATCTTTATCGTAGACTTGAACTGGATAAGTTGACACTCACTAAAATCTCTCTGCAAATGGCCGACAAATCAACTGCTTTCCCTGTTGGCATTTGCGAGGATGTGCCTGTTGTGGTTGCTAACACCACTATCTTAACAGAATTTGTTATCTTGGATATTCCCGAGGACGATGCCATGGCTGTCATCCTCGGAAGACCCTTTTTAAACACTGCAGGGGCTGTTATAGATTACAACAAAGGCAATGTCACTTTGCATGTCAACGGTAATGACCATACCATGCACTTTCCGAAGAAACGATGTCAAGAACATTGCATCAATGCTATCGAAAAAATTCATCGATTCTTATTGGGAGCTTTGAATGTCCAATTCCTCGTGTCAAGATGAAGTATGATTTGCTTGTTGGGGAGATTCACATCCCCATTGAGGTAACTTAGTGGCTATTCAAAAATTCTCCGTTCTCTTTTGTGATTCGAGAAAGTTTTGTCATAAGGATTTGATCAACCCCATTGACGGATTTCTTTCGATGACCATGAAATGGATGAATCAAAGAGTCACATACCTCTGTTTTAAGCTTTCATTTTCTTTTGCTTAGAAGAAAAATGATAGATCTAGTTTAGTTTTCCCTGTTTTCTGTTTTAGCGTCCCGGAGAAAAATACACCAAAAATAAAAGTTCTCCGATGGTCCTGAAAATCTAGTATGATTTTTTCTAGATGTAAGTGCATCTAGTGCCCCTTAGTGATTTTGGTGGTTTGAAGACTTATAGGTTAAGTATCTAATGTGTTTGTGAGTGTACACAGGATCTATAAGTCATTGAGGAGTTTGAGATATTTGAAGAATATCGACCCCTAAAAATGTATATCTTCAGTTGAAGAAATTGGTCTGAAGCTGAAGAAATGAATCGCGAGGAATCTGCGATGAAATTGATATTCCTCATGAAGATACTGATATTGAGAAGACCGGTGGTTCCTGAAGAAAATCATTCTGAAGAAATTGAATCGTGAAGATTTACGCTTTCTGTTTTACTTTCTTCGCATTTGAGTAATAGGAACACCGTACTGTTAAAGGGGGTCGAAGTTACACTTCGGAATGAATTTCCTCATGATGCTCAACCCAAGCCTAATCCTACCAAAAGCCTCAAGTGAGGAATATGAGTGACATGAGGACTCTCACAGTTGAGGGTCCCGACCGTTTCGATAACCACGCCAAGTCACTGGTCTTATCCACTCCAACGGTCATATTATTTAAGGGCATTAGTGTCCAATCATGTCGGGATGCTCCTAGGCTATAAATAGCCACCCCCCACAACCACTAGCTGGTTGGCTGCTCCGTTAGAAACTGACACTTGTCATAAGAGCAACCCAATTCCTCAGAGCTTTCGAGAGTAATTCATCAGTGAGGAAATACACCACCCACCAAAACCACAAACCAAACCTAGTGATTGAGCATCACTCAAGAAGTTGTTCCTGTGTGGGACTGAAGCCTTTTACCTTTGAGGACTGTGCATCCTCCAGACGGTTAGGTGTCATGGTCTAGAGCAATCCAGCAGTCAATTGTGGATCACTGGGTGACCAAGTTTGTGAGGGTTTGGAAGTCTGCCCTGAAGACTTACCACGAGTGTTGGGTGAGGACTATGTGTCCTTAGCTCAAGGAGAATACGGTAGGGACTGTGTGTCCCGGGACTGGGTGTCCTTTGGTTTCAATACCAAGCCGCTCCAAACCAGATGTACAACTGTCACAGCCGTTGGAACTGGGTCATCAACGACTGTCTTCTCTGAGAATCGGGTTCTAATTCCTCAACTCTTTACTTTCGCTGTATTATGTGTTGATGACTTTCATTGTGACTGTTTGAAGAATTTGCTGAAGACTTTCTCTGAATTTCCTCAACCCCAAATTCTTCACAATAGTTAATCATCATCTGTATTATGCGTGCCTGCTTACTGTGCAATCTGTTTTCACATTTTTCACTCTGAAATACTGCTGGTGTGAACGTTTGCACGTCTGATCCTTTACTGTTTCCGCTGTAAGTTAGTCATCAGTGAGGAATTTCCTCAGTGATGAAATTCTAAAAATCTCCTATTCACCCCCCCTCTAGTCGATATAACGCACTTTCAATTGGTATCAGAGCAAGGTACTCCATTGTTCTATGTGATTTTGGTTTAACCACCTGGAGTTTTAGTTATGTCGACTGCAGGCATGTTTAAGGTGACTGCAGCATGTCCTACCTACGAAGGGAAGAACTTTCCCTTCTAGAAGAACAAAATGCAAATGCATCTACAAGCTATTGATAATGATCTCTGGTATATTGTGGAAAATGGCGTCCCCATCATTTTTGCCAATGTCACTGCAGCTGATGTGAAGAAATTCAAGCAACTTGATTCTCAAGCGAAGAACATCATCTGTGGCCATCTGAGCCCTGGCCAGTTTGGAAGAGTAAGTGCTTTGGGCTCTGCAACACTGATCTGGGAGAGACTGTGCAAGGCAAACGAAGGAGTATCAACCTAGCGTGACTCTCGTGTTGATATTCTTCGCAATCTCTTCAATCGCTTCAAGAGACATGACAATGAATGCTGCCAAGACACCTTTGATCGCCTCACTGACATATCAAATGAACTGCAAGCACTCGGAGCTCGAGACATCACTGATCATGAAGTTGTGAAGAAACTGCTGAGATCTTTCGATTCTTCATTTGACACTCTAGTTCTGATGATTCAAGAAAGACCAGACTACAAGATGCTGGATCCAGCTGATATCCTTGAAAGGCTAATTACTCATGAATTCCAGCTAGAAGAAAAGAGAGATCTATATGGACAAAGCTATTCCAGACCACGTGCACTGAAGGCTAGAGCAATTTCCTCATCTGAAGAAGAAGACACAGATGACAGCAGTTGTGACCCTGAAGAATTTGGACAGGAGCTTGCAATGCTTGTGAAGAAATTCCAGAGATTTACACGACGAGGCCAGTTCGGTAAATCATCAAGAAGAGACATGAGGAAATCAGAATCTGCATCTGAGGACTACAAGAAACAAACCTGTCACAAGTGCAAGAAATCAGGTCATTACATTGCTGATTGTCCCCGCTGGGGAAAGGAATCAAAGAAGAAGAAATACAAGGATGACAGTTCTGATGACTCGAAGAAGAAGAAGAAATCTTCAAAATCCTCATCTTCAAAGCCCTCATCACACAAGAAGACTAGTTTCAGAAAGGCTCGGGCACTTATTGGCAAGGAAATGGACTCCGAGGCAGAATCAGAGGAATGTGATGAAGAAGAAGGCTGTGGAGAAGACTCGGAATCTGGACAGGCTAGTATTGCACTAGCAACCACATTCGTCAGCAAGTCAATCTTCAATCTTGAAGAAAATGATTACACCATCCATACTGATGACCATGCTGATGACTTTGCTCCAACCTATTGCTTCATGGCAAAAGGTTCAAAGGTATCAAATAATGCCTCCTCCTCTGATTCAAGTGACTGTGAACATAATGATTATAATAAACCCAGTTACAGTAAACTTGCTATCATTGCCACCAAACAACAAACTGCTCTGGAAAAGCTTCAAAAACTGCTAGACAAAAGTGATGATCTGTTGAATGATGAAATGAACCTTAACCAAATCCTCACTGATGACATGAAAAGTCTTCAGTCTAGATTTGATAATCTTCAGGATCGTTATGATACCCTCCTCACTGATCATGAGAAGCTTTCCTACGAATTTCTTCAAAGGAAGCTTGATCTTGAGAAGTTGAGGATGTCTCATGATGATCTTCGTATGGAAAATGATTCATTACTAGCTCAACAGATCAGCGCTAGTCAAGTTGAATTTATTCCTCCATGTCTTAAATGCATTGAACGCGAAACTACTAATTCCTCACCAGAATCATAAAATGCTACCATTGCTACAAATTCTTCAACTCCACCTGTTGTGTCTATTTCCTCACTTGAGGAAAACACAAATGTTACTGATGAAAATGCAGGGTTGAAGGAATTGTACATGACAGGCATGTACAAAAGCCTCAAAGGACATCAAACCCTTTGTGATGTGCTCAGAAAGCAGATCTTGAACAGGAACCCGAGGAAAGAAGGAATTGCCTTTGAGAGGAAATTAAATGCTGATGGATCTTATTGGAAACCTGAGCAGTATCCCAAAACCTCATGGGTTGCTGCTACTGGGCCTCCTTTTGATCCATCTAATCTAACTGGCTTCTCATGTGAATTATCCTATTCCTCGGATGAGTCATTTGATTCCAACTATAAACTGTTCAAAAATCAATCTGGTGAAGTATTTGCTCGATATGTTGGAACTAACTGCAGGAATGGCCCTCCTCTGAGGAAAATATGGGTTCCCAAAAGTTGTCTTGAAAATCTTCAGGTGTATGTCCTCATGACACCACCACTAAAGAATCTGAACCCCAGATCAAATTCCTCAGGTGGACCAAAGTCTTCAAGAGGTTCAAAGTCCTCAACTAGTCAAAATTATGCTCGTACCCGTGCTTATGCATCTAACATGCAGGGAATCTACAAGGAATATGAATATGAGCGTTACTCCTCAAATCATTATGTTCATAAATCCTCAAACCAGTTCTCTGCATATTCATATGAGTACTTTAATCCCCCTACTGTTAAGAGAAGTGCATTAGCTTCAATGCTACCTTTCTCATATGGTGCTCGCAGGATGATGAACGCTTCGCCACCCCTTCAGATGTGGGTGGTGAAGAAATCGAACTAATCACTTCTGCAGGTCAGGTCTCCAGATGAAAATCATCATCTGAAGAATTTGCTGGAGACTTGAGGAAATGCTTGATAGGACGCAAGCTAATAATTGATGAAATAGAAATATTTCACACGTCCTTACATTTCTGTTATGATGAAATTACTGATGAAATTAGTATCATATTCTTCAAATCTGAAGCATATGAGATGGTAAGCTGTACTAATTCATCTGCAGGATGACAAACCCAAAAATACTGAGTGGGTTCTCAATAGTGGCTGCACACATCACATGACTGGTGATAAAAGCTTACTGATGAATATGCCACTAACTCCATCACCTCTGAAGCAAATCACATATGCTGACAAAGGTAAAAGCAAGGTATTGGAACTTGGCAAAGTAGCTATTTCCAAGGATAGGCATATGGACAAAGTGATGCTTGTTGAATCCCTTGGTTTTAACCTCATGTCAGTATCAATGCTTTGTGATCTTGATATGATTGTTATCTTTGGTAGATATAGATGTGTAGTCATCATGGAACCTGACAGATCCAAAGTCTTCGAAGGTGTAAGAAGAGGGGATTTGTACATTGTTCATTTCTCTACAGGTCCTCAACCAGCCACTTGCTTACTAGCAAAAACCTCAGAAGGATGGCTGTGGCACCGAAGACTAGGTCATGCAGGCATAAGGAATTTGCACACGCTTGCAAAGAAGAAGCATGTCATCGGCATCGAATCAGTCAAATTCCTCAAGGATCATCTCTGCGGTGCTTGTGAATCTGGGAAAATGACCAGATCCAAGCATCCCTCTAAAACCATCATGACCACTACACGTCCATTCGAATTGCTTCATATGGATTTATTTGGACCTACTCACTATGCCACACTAACCAATGCAGCATCTTTATATGGCTTCGTCATAGTTGATGATTATTCCAGATATACTTGGGTGCATATCATAGTGTACAAAACTGAAGTGCAGGAAATCTTCAAACGGTTTTCTTCAAGGGCCTCGACGAACTTTGGCATCAAGATCAAACACATCAGGAGTGATAATGGAACTGAGTTCAAAAACATTGGTCTTGATGATTATCTTGATGAACTTGGTATTACTCACGAATTGTCTGCTCCTTATACTCCTCAACAGAATGGTGTCGTCGAAAGGAAGAACAGGACTCTAGTTGAAATGGCAAGAACTATGCTTGAAGAATATCAGACTCCTCGTCGCTTCTGGCCTGAAGCAATAAACACTGCATGTCATATCATCGACAGGGTATATCTTCACAAATTCCTCAAGAAAACCTCATCTGGACTCCTCACTGACAAGAAACCCAATGTAAGTTATTTCAAAGTCTTCGGCGCAAAATGCTGGATTAGAGATCCTCACCATAGCTCAAAATTTGCACCTAAGGCACATGAAGGTTTTATGCTCGGTTATGGAAAGGACTCGCACACTTATAGAGTCTTCAACAACTATCACAACAAAGTTGTTGAGACTGTAGATGTGCGGTTCGATGAAACTAATGGCTCGCGAAGAGAGCAATTGCCTTCTGATCCCGATAAGCTGTCTCCTGAGGAAGCGATAAAGCTTAAGCCTACTGAAGACATTGTCCCAACTGAGGAAATTGGTGAAGAAACGATCCCCATCGCTGCTAAAAACCAAGAAGATGCTCCTGAGGAAATTGCAACAGCACCACTTCCTCAGCCCACACAAAATCCTCAACCAGCTCATCCGAGGATTGCAAACGAAGTAGAACTTGACAAAATCCTCAACGACATCAACGCGCCAGGTCCTCTCTCTCGCTCAAAAGCTTCACACTTGGTTAACTTTTGTGGGCATTTTTCCTTTGTATCCATCACAGAACCCTCAAAAGTTGCTGAGGCTTTTCTGCAACCGGAGTGCATCCAAGCTATGCAAGACGAACTTCTTAAATTCAAGCTGAATGACGTATGGGAGCTTGTCAAACGACCAGATCCTCGCAAGCACAACATCATCGGCACCAAGTGGATTTTCCGAAACAAGCAAGATGAGGACGGTCAAGTGGTGAGGAACAAGGCACGACTTGTAGCCCAAGGCTACACCCAGGTTGAAGGAATAGATTTCGATGAAACTTTTGCACCTGTTGCTAGACTTGAAGCTATTCGAATGCTACTTGATTATGCTAATCATCATAACATCACCTTATACCAAATGGATGTGAAAAGTGCATTTCTCAATGGTAAGCTTGAGGAAGAAGTATATGTTGCTCAGCCCCTAGGTTTTGAGGATCCAAAGAATCCAAACAAAGTCTTCAGACTCAAAAAGGCTCTGTATGGTCTCAAGCAAGCCCCTCGGGCATGGTATGATACATTGAAGGAATTCCTCATGAAGAAAGGCTTCAAACCTGGTTCACTCGATCCAACTCTTTTCACAAAATACTATGATAATGAGTTGTTTGTATGTCAAATATATGTTGATGATATCATATTTGGCTGTACTGACAAAAGATACAGTGATGAATTTGCCTACATGATGAGTGAAGAATATCAGATGTCCATGATGGGGGAGCTGAAATTCTTCTTAGGTCTTCAAATTCGTCAACAAAGCAATGGAATCTTCATATCACAGGAGAAATACCTCAAGGATGTTCTAAGGAAATTCGACATGCACGAATGTAAAGGTGCCAAGACTCCAATGCCTACCAACGGCCACCTCGGCACTAATGAAAATGGTAAAGATTTCGATCAGCAGGTATACCGTTCTATGATTGGCTCCTTATTGTATCTATGTGCATCTAGGCCAGATATAATCCTTAGTGTTTTCATGTGTGCACGTTTTCAAGCAAAACCGAAGGAATCACACCATAAGGCTGTGAAACATATTCTTCGATACTTAGCTCACACACCAACACTAGGATTATGGTATCCCAAGGGCTCCAATCTTCATCTGGTAGGGTATTCTGATTCAGACTATGCTGGTGACCGTGTGGATCGCAAGTCAACTTCTGGCACATGCCATTTCCTCGGAAGATAACTAGTTTGCTGGTCCTCAAAGAACCAGAACTGCATATCACTCTCCACTGCCGAAGATGAGTACATTGCTGCTGGTTCTTGCTGTGCTCAATTGTTGTGGATGAAGCAAACCCTCAAGGACTACGGCATCAACATGAAGAATGTGCCTCTCTACTGTGACAATGAGAGTGCTATCAAGATTGCATACAACCCAGTACAGCACTCGAAGACCAAGCACATCCAGATTCGTCATCATTTTCTTCGGGACCATGTCCTCAAGGGCAATATCCTCATCGACCATGTGAAGACTGATGATCAACTAGCATATATCTTCACTAAGCCCTTGGATGAGAAAAGGTTTTGCAAGTTGCGGTGTGAGATAAATATCTTAGAGTCTTCAAATGTTTTGTAAAAACATGCATACATCCTAACACTTATGCAAAGTTGATGACTTAGATGTGCAACACATGATGAAACGATTTTCTTCAACTGATGAAGAAAGTCACTCTGAATGTGAAGAAATTAACGAAGAAATTGATTCTGAGGGCCCTACGACAATTGTACGCGGCGTCTGTAATCAACATTCTTATATGGTGGGCAACGCCACCGCCCAATGTGAAATTCCTCAAGTTGATTTTCTTCAAATGATCAATTTCCTCATAATGCATTTTTCTTCAAAACCAGTTGTTCTTCATTGTGATGATCTATTACAAAATCTTCAAAAACACTTGATGACTTTCATTTGCCTAGGTAGACTGTGATTTCTAGTCCTCAACATCATTCACTTATTGCTAATTCTTCAAGTTGATGTTTCTGCTAAGTGAATGTGATCGGACCCTACTTTCCCTCTATGCTATACTTATCCAGTCTATTCAATTCTTCATATGCGTTCTACTTGAAACTTTGTTCAAAATCCTCATTGCATCCTTGTCAGCTGATGATTTTGTAACGAAAATCCTCAAATCTTCAAAAATTGTTTTCTTTAAGGGCACAGTAACTGAACCCCCACTTCCCACGATCGGATAACCACGATCTCCACTATCTCCACTGCATCGTACGGGAGCTACACGTGTCCTGCGAAGACGTAGAGGCAGGGGCTATTTGGTCCGAAAATTTCGCGCCAAACAGTAACTTTTGGGCTATAAATATGTCCTTATCCCCCTCGGTATCCTCTTCTTCGCCTCATCGCTCTCCTGCCACAGCACACTCCACCGAACCCTAGCGCCACCGCTGGTAGTCTTGTCGCCGGTGAGGAAGAGCTTCACTGCCTCGACCTTTTTGTCGCCAGAATCACACCAGAGTCGGACCATCTTCGTCCGCCACCGCCGTAGACATTCTCTGCCGCCAAGTTAGGGTGCATTGGACACTCGAACGAAGAGCCTCTCCAACACTACTTTCTGTGTTCTTCGTACGCACCTTCCAGGGTAAATATATCCCATTTTTACAGCAGATTAGATCTAAAATTTTACATCTTCTATGTGAAATCTGTTTTTCCTCAAGATACGATGCGCACATGATTCCTCAAACACTACCTATCACCGCAATCATTGATGAACTAGCTAAGCATCTAAGATTTTCACGAGATTCCTCAATTGTGCGAATTTTCGGATCTGTACAACTCTGGAACCCAAGAACAATATGCTTAGGCAAATTCCTCAACCACTGGTTATATTCCTCAAACTGTCAAACTTTTTCATTTTCTTCAAATCTGAGAACGCATATGACCTCTCCAAATTCCTCGCAACTATACTCTGTTCACAGGTACACACATGTCAGCTGCTGAATCTCTCGGTTCTCATCACATTAACTCATTTGCAGCGTCTCTGGAAGAAACTCTTCAAGGCTCATCAGAATCCTCAAGAGTTCAAAATCATCAGCAAATTCCTCAACTGAAGAAAATGGAGGAAGAGAGAAAACAAAAGGGAGGAAAGAAACTGGAGGAGAACACAGCTGCTGATATCCCTAAGGACATATACTTGGACTATTGTACGCCTGATAAACATGAGACAATGGCCAAGAGAAAGATAAGGCTGCAGAAGATTGAACGCCGATGGGTGAAGGAATGGAAGGAGTACAGGTTTGTGACTCCCAAATATGCGAAGAAATTCGCTTTGAAGCCTCCTGGCAGAAGGGCCCCACTTGAGGATCATCAAGTAGCTCATCCATCAAGCCTCAAGACCATTGATGATTACCCAGATGAGAAAGAAAAACATCTGGCCAAGCTAAAGAAGCAAGCAGAAGCTGTAGTGAGGAAATTTAATGAATCCTCAGCTGCTGCCTCCGGTGCTGCTAATTCCTCAGCGGAAAAAACCTCAGGCTCAGAAATTCCTCGCACGCAGTCTGTGCCATCAAAGCAAAGGGCTCCAAAGCCTCAAGAGAAGTCTGCTCAGGCTTCTGTCACAAAATCCTCAGCGCCAAAACCCTCTGCACCAATCTCCTCAGCACCAAAATCCTCAGCTCCACCTCCGAAGCCTCAAGAAAAACCAGTACAAAAGCATGTTGTGAAACCTACGACCGCCAGCTCCAGCTCCTCACTCCCATCTGCAACTAGCTCGGAGATAAAGTCTTCAACACCACTTATGAAGACTTTGACAACTGCTGAACGTGCACCTCTGCCCAGCCCCAGCAAAATCATCGCAGTCCCGTCTGCATTAGAGGGGAGTGATGAATATGATGATGAAACCCTACAAGCCATCATCAGAAACAAGCAAGAAAGGGTTGCTCAAGCATCAGGCAGTGCTATTCCTCTGGCCATGGACCCCAAGGTCCTCCTTGACTACATCAATATCTGGTATGAGGATCCAAACACTCCCATTGATGATTTGAAACTTCCTCTTGGCATCAGCCACATGGTGGCCACCTTCATAAATGAAGCCAAGTGTAAAGAACAGTAGGCCCGGTAGGCAAAGGTTGCAAAGGCCAAAAAGGAGAAATTCCTCAGGCAGAATCTTCTCAAGCTGACTCCTGATGCACTGGTGTCAACCCAGGCAGAGCTGCAAGTATTGACTGACAAGTATGACAAGCTGTCAGATCGCAAAAGCATCAAGAGCAATTTCATCAAGCTAGTCACTAGTGTTGTTGATGACTACAACAAGAGAACCGCACCACCAGCACCAACTCCTCAGCCCTTGGTTAAGCAGCCAGCAGATGCATCTCCTGATGAGGAGGATACTCCTCAAGCTGAGGAAGAACACCAAGAGCACCGTGTTGATGAACCGGCCATTGAAGAAATCATCACAGAAACTGCAACTGATGAAATAGCAACCACTGATGAGATTGCTCCTGATCCAGCTGCTTCATCAAAGCAGGCTGATGACTCTGTTCCAGCTGGTTCCTCATTACCAGCTGAAGAATCTGCAGAAAGAACACCTTCACCTAAAGCTTCAAAGGTGAAGAAGATAATTCCATCTACATCAGACGTGAAGAAAACAAGGGCTGCTGAAAAGGAAGCAAGGAAGAGAAAAGCCTCCTCGGCAGTAGAAGAGACAGAGGCTAAGCGCCTCAAAGAAACTGAAGAAACTGCTCCTCTGGACCCAGTGCCTCTAAATGTCGCCCCTTCATATGAGATGGTCGTCATTGATGACCCAGCTACAAGGGCAGATGAGGAAATGAAGGATGTCGCCTCTGAGGAACACACTGATGAGGAAATCCAGATTGATGACAGTCCTCAACCTCTTATTCCTCAGATAGAGACTGCTCAAGCATCAGCTGCACCACCTGATGAAACTGCTTCTGCCACAAAGCCAACTGAAGAAAAACAAACTGAGGAAAATGCACATTCGGAGCACACTCCTCATTCTGAACAGGCTGACCCAACTCCTCAAACTGAGAAAGAAGCGGAAATTCCTCAGCCTGAAGCTCAGCCAGAGCAAGCATCATCTCCCCAGAAAGAAGTACCAGCTGATCAAATTCCTCAACTTGAGGAAAATGCTGAAGAAAATGTACCTGCCCAAGACAATGAATTCATTGTGCTCAACCCAGAGACTGCCATGGTTGTCTCCTCCCCCATTCCTCGGCAAAATCTCAAGCCACTTCAGCGCCAACCATTCTCCAAGCGTCCAAAGTTTCAGAAAGAAGATTCCTTTGAAGAACGCATGTATTTCATCGGAGAGAACCCTTATGACAAGCCTCAAATGAGGCATGTGAAGTTTTGGACAAGGACTCAGATGAACTACTATTCCTCTGTGCTCTGTGGTCACAATAAGACATTCCAGCACAGGCACATTCCTCATGTTGAGCTTGAAGCAATACCTTGCCTGGAACCAGTACTCAATGTACTCCACGATGCAGGTTTGCTCCCTATGTGCTCAGACATATCAGACTAGAATAGCGAGCTCATTATTCAGTTCTATGCCACTCTGCACATATCTGGCAACGCTAATGACATCAACACTTGGGTATTTGACTGGATGTCCCAAAATACTCACTACAAAGCTCTTGCTTCTGAACTCCTCAGAGAACTGCCCTTACCAATTCCCTCAGATAGGGCAGTGAAGCTTTATGGTGAGCGTGAGCTGCCAAATGAAATGATGGAAGTCCTCATGAAGCCTTTGGCTGCAGGAAAACCCTGAAGAACAACATTCCTCGTCCATGAGCTCAAGTACACACCCCGGTCTGTCTACAGAATCCTCTGCAGTGTGCTCGCCCCAATCAAAGGCCATGACAATGAAGAAGATGTTGTAGGCCTCATGAAGAATATCCTCTTCAACATCATTCACGGTATTCCTATTAATATCCACGATTTCTTCTTGAGGACTTTGGCCGACAATGCCATGTGCCCCTATGATCACAAGATTTATGCCCCGTGGATCATGAGATTCATCAGGACAAGGACAGGCATCAACTTTCATGCTGATTGTCAAAACCATGTTGGGTATATGCCTCCTATCCGGGTCAACAAGAAGACTTTTGAGCCCATTGAAGGAAAAGGAAAATCTATGATTGAAGAAGGCAGCAGGCCCCTTGATGGCCAGTTCAGAGAGCCAGAAGCATATTCTCCATGGGATGATACTGAGACTCGTCCAGCAAGCCCTGTTCCTCCTCGCGTGCTAAACACCAGAGAGCTCCTCCTCGGTCTTCACCAGAAGGTGGATCATAACCACAAATGGGTCAAACGCCGGTTTGGTGCCATTGTGAAAACCCTCACTAAAACTCAGAACTCTGTGAAGATTAATCATCACTATCTGCATGAGGTTTTCGATCACACCTGGGCTACACTTGCACATCTGAAGACTCATACTGAGCTTGAAGAAATGAACTTTGAGCAGGACTTTGACTGGTCGTGGCCTCCCAAGAGGAAGTTCAGGCCCATTCCAGTGCCAGACCTTGAAGACAGCTCCTTTTCTTCATTCCGCACTACTGAATCTGATGAGGAACAACTCGACACAGCAACCGGCCCAAGGAAGAAGACTACTCCCAAGAAGCATCGCGGCTCTTCCTCAACCGCCAAGAAATGAAGTCTTCACGGGCGTTAGTCCTCAGTTTGTCCCTTTTGTCACTTGATAACAAAGGGGGAGAAACTCGACCGTTAGTCTTCAAGCGGGATATTTTTGGGGCTTATAAACTATATTAAGTTACAAACTCTTGGCTCTTCTGAAGTTTTTATGTAATGAGTTGTAACTTAAGCCCGATGGTACTCTGACGCTTTTGAACGTTTTTCTTCGCATGCTTATTCCTCAAAGTTTTAATGCATGCATGTTGGAATTCGTCAGATGCCATTTGCCATCATGCATCTTCATTTTCTTCATATGATATGTTATATGTATGCATGATTTACAAGACTCAGGGGGAGATCTTCATGATATAAATCATCAATGTGCATCTGCTATAAAAGCAAAATCCTCAAGGTATGCACATCTTCAGGGGGAGTCTCTCTGAATCTTGTTCTCAAATTCTTCAAATGAGTATTTACACTTCATATTTTTTATCCCTGTTGAAGACTTAACCTAATTGTCATCAACCACCAAAAAGGGGTGTGCATCTAGTGCCCCTTAGTGATTTTGGTGGTTTGAAGACTTATAGGTTAAGTATCTAATGTGTTTGTGAGTGTACATAGGATCTATAAGTCATTGAGGAGTTTGAGATATTTGAAGAATATCGACCCCTAAAAATGTATATCTTCAGTTGAAGAAATTGGTCTGAAGCTGAAGAAATGAATCGCGGGGAATCTGCGATGAAATTGATATTCCTCATGAAGATACTGATATTAAGAAGACCGGTGGTTCCTGAAGAAAATCATTCTGAAGAAATTGAAGCGTGAAGATTTACGCTTTCTGTTTTACTTTCTTTGCATTTGAGTAATAGGAACACCGTACTGTTAAAGAGGGTCGAAGTTACACTTTGGAATGAATTTCCTCATGATGCTCAACCCAAGCCTAATCCTACCAAAAGCCTCAAGTGAGGAATATGAGTGACATGAGGACTCTCACAGTTGAGGGTCCCGACCGTTTTGATAACCACGCCAAGTCACTGGTCTTATCCACTCCAACGGTCATATTATTTAAGGGCCTTAGTGTCAAATCATGTCGGGATGCTCCCAGACTATAAATAGCCACCCCCACAACCACTAGCTGGTTGGCTGCTCCGTTAGAAACAGGCACTTGTCATAAGAGCAACCCAATTCCTCAGAGCTTTCGAGAGTAATTCATCAGTGAGGAAATACACCACCCACCGAAACCACAAACCAAACCTAATGATTGAGCATCACTCAAGAAGTTGTTCCTGTGTGGGACTGAAGCCTTTTACCTTTGAGGACTGTGCATCCTCCAGATGGTTAGGCGTCATGGTCTAGAGCAATCCAGCAGTCAATTGTGGATCGCCGGGTGACGAAGTTTGTGAGGGTTTGGAAGTCTGCCCTGAAGACTTACCACGAGTGTTGGGCGAGGACTGTGTGTCCTTAGCTCAAGGAGAATACGGTAGGGACTGTGTGTCCCGGGACTGGGTGTCCTTCAGTTTCAATACCAAGCCGCTCCAAACCAGATGTACAACTGTCACAACAGTTGGAACTGGGTCATCAACGACTCTCCTCTCTGAGAATCGGGTTCTAATTCCTCAACTCTTTACTTTCTCTGTATTATGTGTTGATGACTTTCACTGTGACTGTTTGAAGAATTTGCTGAAGACTTTCTCTGAATTTCCTCAACCCCAAATTCTTCACAGTAGTTAATCATCATTTGTATTCTGCGTGCCTGCTTACTGTGCAATCTGTTTTCACGTTCTTCACTCTGAAATACTGCTGGTGTGAATGTTTGCACGTCTAATCCTTTACTGTTTCCGCTGTAAGTTAGTCATCAGTGAGGAATTTCCTCAGTGATGAAATTCTAAAAATCTCCTATTCACCCCCCCTCTGGTCGATATAACGCACTTTCACCAGAATATTTGAAAAATACTGGGACTCAGAGCTGGCCTGGGGGCCACCCCAATGGGCCACAAGCCCTGTCATCGCGGCCACCCCCGTGGCCGTGGCAAGCAAGCTTGTGGGGCCCATAGCCCCCCTCCACTCATTCCAGCTCCCATCCTCTTCTTCTTCCTCCAGAAATTTTTTTTTAGCTCAAACCCGTGTTCTTGCTCATTTGGCTGTGATTTTTGATCTCCTTGCTCAAAGCATCATTCTTTGAACCGTTATGGGGAAATTGCTCCTTGGTAAGTAACTCCTCCATTGGTCCAATTAGTTTTTGCTCTAGTGATTTATCCTTCGCGTATTCTTGCTACCTTGGTGACCCTGTTCTTGAGCTTGAAATGATGATTTTAGCTGGTCCCAAGTAGTTTTAGTGTGTAATACGGTCTCTAGGCACTAGTAGGAGTAGTTGCTACGAGTTGGGTCAATCTTTATTCACTTTTTTTCGAAGTCTCTAAAAATTTCAGAATTTTTCGGAGCTAGAAAAGGAAAAAAGATGAGGAGGTTCTTGAGAGTATCTTCAAGCCGTAACCCCAAGGAGGATGAGAAGAACCACCCCAAGTACGCGGTTCCTCGAGTCACAGAAGTTTGAGCGTGCGAGTGGCCAAGTGATGAAATTTTACGCGCCGCCGGGCTTTATGAAGACTTTTATCACTTGGTGGAGAACGCCGGTCTTACTGCGTTTGTTGAAGATAAGTGCTCACAATACCTCCTCCTCACTAATATTTTCGTTCAAAGCTTCAACTTTTATCCGAGGAAAAATCCTCCCATGGTTGAGTTCATGTTGTACGATATCCCCCAGAGCATGACACTACAGGACTTTTGCAATGCATGCAAATTACCTTATGTTGGGGATATTCATGATCCTCGTCCACGGGACCTGGAGGATTTCATAGGTACTATTGCTGTTGGAGAGGAGAGAGGAGTGTCTCCTGCTAGAATTGCTAGCATACATTTTCGTGTGCTTCGGTACTTCTCATTATTTGTGGGAAAATGTTTGATTGGCCGTGGGGAGGCTGGATCACTTAGTTCTCCAGACCTTGCGGTTTTGCACGAAGTCCTTTATAGCACTAAGACTTAGAGCCTAGGTGCTCTAGTAGCTCAGCGGTTGAACACAAACCATTCCAAAGGTGTCGTTTATGGAGGTATCTATGTTATTCGTCTTGCTAGACATTTTGAGATACCTATTAGACTTCGCGAGGAAGAAGAGATGCTTCTTCCTGAGAAATATCTGGATTATGACAGCATGGTTCGCCATGACTTTCTGGATAGAGATGCTAGAAGACGGATGATTTATAACCTGGTATTTAGTCAGGGTACTCGAGAGACTATTACTTTGGCTGCTCCTTCTTTGTTTTATATTCATGCAGGCAGGTACACTATTATGCCTTCGGACATCTATGCATATTGGGGCTTAGCCCAACCACAGGTGCTCGTGCCCGAGCCGCTAGTCGAGTACCAGACGCCAGTTTATTAGTGGGAGCTAGAGGAGCTCACATAGCAGTGGCATCCACAGTCCGCTCCGGAGTATCCCGGCGCTGGTTATTTCCCTCCTTGGGAGTAGACCAAGCTAGGCAAAAGCCTAAGCTTGGGGGAGTACGTGTTCTCACCTACCTTACATTCATGCTTATGCTTTTACTTTGTTCGTCGGTGTTCACACTTTGCCACTGTATTATCCATGCTAGTTTATTTTCGTTTTCTTGTCTTCTTGTTTGGTGTCCTTTTGAGAAAACCCAAAAAAGATTTTCCTTTCTTCTTTTTGCTTGTTGGGAGCTTTCCCGTGTAAATAGTTTTCTTTTTCTTTGGGTCAAGGTAGAAGATATTGGTTACAATGTTTAGTGGCTTTTGCATGCATACCTGTTTAGCTTTCAAAGAGCCATATTACTTTGTCTTCTCCTTTGTGTTTGCCTGCAGATTCAACTTAGTCCATTGCACGAACACACTTATTATTGCTCACATCGTTCGGTTGTGCAAGTGAAAGGCAATAATGATGATATCTGATGAAGTGACTGAGACTGGAAAAGCTGGTATGAACTCTATCTATTTTATTTTTGTAAATATGACTAGCTTGTCATCCCAGATTCAGCTTTGTTGTGAGAGAACCATGTTTGCAATGACAACTTATAGATCATAGTTTCTGATGCCATGCTTATTTAGCTAGGAGCTTATCATGGTTTGTCTTGAATACCAACATAGATTTTGAAATGACTATCATGTAGTATGATAGGATGGTATTCTCCTTTGAATGATTCAAGTGGCTTGACTTGGCGCATGTTCATGCATGTAGCTGAAACAAAATCAACATAGCCTCTATGATGTTCGTGTTCATGGTGATTTATATCCTGTTCATGCTTGCACTCCATGTTAGTCAAACTCATTGCATATTTATGACTGTTGTCATCTCTCTAGTTGGTCGCTTCCCAGTATTTTACTAGCCTTCACTTGTACTAAGCGTAATACTGCTTGTGCATCCACTTCCATAAACCCAAAAGTTTTTCCATGAGAGTCCACCATACCTACCTATTTGCGGTATTTACCTGTCGTTCCAAGTAAATTTCCATGTGTCATTCTCTAAACCTTCAAGAAACAATCTGTTCTGCATGCCCGAACCGCTCATGTGGTGACAGGGGGCTATTGGTATCTTCCATGTTAGGCCTGTTATCCTCGACATGTGTTTATTCACTGTCATTCACTAGAAAGGGGCCGGTAATTGGAATGCCCAGTTCCACGCTTAAATCGAAAACATAAGTGTAAAACAAGACACCCCCCGGATTGATGTTAGTATGGATGGTACCCGAGGATTCGGCTAGCCGTGGAGTGTGATTGATTGGTGGTGGGGGAGTTAAAACTTTACTTTTCTGTTTGGGAACCGCCTATAGCATGAGTAGCATGGAAGATATTGAGAACTCTTGGTCATTGCATTGACAATGAAAGCATGCCACCCAAAATTATTATCTCTGTTTTCAAAGCTTGAGCTCTGGCACCTCTGCAAATCAATGCTTCCCTCTGCGAAGGGCCTGTCTATTTATTTTCCTGTTGAGTCATCCTCTTCTTATATAAGCACCAATTAGAGAGCACCTCTGTCATTTTTATGCTTTGCTTTTGATTGATATTGAGTATGACTATGACTGGATCTTCGTTGCTATGAATTGCAATGTTTAGTCAACCCTTGATCTTTGAAAGTGCTCTGCATTTATGTTTTGAGGTCTCAGAAAGAGCTAGCGAGATACCACCTATTCATATTGCTTCATGCTTGTTTTGATTGAATTGTTGGTATCTGAAACTCATTTATTATTTGCTCGCTAGCTGATTATGCCATTGATATTAGTTTACCATGAGACCTTTGTGTCACTTGCTTATGTGGTTAACTTGTGATCTTGCTGAAATTCTGGTTATGAGTTAGACATAGTTACAACAACAAGATCAAACACAGTTTGTCAAAGTTTTTCTTTCTCTTTTAGTTTGTCAACTGAGTTGCTTGAGGACAAGAAAGGTTTTAAGCTTGGGGGAGTTGATACGTCTCCGTCGTATCTACTTTTCCAAACTCTTTTCCCTTGTTTTGGACTCTAATTTGCATGATTTGAATGGAACTAACCCGGACTAACGTTGTTTTCAGCAGAATTGCCATGGTGTTGTTTTTGTGCAGAAATGAAAGTTCTCGGAACGTCCTGAAAATTTACGGAGAATTTTTCTGGAAAATATGATAAATACCTGCGCAAAGATCCACCGGAGGGGATGGGCCAGTGGGCCACAAGACCATTTGCCGCAGCCACCCCCCTGGCTGCGGCAACCAAGCTTGTGGGGCCCACGTGGCTCTGCCGCCCCCAAACTCAGCTCTATACATTCACTTTCGCCCAGAAAAAAATCAGAAGAGAAGATTTCGTCGCGTTTGTGATACGCAGGCGCCACCACATCCTGTTCTTCATCTGGAGGACAAATCTGGAGTCCCTTTTGGGCTCCGGAGAGGGGAAATCGTCGCCATCGTCATCATCAACCTTGTTCCCTCTCCAATTCCATGAAGCTCTTCATCGTTCGTGAGTAATCTATTCGTAGGCTCGCTGGACTGTGATGAGTAGGATGATATCTATCATGTAATCGAGTTAGTTTTGACGGGGATTGATCCCAAGTATCCACTATGTTCTAAGATTGATGTTGCTACTACTTTGCCATGCTTAATGCTTGTCACTAGGGCCCGAGTGCCATGATTTCAGATCTGAAATTATTATGTTGTCACCAATATATGTGTGTTTTAGATCCGATCTTGCAAGTTGTAGTTACCTACTATGTGTTATGACCCAGCAACCCCGGAGTGACAATAACCGGAACCACTCCCGGTGATGACCATAGTTTGAGGAGTTCATGTGTTCACCAAGTGCTAATGCGTTGTTCTGATTCTTTATTAAAAGGAGAACCTTAATATCCTGTAGTATCCTTTTGGACCCCGCTGCCACGGGAGGGATGGACAATAAATGTCATGCAAGTTATTTTCCCTAAGCACGTATGACTACACACGGAATGCATGCCTACATCACACTGACGAACGGGAGCTAGCCACATATCTCTCCGTGTTATAACTGCTGCATGTTGAATATCATCCAAACGAATCACCGACCCATTTCCTAAGTGTTTGTCCCACTGCTGTTGTTACTTGTCTTGCTCTACTGCTACTACTGTTGCTTCTTGCTACTGCTGTTACTACTGTCGCTTGCTACTGCTGCTACTTGCTACTTACTACTGTTGTCACTACTGTTGTTCCTTGCCACTGCTGTTACTCGTTACACTGCTGCTACCTGCTACAATTCTGGCTCGCTCGGCGTTGACGGGAAAAGACAATTTCCGTCAACGGGCATTTTCTGGCGCCATTGATACGATGGTTAGGAATAGTCTACCGTCAACAGATCATTTCTGACACCGTTGTTATCATCCTATTTTGGTGCTGATACTTTGCTTGCAGATACTAATCTTTCAGGTGTGGTTGAATCTGATACATTTAGCTGCTAATACTCGAGAGTATCCTCTCACCTCCTGACTGGCGAATCAACAAATTTGGGTCGAATACTCTACCCTCGAAAGTTGTCGCGAACCCACGCGTTGGTGGGCCATTGCAAGACAATTGCTAATTGTTGAGCAACTGGGAGCAGTTTTGGCTCTGTTGTCGCGAAGGCATCAAGTCAGGGACTCGTCAACAACATTCTTCTAGTGCTGTTGCCGGGGACTGCTAGCAGGTCACCGCACGGTATGAACCCAAAACCAAGCACTTCTCCCATTGCAAGAATCATAGATCTAGTTGGCCAAACAAAACCCACAACTCGAAGAGAATTACAAGGATATTAAATCATGCATAAGAGAGATCAGAAGAAACTCAAATAAGATTCATAGAAAATCTGATCACAAATCCACAATTCATCGGATCTCGACAAACACACTGCAAAAGAAGATTACATCGGATAGATCTCCATGAAGATCATGGAGAACTTTGTATTGAAGATCCAAGAGAGAGAAGAAGCCATCTAGTTACTAGCTATGGACCCGTAGGTCTATGGTGAACTACTCACGCATCATCAGGGAGGTAATGGTGTTGATGAAGAAGCCCTCTGTATCCGAACCCCCCCTCCGGCAGGGCACCAGAACGTGCCCCAGATGGGATCTTACGGAGACAGAAGCTTGCGGCGGCGGAAAAGTACTTTCGATGATCTCCTGATATTTTGTGCAATTTTTGGGGATATATAGGCGCAAACCTAGGGCAAAGGAGGTCCAGGGGGCCCACAAGCCTGGGGGTCGCGGCCTCCCCCTGGCTGCGCCATGAGGGCTTGTGGGGCCCCTGGGGACCCGCTGCCTTGGCTCTCAGGTCTCCCGATCTTCTTCTGTTACAGAAAAAATCTTTTCGGGGATTTTATTCCGTTTGGACTCCGTTTCAAAATCTCCTCTGAAAGGGTCAAAAACATGGAAAAAGTAGGAACTGGCACTTGGCACTGAGTTAATAAGTTAGTCCCAAAAAATATATAAAAGGCATGCAAAACATCCAAAGTTTACAAGATAATAACATGAAACCATCAAAAATTATAGATACGTTGGAGACGTATCAAGCATCCCCAAGCTTAACTCCTGCTCGTCCTCGAGTAGGGGAGTGATAAATAATGAATTTTTGATGTGGAATGCTACCTAGCATAGTTGTCCTTTGCAACTTCTTTCACATGACATGAATATTCAGATCCGTAAGATTCGAAACAATAGTTTGCTATTGACATGAAAACAATAATACTTCAAGCAAACTAGCAAGGTAATCATGAACTTTCAAAATGACAAGGCCAAGGAAAGTTATCCCTACAAAATCATATAGTGTGGCTATGCTCCATCATCCTCACACGACTAATGTAAATCATGCACAACCCCGGTAT
The DNA here is from genome assembly GCF_904849725.1 of Hordeum vulgare subsp. vulgare. Classification (NCBI taxonomy): domain Eukaryota; kingdom Viridiplantae; phylum Streptophyta; class Magnoliopsida; order Poales; family Poaceae; genus Hordeum; species Hordeum vulgare. The sequence goes on from NC_058522.1 coordinate 360,218,922, forward strand.
TGGCCAAGTAATTGTTTTCGCACTCTTACTTTCTCAAACCTTTTATACCTATCACGCAATACATGAGCGTGAGCCATGGATATAGCACTATAGGTGGAATAGAGTGTGGTGGTGGTTGTGAGACAAAAAGGAGGAGATGGTCACATTGACTCGGCGTATCAAAGGGCTATGGAGATGCCCATTAATAGATATCAATGTGAATGAGTAGGGATTACTATACAAGAGATGCACTAGAGCTATAAGTATGTAAAAGCTCAAAAGGAGAACTAGTGGGTGTGCATCCAACTTGCTTGCTCACGAAGACCTAGGGAAATTTGAGGAAGCCCATCATTGGAATATACAAGCCAAGTTATATAATGAAGATTCCCACTAGCATATGGTAGTGACAAAGCAAGAAGCTCTCAATCATGAAGAACATGGTGTTATTATGAAGCACAAGTGTGGAAAAAGATAGTAGCATTGTCCCTTCTCTATTTTTCTCTCTCTTTTTTTTATTTGGGCTCTTGGCCTCTTTTTTTATTTTCTCCTTTTTTGGGGGCTCTTTGGCCTCTCTTTTTTATTTTTTTTCCTCACATGGTACAATGCTCTAATAATGATGATCATCACACTTTTATTCACTCACAGCTTCAAAGCTCAAAATGATGATGACTCTATAGGAAATGCCTCCGACAGTGTACCGGGATGTGCAACGATCTAGTATGGTGTATGACGTTGAAAACATCTCGCTAGCTATCTTACGATCATGCAATGGCAGTATGAGAGTTACAGCAATCAAGACTAACATAGCTCTTAATATTACCGAATCCACGTCTCAAAACTAACTGAGAGGAATCAAGACTTATGTTTCTACTCAATGCACATGAAGATGGAGGTTTTTGCATCCTCTTTGGGTACCTATCACTTTTGGGACTACTTTCATAGCATAAGCCAACTACCAAGTCACACACCGCCATGCTCTAAAAGATATAAGTGAAGCACATAGAGCAAAAGTATCTAGCTCAAAAGATATAAGTGAAGCACTATGAGCATTCTAGCAAAATCATGATGAGTGGATGTCTCTCTCTCTCAAAAAGGTGTGCAGCAAGGATGATTGTGAAACAACAAAAAGAAAAGACTCCTACGATACAAGATGCTCCAAGCAAAACACATATCATGTGGTGAATAAAAATATAGCTCCAAGTAATGTTACCGATGGATTGAAGACGAAAGAGGGGATGCCTTCCCGGGGCATCCCCAATCTTAGGATTTTTGGGGTCCTTGAATTTGGCTTGGGATGCCTTGGGCATCCCCAAGCTTGAGCTCTTTCCACTCCTTATCTCATCGTCCATTAGAACATCACCCAAAACTTGAAAACGTCACAACATAAAACTTAAACAAAAACTTGTGATAACATTAGCACAAGAAAACAAACTACCACTTCTTTTAGTACTGTAGAAAACTTGAATTCCATCTATATTGGTGTTGGTATACTGTATTCTCACTTTTCCATGGCTATTACCCCCCGATACTAACCATAGTTTCATCAAAACAAGCAACCAACTCAACAAAAACAGAATATGTCAAAAACAGACCAGTCTGTAGCAATCTGTATACTTCGTACACTTCTGGTACCTCAAAAATCAGAAAAATTACGACTGCATGGGCAAAAGGCATATCAACCAGAAGAAAAAAGAATCAACTCAAAATCTCTTTATGAATAAAAATGAAAAATCATCTCGTGAGCGAAAATTTCTGTATTTTTCCAGCATGATCAAACAACCATCAGCAAGACTAGTCATAAAGGTTTTGCTTGGCTCAAACACAAAAAGAAACACAAAAAACACAATCACAACAGAATTGTGATGGTATGGACGCAACAAAACAGAAAGAAAAAGATAAATTCATTGGGTTGCCTCCCGACAAGCGCTATTGTTTAACGCCCTTAGCTAGGCATAAAAGCGATAGAATCACGTATCATCGTCTTTGGCGCTCAAACCATAAGTGGCCCTCATCATGGATTCATAAGGCAATCTTATTTTCTTTCTAGGAAAGTGTTCCATGCCCTTCCTTAATGGAAATTGAAATCTAATATTCCCTTCCTTCATATCAATGATAGCACCAATAGTCCTTAGGAAAGGTCTACCAAGAATAATAGGGCATGCAAGATTGCAATCAATGTCAACCACAATGAAATCCACAGGTACATAGTTCCTATTTGAAATAATAAGAACATCATTGATCCTTCCCACGGATTTCTTGACAGTAGAATCAGCAAGATGCAAATTAAGAAAACACTCTTCAATCTCATTAAAACCCAGAACATCACATAAAGACTTTGGAATCACGGAAACACTAGCACCCAAATCACACAAACCATTGCATTCATAGTTTTTTTATTTTGATTTTGATGGTAGGTTCCCACTCATCATGAAGCTTTCTAGGGATAGAGACTTCCAATTCAAGTTCCTCTTCAAGAGATTTTACCATAGCTTCGATGATATGATCGGTAAAGGCCTTGTTTTGGCTATAAGCATGTGGAGAGTTTAACATGGATTGCATCAAAGAAATGTATTCAATCAAGGAGCAACTATCATAATTGAATTCCTTGAAATACATGGTAGTAATTCCATTACTACTCAAAGTTTTAACATCTTCTACTCCACTTTCAATGCTTTTAGCATCAAGATAGATGGACTCCGAATCATTGGGGCACTTTTCAACCAAAGTGGATTCATATCCAGCCCCATGATCATTAGGTTTGACACAAGAAAACAAAGATTCAATGGGAGTCACACCAAGCACTTTAAGATCTTCGGGATTCTTATCACGAGAATAGGCCTTTTTAAGCCATTCATGTCTAGCACAAATTTGGGTGGTTCTTTCTTGGCTCTCAATCATGGAAACACGCATAGCTTTCAAAGTTTCATCCATGTTGATCTTGGGAGGAGCACATCTAACTTTCAAAGCATCAACATCACTAGACATTCTATCAACGCTCTTAGCCAAATCGTCAATTTTGAGTAGCTTTTCCTCTATGGACGCATTGAAAATCTTTTGAGAGTTGATGAACTCTTTGATATTACTCTCTAGATCAGAGGGTAATATATTGTAATTTCCATGAGTATTGTTGTAGGAGTTGCCAAAATTATTAGAGGAGTTACTAGGAAAAGGCCTAGGAACATAGTTTCCTCTAAAAGCATTGTTGTTGCCAAAGTTATTCCTACCAACAAAATTAACGTCCAAGCTAGCGTTGCTACTCTCAATCAAAGAAGACAAGGGCTTATCATTAGGATCCAAAGGAGAACTTCTACTAGCAACCAAATTCATTAACTCATCCATGTGAGCACTCAAGGAGTTAATATCTTCTATAGCGTGTGCATTCTTACTAGTAGGTGACCTTTCAGCGTGCCACTAAGAGTAGTTCATCATGATGTTATCTAAGAGCTTTGTGGCTTCTCCTAACGTGATTTCCATGAATGTTCCACCTGAGGCGGAATCCAAGATATTTCTAGAAGCGAAATTCAAGCCAGCGTAAAAGATTTGAATAATCATCCAAAGACTCAAGCCATGACGGGACAATTTCTAATCATTAATTTCATTCTCTCCCAAGATTGTGCAACATGTTCATGATCAAGTTGCTTGAAATTCATGATATCATTACGGAGAGAGATGATCTTAGCCGGCAGAAAATACTTGGATATATAAGCATCTTTGCACTTATCCCAAGAATCAATACTATTTTTGGGCAAAGAAGAAAACCAAGTTTTTGCGCGATCTCGCAGCGAGAAAGGAAAAAGATTCAATTTAATCATGTCATTATCCACATCTTTGTTATTTTGCATATCGCAAAACTCAATGAAGGTATTGAGATGGGATGCGACATCTTCACTAGGAAGGCCAAAGAATTGCTCTTTCACAACAAGATTCAGCAAGGCGGCATTGATTTCGTATGACTCCACACTAGTATTATTATTAGTATTCGAGAAGTCACAAAGTTTGGTGTTTTCATTCATGGTGGCTTCGACAAACAAGCAAGCACACAAGCGAACAAAGAGCAAGTGAGAAAAAGGGCGAACGAAAAGGCAAACGGAAAAGGCAAACGAAAAAGGCAAATTGTGAAGTGGGGGAGAGGAAAACGAGGGGCAACTCGCAAACAAAGTAAATGCAAGAGATGAGTTTGCGACACCTACTTGGATGAGTTCTTGACTTGATCCTCCCCGGCAACGGCGCCAGAAATCCTTCTGCTACGGCAACAAAAGTCCTTCCCCGACAGTGGTGTCAGAGATCCTTCTGTCGTCTCTTGAGCTTACGTTGGTTTTTCCCTTGAAGAGGAAAGGGTGATGCAGCACAGGAGTAGTAAGTATTTCCCTCAGTTTGAGAACCAAGGTATCAATCCGGTAGGAGAATCTCGTCAAGTCCAGAGTACATGCGCAAACACAAAAGAGCATGCACCCAACGCTTTAAAGGGGTTGTCAATCCCTTCAAGATTGTTTGCAAAGTGAGATCTGAAGGCGAAAAGTGCAACGAAGTAAAAAGTGTAAGGCTGAAAATATGGTGTGGAGTAGACCCGGGGGCCATAGTGTTCACTAGAGGCTTCTCTCAAAATAGAAAATATCACGGTGGGTACAAAAATTACTGTCGAGCAATTGATAGAACCGCCCAAAGTCATGACTATATCTAAGGCAATGATCATACATATAGGCATCACGTACGAGACAAATAGACTGATACTTTCTGCATCTACTACTATTACTCCACACATCGACCGCTATCCAGCATGCATCTAGTGTATTGAGTTCATGACGAACAAAGTAACGCCTTAAGCAAGATGACATGATGTAGAGGGATAATCTCAAACCAATGATGAAAACCCCATCTTTTTACCCTTGATGGCAACAACATGATGCGTGCCTCGCTACCCCTTCTGTCACTGGGTGAGGTCACCACATGGTATGAACCCAAAACCAAGCACTTCTCCCATTGCAAGAATCATAGATCTAGTTGACCAAACAAAACCCACAACTCGAAGAGAATTACAAGGATATGAAATCATGCATAAGAGAGATAAGAAGAAACTCAAATAAGATTCATAGATAATCTGATCATAAATCCACAATTCATCGGATCTCGACAAACACGCAACAAAAGAAGATTACATCGGATAGATATGCATGAAGATCATGGAGAACTTTGTATTGAAGATCCAAGAGAGAGAAGAAGTCATCTAGTTACTAGCTATGGACCCGTAGGTCTATGGTGAACTACTCACGCATCATCGGAGAGGTCATGGTGTTGATGAAGAAGCTCTCCATATCCGAATCCCCCCTCCGGCAGGGCACCGGAACGTGCACCAGATGGGATCTTGCGGAGACAGAAGCTTGCGGCGGCGGAAAAGTACTTTCGATGATCTCCTGATTTTTTGTGGAATTTTCGGGGATATATAGGCGCAAAACCTAGGGCAAAGGAGGTCCAGGGGGCCCACAAACCTGGGGGTCGCGGCCTCCCCCCTGGCCGCGCCATGAGGGCTTGTGGGGCTCCTGGGGACCCCCTGCCTTGGCTCTCAAGTGTCCCGATCTTCTTCTGTTATGGAAAAAATCTTTTCGATGATTTTATTCCGTTTGGACTCCGTTTCAAAATCTCCTCTGAAAGGGGTCAAAAACATGGAAAAAACAGGAACTGGCACTTGGCACTGAGTTAATAAGTTAGTCCCAAAAAATATATAGAAGACATGCAAAACATCCAAAGTTTGACAAGATAATAGCATGAAACCATCAAAAATTATAGATACGTTGGAGACGTATCAGACTCTAGTATTCAAGATAGGGGAGTTGCACGCTATCTTTTACCTTTGTTTTTCAGTCTTGCTAGTTTGCTTAGAGTCGTGTACGGGAAAAACCAGAAAAAAAATAGTTACTTTGTTCTTGCTTGTTGCTTGCTTCCATGGGTTCCACTAAAAACACTAAGTTGTGTGACTTCACTAGTCACAACAACAATGAGTTTATCTACACTCCTATTGCTGCTCCCGCCACTGAGGCGACATCCTATGAGATTAAACCTGCTTTACTGAACCTAGTTATGTAAGATCAATTCTTCGGTGTTGGAGATGATGTTGCTTTGCACTTGAACAATTTTGTTGAGATTTGTGATATGCAAAAATATAAAGAAGTAGACGGTGATATTGTTAAATTTAAGATTTTTCCCTTCTCCTTGAGAGGAGAAGCTAAAATATGGCTTCAATCCTTTCCTAGGAATAGCATAGATTCTTGGGATAAATGCATAGATGCTTTTATTGGGAAGTACTACCCGCCTACTAAGATTATCCAGTTGAGAAGTAACATTATGAATTTTAGGCAACTGGATAATGAACACGTTGCCCAAGCTTGGTAACGTATGAAATCTCTTGTTAAGAATTGCCCTACTCATGCTTTGACTACTTGGATGGTTATCCAAACTTTCTATGTAGGATTGAACTTTACCTCGCGGAATTTGTTAGACTCGGCCATGGGAGGAACCTTTATGTCAACTACACTTGCTTCTGCCACAAAACTATTGGATGAGATGATGAAAAATTATTCTCAATGGCACACCGAGAGAGCTCCAACAGGTAGGAAGGTAAACTCTATTGAGGAGATTTCCTCCCTTAATGATAAGGTTGACATGATCATGACTTTACTTACTAAGCAAACTCCTATTGATCCTAGTAATGTTCCTCTAAATTCTTTGGTTGCTCAAGAAAGAGAGAAAGTTAATGTTAATTTTATCTCTAGGAACAACATGAATAATAATGCTTATAGGAGTAATTTTGGTAGCAATCCTAGACCATTTCCATCCAACTATGGGAACAACAACATTTATCCTAGCACCAAAAACTCCACTACTGAATTAGAGAGCATGCTTAAGGACTTTATCACTTCTCAAAAAGCCTTCAACAAGAGTGTAGAAGAGAAATTAGAAAAATTAGATAGTCTCTCTCTGAAGGTAGACAATATAGCTCATGATGTAGAATTGCTTAAGATTAGAACTTCTCCACTTGAGGAGAGGAAAACCACACCCATGAATGCTATCCAAGTGCAAATTAATGAGAATATTAGAATGCTAGACAAACTTAAAGAAAGATGGGCTAGAGAAAAAGAAGAGGAAGATAGGATTAAGGGCCTTCCTACACACACTACCCTTGCTACTATACATGTTGTTGAGGATATCAAAACTTTTAGCACCCATCACACCCCTAGTCTCAATGGACCTATTAATGGTGATGCTAATACCTCAACTTTAGGACAAGAGCGTCCTTTGAACCTAGAAACTACTAAAAGAATGAACTTAAATGGCATTACCACCACTTTAATTAATGGTAGTAATCTTGGTTTTGATAATTGTAGTCTCTCTGAAGTTATCACCTTTTTGCAAAGAATGGCTAAAGACCCCCACACTAGTACACTTAATATTGCCTTCACCGAGCATATTACCAATGCTCATATCAACACTAGGGAGGAGAAGCTTAAGCTAGAGACTTCTATTCCTAGAAAACTAGAAGATGGTTGGGATCCTATGGTCAAAATTAAAATGAATAATTTATCTTGCTTTGCTTTGTGTGATGTTGGAGCTAGTGCCTCCGTTATGCCCAAAAGAATGTATGATATGCTTAATTGAAACCTTATGATCCATATAATTTTGGTGTTTGTCTTGTTGATTCTTCCTTAAAGAAACTTTTAGGGAGAATTGATGATGTACTTATTGTTGTCAATGATAATTATGTTCCCGTTGATTTTCTTATTATGGATATTGAGTGTGATCCCTCATGTCCAATTATTTTGGGACATCCTTTTCTCCGCACCGTTTGTGCTATCATTGACATGAAAGAGGGAATCATTAAATTCCAATTTCCTCTTAAAGAGGGAATGGAACACTTCCCTAGAAGGAATATTAAGTTACCTTATGAGTCCGTTACATGGACAAGTTATTTGGAATTGATATAACTTGATCTTTTGCATTATGCCTAGCTCAAAGGCATAAAAGAAAGCGCTTGTTGGGAGGCAACCAAATTTGTTTTTACTTTCAGTTTTAGTGGTCTTTATGTTTGTTACTACTGTAGCAACATCATGGTATCTTTACTTTCTAGCTTTGTGCCAAGTTATAGCTTCCGATTGCAAGAAAGTGCAAAAATTGTGACATGCTGTCCAGAAACAGATTTTGTGTGTCTCAAAGAAAAATTCGCCAAAAATCAGTAAGGCATCTATTTGATCTGAATTTTTTTGATAGCATGATCTATATAACTGCATTTCTAGCATATATTCTGAGGTTTTTATTTGAGTTGCAGAAGTACCACTAAAAAATTATTTACTACCTGTTGTTCTGTTTTTCCCAGATTCTGCCGTGATTTGTGTTTTCATTGCTTTGCGAATCTTAAGCTTGATTTTTTTTTGCAAAAACCTTTTGGAAATATTTAGAAATAGTAGCTCTTCCTGAAAATCATTTTTTCAGTAGGGAATAAATTATTTATTATGGTCACTAACCACTCTAATCAGCTTATGATGAGTTTCGTATGAAGGGAGTTTTCAAGTATGCGATGGAAGATGATGAAAGAAGATATAGGAGTGTCAAGCGCTCAAGCTTGGTGATGACCCCATGCACCCCCAAGAAATATTCAAGTAGACTCAAGCGTCTAAGCTTGGGGATGCCCCCGTGCATCCCCTTCTCCATCAACAATCATCAGTTCGTCCATCTCCAAGCTATATTTTTATCACTTCATATGTTATATGCTATGCTTGGAGTGTCTCGCTCTTTACTTTTTAGTTTGTTTTGGTTTTACTTCATGTTCATAACAAATTGTACCCTATCCTTCTTTTCTTGGGAGATAAACATGCTCCATTCCACTCTAGAACACAACATAGTTTTCATGCTTATATTTTTGTGTGTTCATTATCGTTTCATAGTTGCTGTCATGCCTAGCTATTAGTTTTCATGCTTATCTTTTAAGAGATATTTATTATTTAAGGTTGATTTTGAAACTCTCTTGAACTATCTTATTTAGAGAGTTGGCTTGTTGCACTGAGTTGTGTGTCTTGCATGCGTAGGTAATTGAGGTTGCTATTTAAGTATAGTAGTAACTTGCAATAGTTTTGAGGTATTGATTTGAGTAATGTTTGGAGTATTGGTGCCAAGAGCTTGAGCCTATTAGTGATAGGTGTCGTATTTTGGGAAATCCGTGTGTTTTTTAAAAATTTAAAAAATTAGTTGAGAACTCTAGCTACTAAATGGATCGCTAACCTCTCGAGGGGTTGGAATATATAGAGTACCCTCACGTTATCATGGGTCGAGGATGCGCAAGGATAACCAAACCCCAAAACACTCCTCCTTGGGGTGCTTGTTTCTTTGTGAATTTCCTGACTAGATAGAGAGTTACCGATAATAAGTGTATGAGTTCTTCTCACTAATGTGAGTATTCAATTATTGGCACTTCCACTATCCATATTTTGCTAGCCTCTTCAGTATCGTGCATTGCCCTTTCTCACATTGAGAGTTGGTGCAAACCTCGCCGGTGCATCCAAACCCATGACATGATACGCTCTGTCATACATAAGCCTCATTATATCTTCCTCAAAACATCCACCATACCTACCTATTAAGGCATTTCCATAGCCTTTCTGAGATACATTGCCATGCAACAACCACCATCTCATGACTTGATCTTCATGTCATACATGCTTTTGCTTGGTCGAGGAGCCGCATGTTAGTTGGGCTTTTCCTTTATTATTATTGCTACATGACGCGCTAGTATCATTGCATATCCTGCTATACTGGAAGAGGCATACATTTGCATACATCAAGATAGTTTTCATTGTTCTTTATGTTGAGTACTTCTTATAAAGTGCGAAGATTTTTCTTTCTATTCTTGTAAGAAATAGAGTGTTGCCCTTAAGTGAGGAAAATGTTCCAAAGAGGACGAATGAAAAGATCCCAAAGAAGACAAATGAGAGATAAAAAGATAGAGCCAAAGAGGCCACAAAAATAATAATAAAAGAAATAAATAAATAAAAAGAGAGAAGGGGCAACACTACTATTCCTTTTGAAAGATCCACACTCGTACTCCATTGTTATATTTGTGCTCCATTGAGATTACCATTCATGCATAATTATGTGGGGACCTTTATACTATAGAACTTGGCTTGTATATTCCAATGATGAGCCTCCTCAAATGAGATCTAGGTCTTCATGAGCAAGCAAGTTGGATGCACCCCCACTAGTTCCATTGGAGAGCTTACCTTAGCTCATATATGCATCCGTTGCATGGCAATCCCTACTCCTCACATCATATCTATCATTTGGTTTTCTCTCACCTATGATTGTCCTCATTGATGTGAGCCTTTCACACATTTTTTGTCTTCCTTCCCCATCATTATTCTATTTGCCATCCTAAGTTCCAATATATCTTGCTTATGCTCATCCATTGCATGAGTGCTCAAAGTCGAAAGGGAGAGGATCATTTTGACTTGTACCTGACTGGTGGTCTGGGGATGAGCAAAATAAGACTCTGAAGGAGACCAAGTGTGAAATTTTAGTAGATTGAGTTCTCAATTAAAAAACTATTTTTACACTCTCAACCCCTCTCCCACTTCTTGCATGCAAACACCATTTGGAGACATTCGAGTCACGGACAGCGAGAGCTTTTGCACCTTTATGTTCTTACTTTGCTAATTTCAGTATTAAATATAGACTCTTGCTTGTTATTATATTGACTTGAATTGCATATCTTAATTGCTTTACTTTGTAGTTCTTTTATGTGTGATAGCATGTCACCACATAAATTATTTGTGTTATCAATTACCTACTCGAGGACGAGCAGGAATTAAACTTGGGGATGTTGATACATCCCAAATGTAACTATAATTTCGCTTTCTTCCATGATCTTTTGGGTCACATTGTTATATGTTTTGCAACACTTTTATATCATTTTACACGTATTTGGACTAACCTACTAACTCAGTGCACCCAGTGCCAGTTTATGTCTTCTAATGTCTTTTTATAGGGGCTTTTACCCAATTTTCCAAAGCCCCAAAAATTCTGAGAAAAAAATATAAAAATCAGCATATCAAAGCTACGAGAATCACCAAAGATGGGCCAGGGGGGCCAGAGGGCGCCCAGGAGGCCTGTGGGCGCGGCCCACCCCCAGGCCACGCAGGGAGGTCGCCTGGGTGAGCCCACCTCCTCTCGTGCCCTCCTTTCACCTATATTTACCCTTCCGATGGAAAACCCTCGTACAGTATCCAGAATCGCGAATTCCTCCACCGTTTTGCCGCCGCCGCGCTTTCGAGATCGGGAGGGCCAAGAGACCTCTTCCCGGCACCCTGTCAGAGGGAGTATTGATCTTCGGGAGCTTCTCCACCACCATGGATGCTTCCCGGACGTGCCGTGAGTAGTCCTCCTTGGACCATGAGTCCATGACCAATAGTTATGTGATGTCTCCTGTCCAGTCTTGTGCTTCAATGGTTAGTCCTTGTGAGCTTCCCTACATGATCAAGGCATATATGTAATCCTCTTGCTATTGCTATGTTGAGTTTGATGGGATCCGATGGATTATGAGATTATGTTCAGATTTGTTATGAGTTATATATTTGATTCACCTTTTATATTATGTTCTTAGTGATTCATGCATGTTATCTGTTACCTTTTATTGCTTTGGCCAAGTAGTAGATTGTAACTCCAAGAGGAAGCGTTATGCATGAATGTGGGTTCATGCCCCTCGATGTCTAACTTGAGTGACAGAAACATGAGACTAGGGGATGTGCTATTGCCACCAGGGAGAAAACAACGGTGCTTGTGACCACGTTGCAAGTATTGTTTACCTTACGCATAGTTCGTTAATGCAGTTCTCCGTTGCTTTGAATTTATACTTTGGGTGGGACTCGCAACTTAATACCAGCGAGATTTTCTGGATAGATATATCAAGGTGGATGATTAGTAAGTAGATGCTGGTGAATAAACGGTCTACTTGTCTTGGCGTATTGCTCATTACTATTGAGCCTCAAACAAATCAAGGAGCGTAATTAGCATTGCGGTGCGTTTATAGTTCTGTCAATTGCCTATCTGTAATTTGTTTACCTCACATAGTTGTTTATTTCTTTTGGGAGAGAGACATCACTAGTGAACATCATGAGACCCCGGTCCATATTACTATCATTGTTTACACCTCCATCATTTACTGCTTTATTTACTTTCCCGTTGCTATCACTATCACTATTACCGTTTGTGTTTGATCCTTTGCAAAATGCAAGACCAGAGAGATTGACAACCTCTCTGTACTCATTGGGATCAAAGTTATTTGTTGTATGTTCAGATCCACGTCCTTTGTAAGCACCAAAGCAGCGGACACCTACCTGTTGAACCTCGGAGTCCTCCTGGTTCGATAAACCATACAGTCCTTGTGTAATGGAAACTTGCTGCTCACTACATCTCAACCTTGCACTTGGGATAACCAACGAGCGAGAAGTATATACATTCTCTCGTCATCAGATCCTGATCCTGTTGTTCCCACTTCTTATATTGAGAAACCACCCTTTCCTGTTAGAATAAAGGAACATGCTAAGGCTTCAACTGTGGTTTGTAAGAGTTGAACTAGAACACCTATACCACCTAAACACATTAAATTTGAACCTAGTATTGCTATGGATAAAGATATCTTGGTTGATAATATTGATGGGCACGTTATTCATTTCTGTGACGAAGTTGCCAAAATTGCTAGACCTGATACTAAAGGTAAACATAGACCTATTCTTGGCGTGCATGTTCTCTATTAAAATAGGAGATCATTGTTATCATGGCATATGTGATGTGGGTGCTAGTGTGAGTGCGATTCCCTTTACCTTATACCAAGAAATTATGAATGATATTGCACGAGCTAAATTAGAAGAAATTGATGTTACAATTAAGCTTGCTAATAGAGATACTATTTCACCTATTGGTATTGTTAGAGATGTTGAAGTCTTGTGTGGGAAAATAAAGTATCGTACTGATTTTCTTGTTCTTGGTTCCCCACAAGATGATTTTTGTCCCATTATATTTGGTAGAACCTTCTTGAATAATGTTAATGCTAAGACTGATTGTGAGAAAGAAATTGTTACTGTAAGTTTTGGGGATGTGTCTCATGAGTTCAATTTCTCCAAATTTCATAGACAGCCCCATGACAAAGAATTGCCTAGTAAAGATGAAATTATTGGCTTCGCTTCTATCGTTGTGCCTCCTACTGATCCCTTAGAAAAATATTTGTTAGACCATGAAAAGGGTATGCATATGAATGAAAGGAATGAAATAGATAAGATTTTCTTTGATCAGCAGCCTATTTTGAAACACAACTTGCGTGTTGAAATACTTGGGGATCCTCCTCCACCCAAGTGTGATCTCGTGTTTGAGCTTAAACAATTACCTGATACTCTGAAGTATCCTTATCTTGATGAAAAGGAGATATATCATGTTATTATTAGTGCTAACCTTTCAGAGCATGAAGAAAAGAGATTATTGAAAACTTTGAGGAAGCACCATGCTTCTATTGGATATACTCTTGATGATTTTAAGGGCATTAGTCCCACTCTATGTCAGTGCAAAATTAATATGGAGCCTGATGCTAAACCAGATGTTGATCACAAACGACGGTTAAATCCTAAAATGAAGGAAGTGGTAAGAAATGAAATACTAAATCTTTTGGAGGCATGTATAATTTATCATATTGTTGATAGTAGATGGGTTAGTCCCGTTCATTGTGTCCCTAAAAAGGGAGGTATTACCGTTGTCCCTAATGATAAAAATGAATTGACCCTGCAAAGAATTGTTAGAGGATATAGGATGGTAATTGATTTTAGGAAATTAAATTAAGCTACTAGGAAAGATCATTACCCTCTACCTTTTACTGATCAAATGTTAGAAAGACTATCCAAACATACATATTTTGGCTTTTTAGACCGTTATTCTGATTTCTCTCAAATACATGTGTTTATGCAATGCACCTGTTGCCTTTCAAAGATGTATGATGGGTATATTCTCTGACTTTTGTGAAAAGGTTGTTGAGGTTTTCATGGATGATTTTTCTGTTTACGGAACTTCTTTTGATGATTGCTTGAGCAACCTAGATCAAGTTTTGCAGAGATGTGAAGAAACTAATATTGTCTTGAATTGGGAGAAGTGCCACTTTATTGTTATTGAAGTCATTTGCTTGGGACACAAAATCTCCAAAAGAGTCATTGAAGTTGATAACTCTAAAGTTCATACTATTGAAAAAATGTCGTGTCCTACAGATATCAAAGGTATAAGAAGTTTCCTTGGTCATGATGGTTTCTATAGGAGGTTTATTAAAGACTTCTCTAATATTTCTAGGCCTCTCACTAATATTTTGCAAAAAGATGTTCCATTCAATTTTGATGATGATTGTGTAGAAGCATTTGAAATTCTTAAGAGAGCCTTGATAATTGCACCTGTTGTTCAACCACCTGATTGGAAGCTACCCATTGAAATTATGTGTGATGCTAGTGATTATGATATTGGTGTTGTTCTAGGACAAAGACTTGATAAGAAATTAAATGTTATCCATTATGCTAGTAAAACTCTAGACGGTGCTCAAAGAAACTACACTACCACTGAAAATAAATTTTTAGTAGTTGTGTTTGCTTGTGATAAGTTCAGACCTCATATTGTTGATTCCAAAGTAACTGTTCACACTCGTCTGGCTGCTATTAAATATCTTATGGAAAAGAAATATTCTAAACCTAGACTTATTGGATGGGTTCTTCTTCTAAAAGAATTTTATTTACATATTATTGATAGTAAGGGTGCTGATAACCCCATAGCAAATAACTTGTCTAGATTAGAGATTTTTCTTAATGACCCACTACCTATTGATGATAGCTTTCCTGATTAACAATTAGTTGTCATAAATGCTTCGTCCGTTGCTTCTTGGTATGCTGATTATGCTAACTACATTGTTGCTAAATATATACCGCCTAGTTTCACATACCAACAAAAGAAAAGGTTCTTATATGATTTAAGACATTACTTTTGGGATGATCCACACCTTTATAAAGATGATCCACACCTTTATAAAGAAGGAGTAGATGATATTATTAGACGTTGTGTACCTGATCATGAACAGGAATACATCCTACGCAAGTGTCACTTTGTGGCCTATGGAGGACACCACACTGGAGATAGAACTGCACACAAGGTATTACAATATGGTTTTATCGGCCTACTCTCTTCAAGGATGTTCGTAAGTTTATCTTGTCTTGTGATGAATGTGAGGGAATTGGCCATATTAGTAGACGTCAGGAAATTCCTACGAATTACTCTCTTGTTATTGAACCATTTAATGTTTGGGGGTTGATTATATGGGACCTTTTCCAAAGTCCAACGGGTATACTCATATTCTAGTCGTTGTTGATTATGTTACTAAGTGGGTAGAAACTATTCCAACTAGTAGTGCTGATCATAAAACCTCTATTAAAATGTTGAAAGAAGTTATTTTCCCTAGATATTTAATGATCGATGGTGAATCACACTTTATTCATGGTTCTTTCCGTAAATTGCTTGCTAAGTATGATGTTCATCATAGAATTGTATCTTCCTATCATCCTCAGTCTAGTGGTGAAGTAGAGTTGAGGAATAGAGAAATTAAATTGATTTTGCAAAAGACCGTTAATAGATCTAGATAGAATTGGTCTAAGAAACTTGATGATGCATTATGGGCTTATAGAACCGCTTACAAAAATCCTATGGGTAAGTCTCCATATAAAATGGTTTATGGTAAAGCATAACACTTACCTCTAGAGTAGAACATAAAGCTTATTGGGAAATTAAAGAGCTGAACTATGATTTCAAACTTGCTGGTGAGAAGAGGTTATTTGACATTAGCTCACTTGATGAATGGAGAACCCAGGCCTATGAGAATGCCAAGTTGTTTAAAGAAAAGGTTAAGAGATAGCATGATAGAAGGATACCGAAGAGTGAACTCAATGTAGGTGATCATGTCTTGCTATACAACTCTCGTTTAACATTTTTTGCAGGAAAACTTCTCTCTAAATGGGAAGGGCCTTACATTATCGAGGAAGTATATCATTCTGGTGCCATCAAGATCAACAACGCCGAAGGTACAAATCCGAAGGTGGTAAACGGGCAAAGAATCAAACATTATATCCCGGGTACTCCCATAAATGTTGAAACCAATATTATCAATACCATAACTCCGGAGGAGTACATTAGGGAGACCTATCAGAACATTGCAGACTCCGAAAAGGAATAGGTATGTGTTACGGTAAGCAAACCGACTCCAAAACTTTTCCAATGGCAATTTTATCGGTTTTGGAATATTTAATAAATTAGGAAAATTTAAAGTAGTCTGAAGAGTGCACGAGGAGGCGACAAGACACGGGGGCACGCCCATGTAGCTTATGGCTGCCCCGTGTACCCTCCGGACTCCATTTTCTTGTGGAATACTCCTTCGGTTCGATAAGAATTAATTATATAATCTCTCGAAGGTTTTGACCTTTGTATCACAACAATATCTCATGTTTTTGTTTTTGCATTGTTTCTGCAGCAGATTTAGATCAACATGACGTCCTCGAGTGCTTCAAAGGACAAGTTCTTCGAGAGGGTCATCAACCCCTACCTTGTGGAGGTGCTGCAACACCCTCAAGCCATAGATATGCATGAGGGTTGCTGCACATCCATGATGTTGAGGGGACAAAGAAGACCAGAAGCATGGGGACAAGGCTCGAAGCAATGGAGCAACAAGTCTTCATGTGCCAAGGGATGGTGGAACGAGGACTCAATGCCAATCACATGATGATCGTGGAGTTTACCCATGAGCACAAGCTAGACGCCAAGGACATCTCGGGGACATCTTCAAGCTTTACGAGAAAATCGAGCATCTCCAAGCTCAGATCTATGACCAGGAGAACCAAAACTGTGAGTATGAATACAGATTTAAGAGAATGAGTTTGGCTGCAAATTTGAGGATCCGGGAGACTCGTTCATCTTTTTACGATGGTGAGACCATGCCTTGGAAGATGGAGGACGAGCCTCCAACCTCACCAACAACTCCAACAGCACCACCTACAAATAAATACAACTAAACACATGGGTATAGGGCACTCCCCTTGGCTTCTGCCAAGCTTGGGGGAGGCGCCCCGGTCTCGTGTCACCATCACATCTTTTACTTTCTTCGTTTTTATTCGTTCGATTATTTTGGCTATATCTTGATCTAGTAGAATAAAGTTTTAGTGGGATCTAGTTTTGAGTTTTGCTTTATGTTCCCCTATGTAAGCAAGTCCGAGAGTTATATAATAAAGAGTAGTTTTGAGTTGAGGGCTTTGCTTGCTTGCTATGATCTTGAGAAAAAGAAATAGAAAGAAGTTTATAATAAAAGCAAAGAGTATATATAATGATCTTATGGGGAGTGATGACTTCACATATAAAAAGTATGTCAATTGAAATTTGTTGTCAGTTGACAAACAAAGCTATTGATCATTGTTGCAATTAAAAGGAAGTAATAAAGTAAGAGAGGTTCACATATGAATATATCATATTGGACATCTTTTATGATTGTGAGAACTCATTAAAGTATTATATGTTAAGAAGTTGACGTTGGACAAGGAAGACAACCTAATGTGTTATGTTTGCTTATCTCTGAATAGAAGTTATATGTTTATAGATCCTTCAACATGTGTCGCTTGCTTCTACCCCATATCAGCCAAAAACTTCCACACCAAGTAGAGATACTACTTGTGCATCCAAACACCTTTAACCCAGTTTTGCCTTGAGAGTCCACCATACCTACCTATGGATTAAGTAAGATCCTTCAAGTAAGTTGTCATCGGTGAAAGCAATAAAAAATGCTCTCTAAATATGTGTGATCTATTAGTGTGAGGAAAATAAACTTTGTACGAACTTGTGATATGGAAGAAATAAAAGCGACATAGTGCATAATAATGTTCTTTATCACAAGGGGCAAAATAAAGTGACGTTCTTTTGCATTAAGGAATTGCGCATGCAACTATAAAAGCGCATGACAACCTCTGATTCCCTCTGCGAAGGGCCTATCTATTACCTTTACTTTCTAGTACTTACCTTCATGCAAGAGTCATGGTGATCTTCACCATCTCCTTTATTTTTCCTTTATCTTTTGGCAAGCATCATGTGTTGGGCAATGATCTAGACACATATATCCACTTGGATGTTGGTGATCATGAGTTATTAGGACATTACCTTTGAGGTAAATAGTTGGGAGGCAAAACTATAAGCCCCTATCTTTCTCTGTGTCCGATTGAAGCTTTGACCTCATAGATACCACGTGAGTGTTAGCAATTATGAAAGACTATAAGATGAATGAGTATTTGGATTTGCTTTACAAGCTCTTATATTGATTCTTTCTTACGTTATGATAAATTGGAATTGCTTCAATGACTAAGATCATAGTTTGTTAGTTCTCAATAGAGTTCTTGATTCATATTTTACCTTGTGAATGAATTGTTACTCTAGCATAAGAAATTATATATCGATATGCGTTGCTGATCTAAAGATAACCATGATGCCTTCATGTCCGTATTTTATGTTATCGAAACATCTATCTCTAAACATGCGGGCATATTTATCGATTTTGGCTTTACTCGAGGACAAGCGAGGTCTAAGCTTGGGGGAGTTGATACGTCCATTTTGCATCATGCTTTTATATTGATATTTATTGCATTGTGGGATGTTAATACACATTATGGCACAATACTTATGCATTTTCTCTCTTATTTTACATGGTTTACATGAAGAGGGAGAATGCCGGCAGCTAGAATTCTGGACCGAAAAAGGAGCAAATTTGACAGACCTATTCTACACAGCTCCAAAAGTCCTAAAAACTTAAGGGGGTTAGTTTGGAATATATAAGAAATATTGGGCGTAAGAAATACATCAGGGGACCCACCAGGTGGCCACAAGCCAGAGGGCGCCCTACGGGCTTGTGGGCCCCCCTGGCAGGTCTTTCATGCCCATCTTGTGCTATATGGAGGGTCTTGTCCTGGAAAAAATCATATCAGAGCTTTCGGGGTGAAGCGCCTCCGTCTCGAGGCGGAACTTGGGCAGAACCAATCTAGGGCTCTCGCGGAGCTGTTCTGTCGAGGAAACTTCCCTCCCGGAGGGGGAAATCGATGCCATCGTCATCACCAATGACCCTATCATTGAGAGGGGGTTAATCTCCTTCAACATCTTCATCAGCACCATCTCCTCTCCAAACCCTAGTTCATATCTTGTACCTTATCTTCGTCTCAAAACCCTAGATTGGTACGTGTGGGTTGCTAGTAGTGTTGATTACTCCTTGTAGTTGATGCTAGTTGGTTTACTTGTTGGAAGATCATATGTTCATATCCTCAATTGTCATTAATACTCCTCTAATTATGAACATGAATATGCTTTGCGAGTAATTACGTTTGTTCCTGAGGACATGGGATAAGTCTTGTTATAAGTAATCATGTGAATTTGGTATTCGTTCGATATTTTGATGATATGTGTGTTGTCTCTCCTCTAGTGGTGTCATGTGAACATCGACTACATGACACTCCATCATTATTTGGGCCTAGGGGAAGGCACTGGGAAGTAATAAATGGATTATGGGTTGCCAGAGTGACAGAAGCTTAAACCCTAGTTTATGCGTTGCTCCGTAAGGGGCTGATTTGGATCCATATGTTTGATGCTATGGTTAGATTTATCTTAATTATTCTTTCGTAGTTGCAGATGCTTGCGAGAGAGGTTAATCATAAGTGGGAGGTTTGTCCAAGTAAGGGCAGCACCCAAGCACAGGTCCACCCACATATCAAATTATCAAAGTAATGAACGCGAATCATATGAGCATGATGAAAACTAGCTTGACAGAAATTCCCATGTGTCGTCGGGAGTGCTTTGCTTTATATAAGAGTTTGTACAGGCTTGTCCTTTGCTGCAAAAAGGATTGGGCCACCTTGCTGCACCTTACATTTGTTACTTGCTACCCGTTACGAATCACCTTATCACAAAAAAAATTGTTACCGATAATTTCAGTGCTTGTGGAGAATACCTTACTGAAACCCGCTTGTCATTTCCTTCTGCTCCTCGTTCGGTTCGACACTCTTACTTATCGAAAGGACTAGATAGATCCCCTATACTTGTGGGTCATAACTCACAGATTACTACAACAATAGTTGCACGTATAGGTAAAGCAATATTTTGACATGAGCGCAATGATTGTCCTATTTGGAGTTTGTTCTTCTTCATCATCGATCTAGGATGGGTTCCATGCCGACAGCCTAGGATAGCCAGGATGGACGTTGTTATTTTATCGTTTGATTTCGTGCGTAGTCGGACCCTGCTCTTCTACATGGTGATTGAATATATTTTTGTATTGTGTTGTTCTTGTTGTAGCTATGGTAAGTGTAAGCTAATTTCATATACTCATCTCTTCTGTACATGTACTTGTAATGATATCCAATCTTGGGAAATGACCAGATGCGCTTCTATCCCTGTTGAGGCCGTCGTGCCAAAATAAGGATATGATCGCACCATGGGCGTTACAAGTTGGTATCAGAGTAGTACCGACCTAGGAGCCCCCTTGATTGGTCGAACTTTGCCGAGTCGAGTCTACTGAAAATCTACTTTGAGTCTAGTTATATATCGAAGAGTAGGATTCTTTTACTCCTCTTCCTTGCTCTGGTGAGGAATTGTGACATAAGAATTTTGATTCTACTCCTCTTCCTACTCAAAAAAAATTAGGATCATGCGAGTATTTTGGAATCTATATGATGCCGATGTGACGGAGTTCTAACTTGGAGCCTCTTGTATGACTGGATTTCTTCTGGAGAGTTGATCTAGAGGAGATTCTTTACACATCGCTATCGTTCAGTTTCCTTAGTATCTCACGAAGGAGGATGTTCAAAATTGCTTCAATACTCTTTGTGGCGAGAGGAGTTTGGCATCACCCAGTATGAGGGAGAGCGTCTAGATGTACTGCCATAATTGGTATCATTGTGATTATGAGGATCTGAGGTAGATGAGTTTCTGAGATCTCTTGTTATGTCTTGACGGATGTGATACACTGGACGGGTAGTGTTATTGCTAAGAGTTGAGTGATGGATTTTACTCCTTGTATCCGTTGACCTGATTGCATAACCGGAAAATTTTGGGAGTTCTTAGGTGGGAATTCCAGTAGTTACCTACGATTATCTTCAATAGATGCATGATGTGAGGTTGGGGTTCGACATCTAGCGGATTCGTTTCTCCATGGTCTTTCTTACAGTGGTTCTCGTTGTAACTTAAAGAGTCCTTGTAGCTTGCTACGACTCGGGGACGCTTCGTATGTCGTATGCACTGCCTTGTTAATGATGGCTACTGTAGGATAGAGCCCGTGCGAACATTACAATGAAAATATCGAGTGAAATCTCTGTCATGAATTTTTTTGTGGCTTAATTCACAAGCCACATCCTTTGTTTTGTTTGAATATGGTAATTTGAGTTGCTTCAATGTCAAGTGGTGATTTCATATCTTTCTAAATAGTGTTCTTATATATTTATGGGAATGTTGGTCCTTCTGTTCAGTGATACGTCTCCATCGTATCTACTTTTCCAAACTCTTTTGCCCTTGTTTTGGACTCTAATTTGCATGATTTGAATGGAACTAACCCGGACTAACGCTGTTTTTAGCAGAATTGCCATGGTGTTGTTTTTGCGTAGAAATAAAAGTTCTCAGAATGACCTGGAAATTTACGAGGATTGTTTGTGGAATATATAAAAAATACCGATGCAAGAATCAAGCGGAGGAGTGGAGCGAGGATCCCACAAGCCCACCAGGCGCCCCCCCTGGCCGCGCCTAGCAGGCTTGTGGGGGCCTTAGAGCTCCACTACCTCCAACTCTAGCTCTATTTAGTCCCTTTCGTCCGGAAAAAAATCAAGGAGAAGAGTTCATCGCGTTTTACGATACGGAGGCGCCGCCACCACCTGTTCTTCCTCTGGAGGGCAGATCTGGAGTCCTTTCTGGGCTCCGGAGAGGGGAGATCGTCGTCATCGTCATCACCAACCTTCCTTCATCGCCAATTCCATGATTCTCTTCACCGTTCGTGAGTAATCTCATCATAGGCTTGCTGGACGATGATGGGTTGGATGAGATCTATCATGTAATCGAGTTAGTTTTGACGGGGATTGATCCCTAGTATACACTATGTTCTGAGATTGATGTTGCTACTACTTTGCCATGGTTAATGCTTGTCACTAGGGCCCGAGTGCCATGATTTCAGATCTGAACCTATTATGTTCTCGTTAATATATGTGTGTTCTTGATCCTATCTTGCAAGTTGTAGTCACCTACTATGTGTTATGACCCGGCAACCCCGGAGTGACAATAGCCGGAACCACTCCCGAAGATGACCATAGTATGAGGAGTTCATGTATTCACTAAGTGCTAATGTTTTGTTCCGGTTCTCTATTAAAAGGAGAACCTTAATATCCCGTAGTTTCCATTAGGACCCCGCTACCACGGGAGGGATGGACAATAGATGTCATGCAAGTTCTTTTCCCTAAGCACGTATGACTATATACGGAATACATGCCTACATTACATTGACGAACTGGAGCTAGTTATTTATCTATCCGTGTTATAACTGTTGCATTATGAATATCATCCGGCATAATTATCCATCACCGATCTAATGCCTACGAGTTTTTCCTACTGGTCCTTACTATGTTACTTTGCCGCTACTGTTGTCACTGCTGCTACTGTTACTCTCTCGCTATGCTGTCACTACTGCTACTGTTACTCTGTCGCTATTGTTGTCACTGCTTCTACTGTTACTGTTGCTACTGTTGCTATCACACTACTCTGCTACTGATACTTTGCTGCATATACTAAGTCTTTCAGGTGTGGTTGAATTGACAACTCAACTGCTAATACTCGAGAATATTCTTTGGCTTCCCCTTGTGTCGAATCAACAAATTTGGGTTGAATACTCTACCCTCGAAAACTGTTGAGATCCCCTATACTTGTGGGTTATCAAGACTATTTTCTGGCGTCGTTGCCGGGGAGGCATAGCTCTATTCTCTAAGTTACTTGGGATTTGCGTCTGCTGATCACTATGAGGAATCCAAGAGATCCAAAAACTAAAGTCTTGCCCTCAACTACAAGGACGGGTAAGGAACTGCCATCTAGCTCTGCACTTGATTCACCTTCAGTTATGAGTAAGTTTGCGACACCACCTCCTGCTAGAAATTTTGATATGTCGCATGTGCTTGATGATGCTACTTTTGCTATCCATGATGCTTGTGATGATGCTTTAATTGATACTGCTTTGCCACTAGGTGCATTCCTTGATGCACAAATTGCTAGAGTTGCTGCTAGATGTGATGATACTGTTGAAACTGCTGAGATTATTGAAGTAGAACCTGCTATTTCGCGTGTTAGAACTAGCTCTCCTAGATATGAATTGCCTGATATGCCTGAGGGTTATGTTATGGAGGGAGAGATAGCTGAGGACTTTCTTTCTTATAAGGATAGCCATGATCTTGAGAACTTACTGCGCAAGTGGAAAGAAAAATCTTTGAACGCTAGGATGAAATATGACCCGAAGTTTGCTACTTCGCCTATCTTTGTGACCGATAAGGATTATGAATTCTCTGTCGACCCTGAGTTAATCACTCTGGTCGAATCTGATCCTTTTCACGGTTATGAGTCTGAAACGGTTGTAGCACATCTTACCAAATTGCATGATATAGCCACCCTATTCACGAGTGAGGAAAAGATCTGCCACTACTATATCCTTAAGCTGTTTCCTTTCTCACTAAAGGGTAATGCTAAGACTTGATTCACTTCTCTTGCTCCTAGTTGTGTGCGTAGTCCCCAGGATATGATCTACTACTTCTCTGAAAAATATTTCCCTGTCCATAAGAAGCAAGTTGCCTTGCTGGAAATATACTACTTTGCGCAAGTTGAAGAAGAGAGTCTCCCACAAGCTTGGGGGAGGCTCGTCCAGCTACTGAATGCTTTGCCTGATCACCCTCTTGAAAAGAATGAAATACTTGATATCTTCTATAATGGACTAGCCGATGCTTCTAAGGACCACCTAGATAGTTGTGTCGGTTGTGTTTTTAGGGAACAAACTGTGGAACAAGCTGAGATCCTATTGAATAATATCTTGTGCAATGAGAATGCTTGGACTATTCCCGAACCACCTCCGAAGCCAACTCCAAAGAAAAGAGGTATTCTATTCCTCAGTCCTGAAGATATGCAAGAAGCTAAGAAATCTATGAAAGAGAAAGGCATTAAATCTGAAGATGTCAAAAATCTACCACCTATCAAAGAGATCCATGGTCTTGATAACCCGACACAGGTAGTAGAGGTAAATTCTCTTCGTAGATTCAATGAGAGTGACATTCCTTTTGATAAACCTGCTAGCTTATGCCTGGATGAATTTGATAACTTTGTTGCCAAACAACAAAGTTTCAATGGTTATGTTAGCAAACAATTGGAATAGAATGCTCGTATGCTTAGTCATTTAAGTGCTTGTGTGGACAGAAATGTCAATGATCTTAAGCTTTTTAGTAAACATGCCTCTATGATCACTACTCAGGTAGAACAAGTACTTAGGGCTCAAAATGACTTGCTCAATGAGTTGAATGACAATTCTGTCAGAGTCGTCACTAGAGGTGGTAGAATGACCCAGGAACCTTTGTATCCTGAGGGTCATCCAAAAAGAATTGAACAAGATTCTCATGGAGTTAGCACTGATGCACCTAGTCATCCTAGAAAGAAAAAGAAAGATGATAGGAACTTGCATGCTAGCAACCCTGCTACTGTTACACCTAAGAGTCTAAATGATGTCTCTATTTCTCATGCCGAAACACAATTTGGTGATGAACATGAGCCTAGTGATAGTATCGATAGTGATGCTAATGAAGATGCTCAACCTAGGAATGATAAGGATGTGGAGATTGAACCTAGTGTTGATCTTGATAACCCACAGCCTAAGAATAAGAGATACGATAAGAACGACTTCTCTGCTAGGAAGCATGCTAAAGAAAGGGAACCATGGGTTCAGAAACCCATGCCCTTTCCTCCCAAACCATCCAAGAAAAAGGATGATGAGGATTTTGAGAAATTTGTTGAAATGATTAGACCTTTCTTTCTGCAAATGCGTTTGACAGATATGCTCAAAATGTCTCCCTATGCCAAGTACATGAAAGATATTGTGACTAATAAGAGGAGGATACCTGAGGTTGAGATTTCCACCATGCTGGCTAATTATACCTTCAAGGGTGGATCTCCTAAGAAACTAGGTGATCCCGGAGTGTCCACTATACCTTGCTCCATTAAAGGAAACTATGTTAGAACTGCTTTATGCGACCTTGGAGCCGGTGTTAGTGTTATGCCTCTCTCTCTTTATCGTAGACTTGAACTGGATAAGTTGACACCCACTGAAATCTCAATACAAATGGCCGACAAATCAACTGCTTTACCTATCGACATTTGCGAGGATGTGCCTGTTGTGGTTGCTAACGTTACTATCTTAACAGACTTTGTTATTCTGGATATTCCCGAGGATGATGCCATGGTGGTAATCCTTGGAAGACCCTTTTTAATCACTGCAGGGGCTGTTATTGATTGCAACAAAGGCAATGTCACTTTCCATGTCAATGGTAATGAGCATACGGTGCACTTTCCGAAGAAACAATATCGAGTGCATTGCATCAATGCTATTGAAAAAACTTCATCGATTCTTATTGGGATCTTTCAACGCCTTGTCAAGATGAATTATGATTTGCTTGTTGGGGACATGCACATCCCCATTGAGGTAACCTAGTGACTATTCGAAAGTTCTCTGTTTTTATGCGATTCAAAAAAAGTTTGTCAAGGAGACTTGATCAACCTCATTGATGGATTTCTTTTGATGACCGTGATGGATGAATCTAAGAGTCACAACCCTCTGTTCCAAACCTTTACCTTCGGTTGCTTAGAAGAAAAATGATAGATTTAGCTTTAGTTTTTCCTGTTTTCTGCTTTTTACGTCCCGTAGAAAAGTCTCCCGAAAATAAAAGTTCTCCGAAGGCCCTGAAAATAAAGTGTGGTTTTTTCTGGAATTTTTTAAAAATTATGAGACGGAGAGCTAGTCAGGGGGATGCACTAGTGGGCCACAAGCCCTGGAGGTGCGGGCACCCCCTTGTCGCGCCTACCAGGCTTATGGGGCCCACGTGTCCCCCTCCTCTTATTCCAGCTGCCATCTCCTTCTCCTACCTCCAAAAAAAATCATCCCGCAGCTCAAACCCATGGTCTTGCTCTTCTTGCTGCGATTTTCGATCTCCTTGTGCAAAGCCCCATTCACCAAACTATTTTGGGGAAATTGCTCCTTGGTATGTGACTCCTCCATTGGTCCAATTAGTTTTTGCTCTAGTGCCTTATTCGTTGCGTATTTTTGCTGCCTTGGTGACCCTGTTCTTGAGCTTTGCATGCTAATTTTAGATGGTCCCAAGTAGTTTTGATGTGTGATATGGCCTCCAGGCACTTGAAGGAGTAGTTGCTACGAGTCTCATTGGGCCTTGTTCACTTTTCCTTAGAGTCACTAAAAATTTCAGAAATTTTCAGAGAAAGAAAAAGGAAAAGATGAGGAGGTTCTTAAGAGGATCTTCAAGCTGTGACCCCAAGGGTGATGAAATGAGAAGAAGAAACCCAAGTATTTGGTCCCCCGAGTTGCAGAAGTTCGAGCATGCGAGTGGCCAAGCGATGTGTTCTTACACGCCGCCGGACTTTATGAGGACTTTTACTACTTGGTGGAGAACACAGGCCTTACAACCTTTGTTGACCATAAGTGTCCATAATACCTCCTCCTCACCAATATTTTCGTGCAAAGCTTTAACTTCTATCCAAGGAAGAGTCCTCCTATGGTTGAGTTGAAGTTATATGATATCCCCCAGCGCATGTCACTTCAGGATTTTTGCAATGTTTGCAAATTACCTTATTTTAGGCATGAACCTCGTCCACGGGACTTGGAGGCTTTCATAGATACTATTGTTATAGAAGAGGAGAGAGGAGTGTCTTGTGCTAGAGCTGCTGATACGTCTCCAACGTATCTATAATTTTTGATGGTTTCATGCTATTATCTTGTCAAACTTTGGATGTTTTGCATGCCTTTTATATATTTTTTGGGACTAACTTATTAATTCAGTGCCAAGTGTCAGTTCCTGTTTTTTCAATGTTTTTGACCCCTTTCAGAGGAGGATTTTGAACGGAGTCCAAACGGAACAAAACTGCCAAAAAGATTTTTTTTCCAAAACAGAAAAAGATCGGTAAGCCGGAGAATCAGGGCAGGGGGCCTGCAGGGACCCCACAAGCCCCCTAGCCGCGGCCAAGGGGGCTCGCGCCTCCCTGGCTTGTGGGCTCCATGGGCCACCTCTGCCCTTGGTCTTTCGCCTATAAATTCCCTAAAATCCCAGAAAATATCAGGAGATCATCGAAAGTACTTTTCCGTCGCCGCAAGCTTCTGTCTCCGCAAGATCCCATCTGGGGCACGTTATGGTGCCCTGCCGGAGGGGGATTCGGATACGGAGGGCTTCTTCATCAACTCCATGACCTCTCCGATGATGCGTGAGTAGTTCACCATAGACCTATGTGTCCATAGCTAGTAACTAGATGGCTTCTTCTCTCTCTTGGATCTTCAATACAAAGTTCTCCGTGATCTTCATGGAGAACTATACGATGTAATCTTCTTTTGTGGTGTGTTTGTCGAGATCTGATGAATTGTGGATTTATGATCAGATTATCTATGAATCTTATTTGAGTTTCTTCTGATCTCTCTTATGCATGATTTCATATCCTTGTAATTCTCTTCGAGTTGTGGGTTTTGTTTGGCCAACTAGATCTATGATTCTTGCAATGGGAGAAGTGCTTGCTTTTGGGTTCATACCGTTCAGTGACCTCACCAAGTGACAGAAGGGGTAGCGAGGCACGCATCGTGTTGTTGCCATCAAGGGTAAAAGATGGGGTTTTCATCATTGGTTTGAGATTATCCCTCTACATCATGTCATCTTGCTAAAGGCGTTACTCTGTTCGTCATGAACTCAATACACTAGATGCATGCTGGATAGCAGTCGATGTGTGGAGTAATAGTAGTAGATGTAGAAAGTATCGGTCTACTTCTCTCGGACGTGATGCCTATATGTATGATCATTGCCTTAGATATCGTCATGACTTTGCGCGGTTCTATCAATTGCTCGACACTAATTTGTTCACCCATCGTAATACTTGCTATTTTGAGAGAAGCCTCTAGTGAACACTATGGCCCCCGGGTCTACTCCACACCATATTTTCAGCCTTACTCTTTTTCTGCGTTGCACTTTCCGCCTTCAGATCTCACTTTGCAATCAATCTTGAAGGGATTGACAACCCCTTTAAAGCGTTGGGTGCAAGCTCTTTTGTGTTTGCGCAGGTACTCTGGACTTGACGAGATTCTCCTACTGGATTGATACCTTGGTTCTCAAACTGAGGGAAATACTTACTGCTCCTGTGCTGCATCACCCTTTCCTCTTCAAGGGAAAAACCAACGCAAGCTCAAGAGACGACAGAAGGATTTCTGGCACCATTGTCGGGAAAGGACTTTTGTTGCCGTAGCAGCTGCTAGCATACATTTTCCCGTGCTTCGGTACTTCTCATTATTCGTGGGAAAATGTTTGATTGGCCGTGGGAAAGCTGGGGCCCTTAGCTCCCCAGATCTTGCGGTTTTGCGTGAAGCCCTTTATAATGATAAAACTTACAGCTTGGGCGCTATAGTAGCTCAACGGTTGAACACGAACCGTTCTAAAGGCGTTGTTTATGGAGGTATCTATGCTACCCATTTTGCTAGACATTTTGAGATACCTATTAGACTGCACGAGGAAGATGAGATTCTTCTTCCTGAGAGATATCTAGATTATGATTGCATGGTTCGCCATGACTTTCTTGATAAAGATATAAATAAGAGGATGATTTATAACCTGGTATTTAGTCAGGGTACTCGTGAGACTATTACTTTGCCTGCTCCTTCTTTGTTCAATCTTCATCTAGGCAGGTACATTATTATGCCCTCGGACATCTACGCATATTGGGGCATATCACCACCACAGTGGCCCGTGCCCGAGCTACCAGTCGAGTACCAGACGCCAGTTTATCAGTGGGAGCCAGAGGAGCTCACACAGCAGTGGCACCCTTAGAACACTCCAGAGTACCCCGGAGACGGTTATTTCCCTCCATGGGAGTAGACCAACTTATGCCAAAAGCCTAAGCTTGGGGGAGTACGTGTTTCTCACCGACTTTATATTCATGCTCACACTTTCACTTTGTTAGTCGGTGTTCACACTTTGCCACTGTATCATCCATGCTAGTTTATTTCTTTTTCTCGTTTTCTTCTGATGTGTTTGTCTAGTTTGAGAAAACCCAAAA
The DNA here is from genome assembly GCF_904849725.1 of Hordeum vulgare subsp. vulgare. Taxonomy (NCBI): domain Eukaryota; kingdom Viridiplantae; phylum Streptophyta; class Magnoliopsida; order Poales; family Poaceae; genus Hordeum; species Hordeum vulgare. The sequence goes on from NC_058522.1 coordinate 360,248,349, forward strand.
AGACTTCTCGTTGTTCTTTTTCTTGTTGGGAGCTTTCCCGTGTAAATAGTTTTCCTTTTCTTTGGGTCAAGGTAGAAGACCATGGTTACAATGTTTAGTGGCTCTCGTATGCATATCTGTTTATCTGTCAAAGAGCCATATTACTTTGTCTTCTCCTTTGTGTTTGCTTGCAGATTCCAGCTTAGTCCAATGCACGAGCACTTTTATTATTGTTCACATCATTCGGTCGTGCAAGTGAAAGGCAATAATGACGATATATGATGAAGTGACTGAGCCTGGAAAAGCTGGTATGAACTCGATCTAGTTTGTTTTTGTAAATATGACTAGCTCATCATTCCTGATTCAGCTTTGTTGTGAGAGAAACATGTTTGCAATGACAACTTTGATATCATAGTTTCTAATGCCATGCTTAATTAGCTAGGAGCTTATAATGGTTTGTCTTGGATGCCAACATGAATTTTGAGATGATTATGATGTAGTATGATAGGATGGTATCCTCCTTCGAATGATTCAAGTGGCTTGACTTGCCACATGTTCACGCATGTAGTTGAAACAAAATCAACATAGCCTCTATGATATTCATGTTCATGGTGATTTATGTCCTGCTCATGCTTGCACTCAATGTTGGTTAATCTCAACGCATTTTGATGACCATTGTCGCTCTCTAATTGGTCGCTTCCCAGTCTTTTGCTAGCCTTCACTTGTACTAAGCGGGAATACTGCTTGTGCATCCACTTCCATAAACCCAAAGTTGTTCCATATGAGTCCACCATACCTACCTATATGCGGTATTTACTTGTCGTTCCAAGTAAATTTGCATGTGCCACTCTCTAAACCTTCAAGAAATAATCTGTTTTGCATGCTCGAACTGCTCATGTGGTGACAAGGGGCTATCAATTTCTTCCATGCTAGGCGTGTTATTCTCGATATGTGTTTATTCACTATCACCCGCGAGAAAGGGGCCGGTAATTGGAATGCCCAGTTCCATGCTCAAATTGAAAGATAATTGCAAACAAAACTCCCCTGGATTGTTGTTGGTATGGACGGCACACGAGTATTCGGCTAGTCGTGGAGTGTGATTGATCGGTGGTGGGGGAGTCAAAACTTTACTTTTCTGTTTGGGAACCGCCTATAGTATGTGTAGCATGGAAGATGGTGAAAACTCTTGGTCATTGCGTTGACAATGAAAGCATGCCACCCAAAATTATTTATCTCTGTTTTAAAAGCTTGAGCTCTGGCACCTCTGCAAATCAATGCTTCCCTCTGCGAAGGGCCTATCTATTTATGTTTCTCTTGAGTCATCCTCTTCTTATAAAAGCACCAATTAGAGAGCACCTCCATCAGTTGTATGCTTTGCTTTTAACTGATATTGAGTATGACTGTGACTGGATCTTCTTTGCCATGAATTACAATGTTCAGTCAGCCCTTGGTCTTTGAAGGTGCTCTATTTTTATGTTTTGCGATCTTAGAAAGAGCTAGCGAGATTGTTGATTATGATTGTTTTGATTGAACTGTTGACGTTTGAAACTTATTACTATTGCTCGCTAGTTGATTATGCCATTGATATGAGTTCCTCCTGAGACCTAAATGTCATTGCTTATGTGGTTAGCTTGTGTTCTTGCTGAAAATCTGAATATGAGTTAGACATAATTACAGCAACAAGATCAAACAGAGTTCGTAAAAGTTTTTCTTTTTTCTCTTTCAGTTTGTCAACTGAATTGCTTCAGGACAACCAAGGCTTTAAGCTTGGGGGAGTTGATACGTCCCCGTCGTATCTACTTTTCCAAACTCTTTTGCCCTTGTTTTGGACTCTAATTTGCATGATTTGAATGGAACTAACCCGGACTAACGCTATTTTCAGCAGAATTGCCATGGTGTTGTTTTTGCGCAAAAATAAAAGTTCTCGGAATGACCTGGAAATTTACGAGGATTTTTTGGGGAATATATAAAAAATACTAGCGCAAGAATCAACCGGAGGAGTGGAGAGAGGAGCCCACAAGCCTAGGAGGCGCGTGCCCCCCTGGCCACGCCTCGCAGGCTTGTGAGGCCCTTGTGGCTCCGCCGCCTCCAACTCCAGCTCTATATAGTCTCTCTCGCCTAGAAAAAATTAAGAGAGAAGAGTCCATCGCATTTTACGACACGGAGCCGCCGCCACCACCTGTTCTTCCTCTGGAGGGCAGATCTAGAGTCCGTTCTGGGCTCCGGAGAGGGCAGATCGACGCCGTTGTCGTCATCAACCATCCTTCATCGCCAATTCCATGATGCTCTTCATCGTTCGTGAGTAATCTCATTGTAGGCTTGCTGGACGATGATGGGTTGGATGAGATCTATCATGTAATCGAGTTAGTTTTGATGGGGCTTGATCCCTAGTATCCACTATGTTCTAAGATTGATGTTGCTACTACTTTGCTATGCTTAATGCTTGTCACTAGGGCCTGAGTGCCATGATTTCAGATCTGAACCTATTATGTTTTCATGAATATATGTGTGTTCTTGATCCTATCTTGCAATTTGTAGTCACCTACTATGTGTTATGACCCGGCAACCCCGGAGTGACAATATCCGGAACCACTCCCGGAGATGACCATAGTATGAGGAGTCACTATGCGCTAATGCTTTGTTCCGGTTCTCTATTAAAAGGAGACCTTAATATCCCTTAGTTTCCATTAGGACCCCGCTGCCACGGGAGGGATGGACAGATGTCATGCAAGTTCTTTTCCATAAGAATGTATGACTATATACGGAATAGATGCCTGCATTACATTGATGAACTGGAGCTAGTTACATATCTCCCCATGTTATAACTGTTACATGATGAATGTCATCCGACATAATTATCCATCACCGATCCAATGCCTATGAGCTTTTCCTACTGGTCTTTGCTACGTTACTTTACCGCTATTGCTGTCACTGTTACCGCTACTGTTGTCACTACTGCTACTGTTACCGCTGCTACCGTTGCTATCACACTACTCTGCTACTGAAACTTTGCTACAGATATTAAGTCTTTCAGGTGTGGTTGAATTGACAACTCAATTGTTAATACTCGAGAATATTCTTTGGCTTCCCCTTGTGTCGAATCAACAAATTTGGGTTGAATACTCTACCGTCGAAAACTGTTGCGATCCCCTATACTTGTGGGTTATCAGCTGCAGCCTCACCACTTAACCATACCTCACCCATTAAGCTTTGCTAGTCTTCATACCTTTGGAAACGAGATTGTCGAGTCCTTGTGGCTCACAGATTACTACAACAATAGTTGCAGGTACATGTAAAGAAATATTTTAATGTGAGCGTGATGATTGTTCTATTTGGAGTTTCTTCTTTGTCTTCTTTATTGATCTAGGATGGGTTCCAGGCTGGCAGCCTGGGATAGCAAGCATGGACGTCGTTCTTTTATCGTTTGATTTCGTCCGTAGTTGGACCCTTCTCTTCTACATGGTGATTGAATATATTTTTGTATTGTGTTGTTCTTGTTGGAGCTGTGGCGAGTGTAAGCCAATTCCATGTATGCATCTCTTTTGTACATGTACTTATAATGATATCCATTATTGTGAAATGACAAGATGCGCTTCTATCCCTGTCGAGGCCCTCGTGCCAAAATAAGGATAGGATTGCATCTTGGGTGTTACATGTGCGTTACGAGGACGGTCGGTATCAGTTGTGGCACCTCTTAATACAAAGACGGTGCTTACGCGGGTCACTCGGGCGCGGGCTGCTCATTGTGGCATGTGAAGAACTTTCGGGTGAATGTACGACAAAGAGTGCCCATACTTATTCCTGTGTGGTGGTTAGTGCAAAAAAAAGCGAGAGGCCTACTCAGATCACATATCCAAACCCATTAATGTTTTGTTAGCTGTGGTCACGATCAAAGATCCTCCCGATCCTGTCACCCCACCTTGAGGACTTGCGGCAAGAGTCATGCCCATCCCTCTCCTGGGTGGTCTGCCTGCCCGGCCACACCTTGTAATTATTTCAAGGGTACCCTTCAGGGCCGACCCGACTCATAAGAGACTGTCGGGAACTCAAGTCCACCTCAATCGGGGTGGTACAACCAGTCCCTTTAGTCCCACCATATTAGTAAAAGGGGGAACAGTTAAAAGTAAACAGGTGTCCTTGTCATCAAAGTAGAATCTGAGGAATAACCTTCGATGGATTCCACTCGATGTAACCATCAAGGTAACCTGCGAACAATCACCCCCGAGGGTTCACCTTGAGGTGTTGCATGACAAAGACGTTATCGAGAGTGGTGAAGGAGGACTCACCCTCCTAATCCACGACCAACTAGCTACACTACAGAGTTATCATCGGGAATGCTTGACAAGGTATCACCCTCAGCACTCGATAGTAACTCAGCAGAGTCGTGCAGTTAAGGGGGTGTGATGTGATGTGTCGGGATCAAGACGTCAATCACGTTAATCAAGTCATCGATAATGAAGTGGGGCCATAGGGACAAAGTGTGGGGTTACTGATGGTTCACTAGCCAACCTATAACAAGCATATATGATAATCACGCAGGTATCAATAGCAAGATACAAAATCAGGCTATGCATCAGAATAGGATCAATCAAATAAAGTAGCAAAATTCTAATGCAAGCATGAGGGAGGAAGAATTGGGCGATCTCGGAATGATCAAGGGGGGTTGCTTGCCTAGAAGCTCTCATGCAAGTGGGTGAACGTCAGAAGCGTAGTCGTACATGGCAACAACGTTAGTCTTGGTGTCTATCGGAGAGAAGACGGGGAAGAAACAACAAATGTAAAGCAAAGAGATGCATCATGATGCATGACATGAAGGAATGCAGTGCTACACGTGACCTAACATAGTACTGTATGTTGCAGACAGATCGAGAAATCATCTATAGATATTTGTCGGGTCTCACGCATTTATCGCACAAATGAATTGGAGGAGAAACTTCCATATTCATCATGCTAGATGCATGTGACAAATGAACGAATTTCATATTTGGATTCGTTGGATTTTTGTGAGTAACTTTCATATAAAAATTATTTTCATCCGAGTTATAAATTAATTTATATGATTTTTTCAAGTTTTAATAATATTCTGGAAATTATAGATTTAATTTAACTAAAAAATGATTTTATTACATTAGCATGACATCATAGTGATGTAAGAAGTCAACCAGTCGGTTGACTGGTCAAACTGACTAGTGGGACCCACATGTCATAGACAATGGGGCTAAGAGGGTTTTATTTAACAAAAATAACTAATTAACCAACACGGCCCCACCTCTTAGTGGGTAACTAGATTAATCTAATTAAATTAATTAACTCAATTAATCAACTAATTATATAGGTGGTTGGCCCCACTAGTCACTCACTATGACTACCTAGTCAGCACCGTTGACTGGATTAACAAGTCAACTCGTGGTGGCTCCGGGTCAACCACACCGGCGGCGGCGCTAGGGCTGGCTCCAGCAAGGAAAAAACGCGGTAGAGGGGCTCGGTCCTTTTCGGAAACGCGCTACACGGGGCCAATTTGTGCGCGGCCATGTGCGTTAGAATGGGGCACTGCGCCGTGTCGGTTGGTAGCTATGGCATGGCCAGAGCTGGCTGGAACGACATTTGCGATGAGCTTTGCGGCGGGGGTGTTCAAGCATCGACAATGACACTACGAGGCACTAGAGGGAGCACACGTGCGTGCGTTAGATTGTTGGGGACGTGTTGAGCATGTTCCCAAGCTCGGTCGAGTGTGCCGACGCTAGCAGCGACGGCGGCGAGCAATGCAACTGAGCTGCGCTTCGGCCATGTCGACATGATGAGCTACGACAACGAAGAAGGGCGATGAAGCGAGGGATGACCGCGGGTGCTCATCGAGGGTGTGCAGGTGTGCGTACGTGGCCACGGGGAGGGCTTGCCGAGGCGAATTAATCAGCGACGTGCGGCGGCATCCGAGGAGGAAGAAGGAAGCGAGGACGACGATGTAGTGCTCCCCGGCTCGATCTTGTCGGCAAGGAGGAATAAGACGAGGCCGTCGGAGCTTGTGGGCACGACGTCGAGGTGCGGGAGAGCCTGCCACTACGTGTGCGAGCGGGCGATGATGACTATCGAGGCAGCCATGATGACGGGAGGGAGCAGGCGAAGTGCCAACGGATGACCGCCACGGCGGCTCGCCACAATTGTGGCACGTATTGGGCGTGTCCATGCCTCGTGTGGTGAAAAGACGAGGACGACGAGACCAGGTGGGCTGGGTCAGCTGGCTGGGCCAACCACTTTGGACTAAGGTCGAGTCTCGCTTAGCCTTTTCCTTTTTCTTATTTATTTTAATTTTGTGTTTACTATTTATTTTAATACTAAATTTTTTTTGTAAAATATGACACAAGGTGTATTAATTATATTGCATTTTTGGAAACCGACAAATTTTTTTTGGGGTTTATTAGATTAAGTTTGGATTTCCTATAATTAAAAAAAGGCAATTAAATAATTGTTTGGCCTCAGTTTTAAATATTTTAGGTCATTTAAAAACCTTGCAAAAAGTTGGTTCCTATTGGTAATTACAAAGTGAATATTTGGAACACGACCACGTTTTAGTTTTCATGTTGCCAAAATATTTAATCCACTTATTTTTATGAATTTTTAATTTTAAAAGGAATTTGATATGAGATATGGTTCAAAGATGATCAAAGCGTGTTTAGCAAAAAAACATTAGTTTAACGAGAGAGGTTACTCTAGCTTAAGTACATGGATTATGGTCGTTGATAACCAGGGGTGTTACATGACGTTGATCGGATACACTAAAAATTGAGAGCAGAAAGTGGACTAATGAGGAACTTAATTTGTTCGAGTGTTGATTGTAGAGAAGACAAGAAGGGGTTGCACTTGAAGGTGGAGTCATGTGGAGTCTAGGAGTAGGAGTGATGCTCATGATATAATCTCAAATTTAGTGTACATGAATGTTCGACGCATGCATGTATGAATCCAAGGTGGTGAACAGTATTCACCAAGATAAAGTTTGTGAGAGTTGTGTTGAATATTATTATACAGGGCACATTAAAGTTGGACTATGTGTCGTATGGTGCGCAGGTGTGTAGATAGGATATGAAGTCATGTTCTATTAGGACACTTGTATTTTGAATCTCTTATATATGAGAAGATAGACACATGATGTAATATATGTCAACAAAATAGCACAAGCACGTACGGTGAGCCGGTGATTTGTGTCGGCGTCCGGATGGCCGATGTGAAGTATTGTAGTGGTGCCACGGTGAAGAGTGCCCTTAGTCAGTCCCTTAGATGTAGCCTTATTGATGAACTTTATTAACTAATTTCATTGTTATGCTCGTGTGATTGCTTGATTGACTATTTTCTTTGAATTAACTTTAACATTGCTTTCAAGGCAAACGAACAAATGTTGGCCGAGAAAAGATAAAACAACGCCAAGCGAACCTAAGCAATGGGAGCTCTTATATGGTGCGGTACATATTGGGAAGAGTGGCAACGCGCACACCTCGTTAAGGAATGAAAAAAGTTCAAAATAATTCAAGATTACAAAAAGTTCAAAAAAATTAAAAAATGTGCATCTTGAATAAAAAAACAAGAAAACATAAAATGTTTGTGAATTCAAAAAATGTTCATGAATTCAAAAAATGTACGGAACTTCAAAAGAATATGAAGAGAAGGTTCACGCATTTGTAAAAAATGTTCACAAATTGAAAACATGTTTATCAAAATTGCAAATGGTCACGATTTAAAGACAATGTCTGGGAATTCAAAAAATGTCCGCAGTTGAAAGAAAATGTTTATGAATTTGAAAAATATTCTGTATTTCGAAAAATAATTCTTGAATTTCAAAAAATATTTATGATTTAAAAAATGCATGACATAAAAGAATATTCAGGAATTTGTAAAAAATTATGCTCACGATTTCAAAAAAGTTCATGAATTTTAAAACTGTTCATGATTTTGGAAAATATTCATCAATTTAAAAAATATTCCATAATTTAAAAAGATTTTGACAAATTTTACAAGCAAAGAATAAAAATGAAAAAGGAAACTCCTAAAGAAAAGAAAAAATATAATAAAGAAACATAAAATAAAAAGAAAAGGAGGAATAGAAAAAAGGAAGAAAAATCGAAAAAAGTGAAAAAACACACAAAAAAAACGGTTCAGAAAAGGTTCTAGTGCCTTCCCAAAACCGGATTGGATGAAACCCGAAATAATGGGCTGGCATGCATTGAGATGGAATGGAAGAGCCGGCCCATGATGGATTGCTGGCGACCTATATCCAAAAATAAGCGGACATAATTGTCGCCTCTGTTGATCCTCAACACACACAAAAAATGTCGCGTGTGTGTTCTCTTTCTCAAACAAAAAAAAACATGAGTTCCTCTAACAGATAAAAATGTCACTTGTGTTTGGAGGAAGCAAACAGCGACGGCTGACAAGAACAGAGGAGAACACAATTTACGCAATAGCACGGCAACGTCGACGACGGCGATCCTGCAGTGGTCAGTATCGGATGCCTTAGAGTTTAAGTTTCTCTCAGGAAATGAAACACCGTTGAATCTCTGGACCGCCCGTCGTGGGCACCGCGCGGTGGCCACATGATAAGCACCAGACGTTGCGACGCCACTGTCGCCATGGGCCATGCAAACGGAAACACGAGGACGACGGCATCATGGGTTTAGTCCGAGCAGGGACAGTCCAAGAATGAAACGGCGCTCGCGGTAGCGGCAACTTGAGGTACTGTACACACACTCGTCAAGTCATGAGCTTGCAAACTCAAAAAACAAAAAATCATGAGCTTGCAGGAGCAGAAGTACGGATTGTATATGTCCGCAGAAGCAAGAAAGGATATCCGTCGCCAGCGCGCCCATGGCGGACAGGATTGGATATAGCGGGGGGACACTGCACGCACCGATCCAGGGCGCTGTCCCGGAATCTAGAGCCACCGCAAAGCCAAGGCGCTCGAGCGAAACCGCAACGTTAATCACGGGTTGACCGACCTCAAAAACCGTGCCTCGCCGGCCGTCACTCGCCCCCAACAAAGCATGCATGCATGTAGCTGCAGCAAAGCGTCTTTTTAGGATGACACATGGGTCCCGGCAACCGGTGCAACACGCAGTGGCCGGCCTGTCAGCCAGCAAGGCCGAGATGTGCCGGTCCCGTGGTTTGTGATACCGTAGCTAGATACTCCATCGCGTAGAGTTTTGTTTGAGTAGTTTGAGGCGATTAAGCACCAGTGCCATCATGAGCTCTCGTGATGATTGGGCGCATAGGTGGCTAACTAATTACTAGGCGTTAATTGGACTGGAGACTAAGGCTGGTTGTAATGAAAAGTATCATATACTACTTTTTTCGGGTTTTTTAGTCTGCACATAAGGTTTCGTCAAAGTCAAGCTTTGTAAAGTTTGACTAACTTTATATTAAAAAATATCAACATTCACAACATGAAATCAATATTGTGAGATGCACCACGAGATATATTTTCATACTATATAATTTTAATATAGTAGATATTCATATTTTTAATATAAGTTTGATCAAACTTTATGTTGTTTGACATTGACCAAATTTTATACACGGAGTAAAAAGAAACGGAGGGAGTATCATGCATATGATACTAGCGTATGATACTACACCGTAATGCATAGTATAATGTGCTAGTACTATAGAACAATTTATTTATTGTCATGCATAACACATAGTACACAATATTTAATATGATATGGTATCATAATATGATACTCAAGCCTCTCTTTCTTCATTTAATTTCATGACACCTCATCAAATATGTCTAGTTGGCATGCATGATATTACTTATAATACTCCCATTACGACCAGCCTAACCTGCCTGTCACATGAGTGGCGGTCCAACTCCAGCGCGTGACCCCATCCGGATGTTCGTTTGGGTCAGATTTTATCCGTTTGAGGTGATAATAAAGCTGCCCATGTCCGGATTGGTCCGTCATTGGATCGGTGCGTCCAATGCGGGACCACACCCAAAATCAGTTCGGGCCGCACATGATATTAAAAAAATGGAATACACAAAATATCTACAAAAATGTAAATAAAATGCAAACATTAATAATTACATATTAATAAAATGTTGTTCAACGGCCCCACGGTCCACAGTCCTTAATTAACATAATTAAAAAACACAAAAAATGCGCCGCCCCGCGCTCCTGTCGTGCTAGTCGCCGTCTTCAACCGCCGCCGTTGTAGTCATCATCGGAAGTGAGGTCGATGTACGACGGTATCGTCCATAGGTGGATCAGCGGCCCCTGCAGCACCTCCCTGTGCGGTGATGACTCGCGCTCCGGTGACCACGGCGGCATGGGGCACCAAGGCTCAACCCCCACTCCCTGGGCCATCTCCGTGACCGTGTACGACCACGTTCAGCGTTGTCCCACCAGGTTCGGGTGGAACGCGCCTATTGGCTGCTCCTCGTGCACCTCCTCCTTCACCGCCACGGGCTGCTCCTCCACGATGTCGGCCATCTCCAGCTCCGGGATGGCCATGTCGCCAGCCGTGGAGAGGCCATCATGTTGGGGAACGTTGCATGGAAAACAAAAAATTTCCTACGCACACGAAGACCTATCATGGTGATGTTCATCTACGAGAGGAGATTAGATCCACATACCCTTGTAGATCGCTAAGCGGGAAGCGTTAAGAAACACGGTTGATGTAGTGGTACAGCTTCGTGAGTCAAATCACCGTCGTCCGATGATCCGTTCCGATCTAGCGCCGAACGGACGACACCTCCCCGTTCAGCACACGTACAGCTTGATGATGATCTCCGCCTTCTTCATCCAGTAAGAGAGACGGGGAAGTAGATGAGTTCTTCGGCAGCGTGACGGCGCGCCGGTGGTGGTGGTGATCTACTCCAACAGGGCTCCGCTCAAGCTCCGCAGAAATCCGATCTAGAGGAAGAAGTACGTGGTATAGGTTTGAATTGCACGTGGCAAAGTTGTATCTCAAAAGTCCAAAAACCACCAATATATATAGGATAAGGGAGGGGCTAGCCTTGAGGATCAAGGGAGCCCCAAGGGCGTCGGCCGAAGGGAGAGGTGGACTCCCACCCTAGTTCGGTTCGGGGGAAGGAGTCCACTCCTTCCTTCCCACCTCCCTCTTTCTTTTTCTTCTTCTTTCCTTTGGTACTTTTCTCTTGTGGCGCCATAGCCCTCTTGGGCTGGCCTCACCAGCCCACTAAGGGCTGGTGCGCCACCCTAGGGTTATTGGGCTCACTCCCGGGTCGGTGGGCCCCTCCCGGTGAATACGCGGAACCCATTCGTCACTCCCGGTACACTGCCGGTAATGCCCAAAAACTTTCCGGTGACCAAATGAAACCATCCTATATATCAATCTTCATTTTCAGACCATTCCGGAAACCCTCGTGACGTCTGTGATCTCATCCGGGACTCCGAACGACCTTCGGTTACCAACACATATAACTCAACTATACTAAAACATCATCGAACCTTAAGTGTGCAGACCCTGCGGGTTCGAGAACTATGTAGACATGAACCGAGACACTCCTCGGTCAATATCCAATAGTGGGACCTAGATGTCCATATTGGATCCTACATATTCTATGAAGATCTTATCAGTTGAACCTCTGTGCCAAGGATTCATATAATCCCGTATCACATTCCCTTTGTCCTTCGGTATGTTACTTGCCTGAGATTTGATCGTCGGTATCCCTATACCTATTTCAATCTCGTTACCGGCAATTCTCTTTACTCGTTCCGTAATACAAGATACCGTGACTTACATCTGAGTCACATTGCTTGCAAGGCTTGTATGTGATGTTGTATTACCGAGTGGGCCCCGAGATACCTCTCCACCACACGGAGTGACAAATCCCAGTCTTAATCCATGCTAACTCAACGGACACCTTCGGAGATACCTTTAGAGAACCTTTATAGTCACCCAGTTACGTTCTGACATTTGATACACACAAGGCATTCCTTTGGTGTCAGTGAGTTACATGATCTCATGGTCATAGGAATGAATACTTGACACGCAGAAAACAATAGCAACAAAATGACATGATCACATGCTATGTTCATAGTCTGGGTCTAGTCCATCACATGATTCTCCTAATGATGTGATCCAGTTATCAAGTGACAACACTTGCACATGGTCAGAAAACCTTAACCATCCTTGATCAACTAGCTAGCCAACTACAGGCTCGCTATGGACATTGTTTTGTCTATATATCCACACATGTATCTATGTTTTCATTCAATACAATTATAGCATGGATAATGAACGATTATCTTGAAACAAGAAATATCATAATAACTATTTTATCATTGCCTCTAGGGCATATTTCCAACACATCATCTCCTCCAGCCCCACCCACTAGCGCTCATCGTACATTTTCATGGAATCTTCCATGACACGCTGGACGAGCCGGGCATCCTCCTCTTTGGTCATGCGAGGAGGTGGTGATGGCGACATAGAGGGCGACGACGACGGGGTCGGCGTCAGGCCACGCACCCGTGTACGCCCTCACACCTGGGGAGGGCTCGGAGGGCATGCCCGACGCTCTTCACGTGCCCGCCGCATGTTGTTGTGTTGGCCGGCAAAATAGGACGTGCGACGCACGTTGTGCCCATCAAGGGCCTGATACGTCTCCATCGTATCTACTTTTCCAAACTCTTTTGCCCTTGTTTTGGACTCTAATTTCATGATTTGAATGGAACTAACCTGGACTGACGCTGTTTTCAGCAGAATTGCCTTGGTGTTATTTTTGTGCAGAAACCAAAGTTCTCCAAACGTCCTGAAAATTTACGGGGAGCAGTTTTGGAAAATATAAAAAATATCTGCGCCAAGTTCCACCTCAGGGGGTGGGCCAGTGGGCCACAAGCCCTGGCTCCGCCACCACCCCCTGGTGGCCGTGGGCAGGCTTGTGGGGCCCACACGGATCTGCCGCCCCCAACCTCGGGTCTATAAGTCCCCTTTCATCCTAGAAAAATAATAAAAAGAGCAGTTTTCGCCGCGTTTGCGATACGGAGGCGCCGCCACCACCTGTTCTTCATTTGGAGGGCAGGTCTGGAGTCCGTCTTGGGCTCCGGAGAGGGGAAATCGTCGCCATCATCATCATCAACCTTCTTCCCTCTCCAATTCCATGAAGCTCTCCGTCGTTCGTGAGTAATCTATTCGTAGGCTCGCTGGGCGGCGATGAGTAGGATGAGATCTATCATGTAATCGAGTTAGTTTTGATGGGGATTGATCCCTAGTATCCACTATGTTCTCAGATTGATGTTGCTACTATTTTGCCATGCTTAATGCTTGTCACTAGGGCCCGAGTGCCATGATTTCAGATCTGAAATTATTATGTTTTCACCAATATATGTGTGTGTTAGATCCGATCTTGCAAGTTGTAGTTACCTACTATGTGTTATGATCCGGCAACCCCGGAGTGAAAATAACCGGAACCACTCCCGGTGATGACCATAGTTTGAGGAGTTCATGTGTTCACCAAGTGCTAATGCGTTGGTCCGGTTTTTATTAAAAGGAGAACCTTAATATCCCGTAGTTTCCTTTTGGACCCCGCTGCCACGGGAGGGATGGACAATAGATGTCATGCAAGTTCTTTTCCCTAAGCACGTATGACGACACACGGAATGCATGCCTACATCACATTGACGAACGGGAGCTAGCCACATATCTCTCCGTGTTATAACTGTTGCATGATGAATATCATCCAAACAAATCACCGACTCATTGCCTACGAGTTTGTCCTACTGTTGCTACTGCTGTTACTTGTCTTGATCTGCTGCTGCTGCTACTACTGTTACTACTGATGTTACTTGTCTTGCTCTGCTGCTACTGTTGCTACTACTGTCGCTTGCTACTGTTGCTACTTGCTACTGCCGTCACTACTACTTTTCCTTGCCGTTGCTATTGCTCATTACACTGCTGCTACCTGCTACAATTTTCGTTCGCTGGTCGTTGACGAGAACTGACAACTTCTGTCAATGAGGCAACTTGGCGCCATTGATACAATCGTTAGGAATAGTCTGTTGTCAACAGATCGTTTCTCACACCGTTGTTATCATACTACTTTGCTATTGATACCTTGCTTGCAGATACTAATATTTCAGGTGTGGTTGAATCTGACATATTCAGCTGCTAATACTTGAGAGTATCCTCTCACCTCCTATAGGCGATCAACAAATTTGGGTTGAATACTCTACCCTCGAAAACTGCTACGATCCCATGCGCTTGTGGGCCGTCAACAACATTCTTCTAGTTTCGATTGCCGGAGAGTGTTAGCAGCATTCTTCTGGTGCCGTTGCAAGGGGAAGAACAGTTGGCATCAAGAATTTTTCTGGCACCATTGCCGGGGAGGTATTGCTATATTCTGTGAGTCGCTTGGGATTTATATCTGCTGATCACTATGAAGAATCTGAAGGATCCAAAGACCAAAGTCTTGCCCTCAACTACGAGGGGAGGTAAGGAATGGCCATCTAGCTCTGCACTTGATTCACCTTCACTTATGAGTAAGTTTGTGACATCACCTCCTGCTAGAAATCTTGATATGTCGCCTGTGCTTGATGATGCTTGTGATACTACTACTAGAGATGCTATGGTTGATACTATGCTTGATACTACTAGAGATGCTATGCTTGATACTGCTTTGCCTGATGATGCTAGAGATGCTATTTTGCCTGATGATGCTATGCTTGATACTGCTAGAGATACTACTTTGCCTGATGTTCCCCTAGGGGTGTTCCTTGATGCTCATATTGCTAGAGTTACTGCCAATGCTCGTGATGCTTCTAAAACTGTCGATACTATTGAGATAGAACCTGCTTTTGCTCCTTCTAGATCTAGCTCTCCTAGATATGAATTGCCTGATATACCTGAGGGTTACGTTATGGAGGGAGAGATAGCTGATTATTTTCTTGCGTGTAAGGATGCCTATGACGTTGAGAAATTACTTCTCAAGTGGAAGGAAAAATCTCGGGAAGCTAAGATGAAATATGACCCGAAGTTTGCCACTTCGCCTATCTTTATCACCGATAAGGATAATGAATTATCTGTCGATCCTGAGATAATCTCTCTAGTCGAGTCTGATCCTTTTCATGGTTATGAGTTTGAGACGGTCATAGCCCATCTTGCCAAACTACACGAAATAGCCAACCTTTTCACTAATGAGGAGAAGATCCACCACTACTATATCCTTAAGATGTTTCCTTTCTCTCTAAAGGATGATGCTAAAGTCTGGTTCACCTCTCTTGCTCTTGGATGTGTGCGTAGTCCCCAGGAGATGGTCTATTACTTCTGTGAGAAATATTTCCCTGCCCATAAGAAGCGCCTTGCAGGAAATATACAACTTTGCTCAACTCCAAGAAGAGAGTCTTCCACAAGCTTGGGGGAGGCTCGTCCAGCTACAGAATGCCTTGCCTGATCACCCTCTTAAGAAGAAGGAGATACTTGATATCCTCTATAACGGACTTACCGATGCCTCTAGAGACCACGTAGATAGTTGTGTCGGTTGTGTTTTTAGGGAACGAACTATAGAACAAGCTGAGACCCTACTGAATAACATCTTGATCAACGATAATGCTTGGACTATTCCCGAACCACCTCCTAAGCCAACTCCGAAGACAAGAGGTATTCTATTCCTCAGTCCCGAAGATATGCAAGAAGCCAAGAAATCTATGCAAGAGAAAAATCAACCACCTATCGAAGAGATCCATGGTCTCGATAACCCGATACAGGTAGTAGAAGTGAATTCTCTGCGTAGGTTTGATGAGAGTGATATTCCTTTTGACAAACCTGCTAGCCCATGCTTTGATGAATTTGACAACTTTGTTGCCAAATAACAGAGTTTCAATGATTATGTTAGCAGACATTTGGAACAAAGTACTCATATGCTTAGCCATTTAAGTGCTTGTGTAGACAGAAATGTCAATGATCTGAAGCTTCTGAGTAAACATGCCTCTATGATTACTACTCAGGTAGAACAAGTACTTAAAGCTCAGAATGACCTGCTCAATGAATTAAATGACAATTCTGTCAGAGTCATTACTAGAGGAGGCAAAATGACTCAGGAACCTTTGTATCCTGAAGGTCATCCTAAGAGAATTGATCAAGATTCTCAAGGAATCAATGATGATACACCCAGTCATCCTAAGGATAAGAAGAAGGATGATAGAAGCCTGCATGCTAGTTCACCAAATACTATCACACCTGAAGAACCTAATGATATTTCTGCGTCTGATGCAGAAACACAATCTGGTGATGAACATGAACCTGGTGACAATATGGACAATGATGTTCATAATAATGCTCAACCTAGCAATGATGAGGATGTGGAGATTGAACCTTCGGTTAATCCTGATAATCCACAACCTAAGAAGTACGATAAGAATGACTTCACTGCTAGGAAGCATGGTAAAGAAAGAGAGCCATGGGTTCAGAGACCTATGCCCTTTCCTCCTAAGCCATCCAAGAAAAAGGATGATAAGGATTTTGAGTGCTTCGTTGAGATGATAAGACCCGTCTTTCTGCAGATGCGGTTAACTGATATGCTCAAGATGTCTCCGTATGCCAAGTACATGAAAGATATCGTGACTAATAAATGGAAGATACCAGATCTTGAGATCTCCACCATGCTTGCCAATTACACTTTTAAAGGTGGAACTCCTAAGAAACTTGGTGATCCCGGAGTGCCCACTATACCTTGCTCCATTAAAGGAAACTACGTAAGAACTGCCTTATGTGACCTTGGAGCCGGTGTTGGTGTTATGCCGCTCTCTCTTTATCGTAGACTTGAGTTGGATAAGTTGACACCCACTGAAATTTCTCTGCAAATGGCCGACAAATCAACTGCTTTCCCAATCGGCATTTGCGAGGATGTGCCTGTTGTGGTTGCTAACACCACTATCTTAACAGACATTGTTATCTTGGATATTCCCGAGGATGATGCCATGGCTGTCATCCTCGGAAGACCCTTTTTAAACACTGCAGGGGCTGTTATAGATTGCAACAAAGGTAATGTCACTTTCCATGTCAACAATAATGAGCACACCGTGCACTTTCCAAAGAAACGATATCAAGTACATTGCATCAATGCTATCGAAAAGACTTCATCGATTCTTATTGGGAGCTTTGAATGCCCTATTCCTCGTGTCAAGATGAAGTATGATTTGCTTGTTGGGGAGATACATATCCCCATTGAGGTGACTTAGTGGATATTCGAAAATTCTCCGTTCTCTCTTGCGATTCGAGAAAGTCTTGTCATAAGGACTTGATCAATCCCATTGACGGATTTCTTTCGATGACCATGAAACGGATGAATCAAAGAGTCACGTACCTCTGTTTTGAGCTTTCATTTTCTGTTGCTTAGAAGAAAAATGATAGAATTAGTTTAGTTTTTCCTGTTTTCTGTTTTAGCATCCCACAAAAAAATACCTCGAAAATAAAAGTTCTCCGATGGTCCTGAAAATTCAGTATGATTTTTTCTAGAATTTTTGAAAATTTCTGGGCCTCAGAGCTGGCCTGGGGGCCAGAAAAGTGGGCCACAAGCCCTGCCACCGCAACCTACCCCCTTGGTGGCAGGGTGCAAGCTTGTGGGGCCCATAGGCACCCCCTCCACTCATTCCAGCTCTCAGCCTCTTCTTCCACCTCCAGAAAAATTGTTTCGCAGCTCAAACCCGTGTTCTTCCTCATTTGACTGTGATTCTCGATCTCCTTGCTCAAAGCACCATTCTCCGAACCGTTTTGAGGAAATTACTCCTTGGTAAGTGACTCCTCAATTGGTCCAATTAGTTTTTGCTCTAGTGTTTTATCCTTCGCGTATTCTTTCTACCTTGGTGACCCTGTTCTTGAGCTAGAAATGTTGATTTTAGCTGGTTCCAAGTAGTTTTAGCGCGTGATACGGTCTCTAGGCACTAGTAGGAGTAGTTGCTACAAGTTGGGTTAATCTTTATTCACTTTCCTTTCGAAGTCTCTAAAAAATTTCAGAATTTTTCAGAGCTAGAAAAAGGAAAAGATGAGGAGGTTCTTGAGAGGCTCTTCAAGTCGTAACCCCAAGGAGGATGAGAAGAATCACCCCAAGTACGTAGTCCCTCGAGTCATAGAAGTTCGAGCGTGCAAGTGGCCAAGTGATGATTTTTTGCGCGCCGCCGGACTTTATGAAGACTTTTATTACTTGGTGAAGAACGCAGGTCTTACTGCGTTCGTTGAAGATAAGTGCCCATAATACCTCCTCCTCACCAATATTTTCATTCAAAGCTTCAACTTTTATCCGAGGAAGAATCCTCCCATGGTTTAGTTTATGATATACGATGTCCCCCAGTGCATGACGCTACAGGATTTTTGCGATGTATGCAAATTACCTTATGTTGGGGATATCCGTGACCCTCGTCCACAGGACTTGGAGGATTTCATTGGTTCTATTGCTGTTGGAGAGGAGAGAGGAGTGTCTCGCGCTAGAATTGCTAGCATACATTTTCCTGTGCTTGGTAGTTCTCACTATTAGTGGGAAAATGTTTGGTTGGCCGTGGGGAGGCTGGATCGCTTAGTTCTCCAGACCTTGCGGTTTTGCGCGAGGGCCTTTATAACGATAAGACTTATAGCTTGGGCGCTATAGTAGCTCAACGGTTGAACCTGAACTGATCTAAAGGTGCCGTCTATGAAGGTATCTATGCTACCCGTCTTGCCAGACACTTTGAGATACCCATTAGACTGGGAGAGGAAGGAGAGATGCTTCTCCCTGAGAAATATTTGGATTATGGCAGCATGGTTCGCCATGATTTTCTGGATAGAGATGCTAGTAGACGGATAATTTATAACCTGGTGTTTAGTCAGGGTACTCGAGAGACTATTACTTTGCCTGCTCCTTCTTTGTTCTATCTTCATGCAGACAGGTACACTATTATGCCCGCAAACATCTACGCATATTGGGGCTTGGCCCAACCATAGGCGCCCGTGCCCAAGCCGCCAGTCGAGTACCAGACACTAGTTTATCAGTGGGAGCCAGAGGAGCTCACACAGCAGTGGCATCCACAGTCCGCTCCGGAGTATCCTGGAGCTGGTTATTTCCCACCTTGGGAGTAGGCCAAGCTAGGCCAAAAGCCTAAGCTTGGGGGAGTATGTGTTCTCATCGACTTTACATTCATGCTTATGCTTTCACTTTCTTAGCCGGTGTTTACACTTTACCAGTGTATTATCCATGCTAGTTTATTTTTGTTTTCTTGTTTTCTTGTTTTGTGTCCTTTTGAGAAAACCCAAAAAGATTTTTCTTTCTTGTTTTGCTTGTTGGGAGCTTTCCCGTGTAAAAAGTTTTCTTTTTCTTTGGGTCAAGGTAGAAGATATTTGTTACAATGTTTAGTGGTTCTTGCATGCATACCTGTTTAGCTTTCAAAGAGCCATATTACTTTGTCTTCTACTTTGTGTTTGCCCGCAGATTCAGCTTAGTCAAATGCGCTTATTATCGTTTTCATCGTTCGATCGTGCAAATGAAAGGAAACAATGATGATATATGATGAAGTGACTGAGACTGAAAAGCTGGTATGAACTCTATCTATTTTGTTTTTGTAAATATGACTAGCTTGTCGACCCAGATTTAGCTTTGTTGCGAGAGAACCATGTTTGCAATGAAAACTTAGATATCATAGTTTCTGATGCCATGCTTATTTAGCTGAGAGCTTATAATGGTTTGTCTTGAATGCCAACATAGATTTTGAGATGACTATGATGTAGTATGATAGGATGGTATTCTCCTTTGAATGTTTCAAGTGGCTTGACTTGGCGCATGTTCATGCATGTAGTTGAAACAAAATCAACATAGCCTCTATGATGTTCGTGTTCATGGTGATTTATATCATGTTCTTGCTTGCATTCAATGTTAGTCAAACTCATTGCATCTTGATGACTCTTGTCGCTCTCTAGTTGGTCGCTTCCCAGTCTTTTGCTAGCCTTCACTTGTACTAAGCGGAGTACTGCATGTGCATCCACTTCCATAAACCCAAAAGTTTTTCCATGAGAGTCCACCATACCTACCTATTTACGGTATCTACCTTCCGTTCCAAGTAAATTTGCATGTGCCATTCTCTAAACCTTCAAGAAATAATCTGTTTTGCATGCCCGAACCGCTCATGTGGTGACAGAGGGCTATATATATCTTCCATGCTAGGAGTGTTATCCTCGACATGTGTTTATTCACTGTCATTCACGAGAAAGGGGCCGATAATTGGAATGCCCAGTTCCACGCTTAAATCGAAAACATAACTGTAAAACAAGACTCCCCCCAGATTGATGTTAGTATGGACGGTACCCGAGGATTCAGTTAGCCGTGGAGTGTGATTGATTGGTGGTGGGGGAGTTAAAACTTTACTTTTCTGTTTGGGAACCGCCTATAGCATAAGTAGCATGGAATATATTGAGAACTCTTGGTCATTGTGTTGACAATGAAAGCATGCCACCCAAAATTATTATCTCTGTTTTCAAAGCTTGAGCTCTGGCACCTCTGCAAATCAATGCTTCCCTCTGCGAAGGGCTTGTCTATTTATTTTCCTGTTGAGTCATCCTCCTCTTATATAAGCACCAATTAGAGAGCACCTCTGTCATTTTTATGCTTTGCTTTTGATTGACATTGAGTATGACTATGACTGGATCTTCGTTGCTATGAATTATAATGTTTAGTCAGCCCTTGATCTTTGAAAGTGCTCTGCATTTATGTTTTGTGGTCTGAGAAAGAGCTAGCGAGATGCCACCTATTCATATTGCTTCATGCTTGTTTTGATTGAAGTGTTGGTATTTGAAACTCATTATTATTTGCTCGTTAGCTGATTATGCCACTGATATTAGTTTACCGTGAGACCTTTGTGTCATTTGCTTATGTGGTTAACTTGTGAATTTGCTGAAATTCTGGTTATGAGTTAGACATAGTTGCAACAACAAGATCAAACAGAGTTTGTCAAAGTTTTTCTTTCTCTCTCAGTTTGTCAACTGAGTTGCTTGAGGACAAGCAAGGTTTTAAGCTTGGGGGAGTTGATACGTCTCCATCGTATCTACTTTTCCAAACTCTTTTGCCCTTGTTTTGGACTCTAATTTGCATGATTTGAATGGAACTAACCTGGACTGATGCTGTTTTCAGCAGAATTGCCTTGGTGTTATTTTCATGCAGAAATCAAAGTTCTCCAAACGTCCTGAAAATTTACGGGGAGCAGTTTTGGAAAATATAAAAAATATCTGCGCCAAGTTCCACCTCAGGCGGTGGGCCAGTGGGCCACAAGCCCTCGCTCCGCCACCACCCCCTGGTGGCAGTGGGCAGGCTTGTAGGGCCCACTCGGCTCTGCCGCCCCCAACCTCAGGTTTATAAGTCCCCTTTTGTCCTAGAAAAAAATAAAAAGAGAATTTTTCGCCGCGTTTGCGATACGGAGGCGCCGCCACCACCTGTTCTTCATCTGGAGGGCAGATCTGGAGTCCGTCTTGGGCTCCGGAGAGGGGAAATCGTCGACATCGTCATCATCAACCTTCTTCCCTCTCCAATTCCATGAAGCTCTTTGTCGTTCGTGAGTAATCTATTTGTAGGCTCGCTGGGCAGTTATGAGTATGATGAGATCTATCATGTAATCGAGTTAGTTTTGATGGGGATTGATCCCTAGTATCCACTATGTTCTGAGATAGATGTTGCTACTACTTTGCCATGCTTAATGCTTGTCACTAGGGCCCGAGTGTCATGATTTCAGATATGAAATTATTATGGTGTCATCAATATATGTGTGTTTTAGATCCGATCTTGCAAGTTGTAGTTACCTACTATGTGTTATGATCCGGCAACCCCGGAGTGACAATAACCGGGACCACTCCCGGTGATGACCATAGTTTGAGGAGTTCATGTGTGTCACCAAGTGCTAATGCGTTGGTCCGGTTCTTTATTAAAAGGAGAACCTTAATATCCCGTAGTTTCCTTTTGGACCCCGCTGCCACGGGAGGGATGGACAATAGATGTCATGCAAGTTCTTTTCCCTAAGCACGTATGACGATACACGGAATGCATGCCTACATCACATTGATGAACGGGAGCTAGCCAAATATCTCTTCATGTTATAACTGTTGCATGATGAATATCATCCAAACAAATCACCGACCCATTGCCTACGAGTTTGTCCTAGTGTTGCTACTGCTGTTACTTGTCTTGCTCTGCTGCTGCTGCTGCTACTACTGTTACTAGTGTTGTTACTTGTCTTGCTCTGCTGCTACTGTTGCTACTACTGTCGCTTGCTACTGTTGCTACTTGCTATTGCCGTCACTACTGTTTTTCCTTGCTGCTGCTATTGCTCGTTACACTGTTGCTACGTGCTACAATTTTGGTTCGTTGGTCGTTGACGGGAACTGACAACTTCCGTCAACGAGGCAACTTGGCGCCATTGATATAATTGTTAGGAATAGTCTGTCGTCAACAGATCGTTTCTGACACCGTTGTTATCATACTACTTTGCTACTGATACCTTGCTTGCAGATACTAATCTTTCAGGTGTGGTTGAATCTGACATATTCAGCTGCTAATACTTGAGAGTATCCTCTCACCTCCTATAGGCGATCAAAAAATTTGGGTTGAATACTCTACCCTCGAAAACTGCTACGATCCCATGCGCTTGTGGGCCGTCAACAACATTCTTCTAGTTTCGATTGCCGGAGAGTGCTAGCAGCATTCTTCTGGTGCCATTGCAAGGGGAAGAATAGTTGGCATCAGGGCCCAAGTGTCCCAGAGAGGGGAATCCACGGCGTACCTTGGGTCGTAGTAGAGGTTGTCGGGGAGGCGGTGTCTGCGGCGGTGGATCTCGTCACGGCGGGCACGGCTGCTCATTGGCACCGACGGGATCGACACCCGATCGGCGGAAAGGTGCGAGTTGTTCGATAAGTGGACGTCGCTCGAGGGGAGCGGTGTCCTTGTCTCCCAACAGTGGCGGCACACATCCGCATGGATGTACTGCCGGGAGCGCGCCGGGGCGTCTGGAGGGGCAATGGAGAAGGCTGCCGGAACAGGCCATGGCGGAGGAGAAGAATGGCGCGGCTCTCTTGCGTCGCGATGACGGCAGGAAAAGCACCCAACCTCATGGTCGTGCGGCCCCTTCCACTTGTCGTCGGTGCTCCACCACCCCATTGTTGCCGGTGGCCGGAGAGCTCGAGGGTGGGGGGGGGGGGAAAGCTCGGGTTTAGTGTCGGTCTCGAGGAGGCACTAGGAGTGGAGTGGGGCGCGTGCACTGTGCCGGTCCACGACTTCCCCATAAGAAGGACGGCGACCGCCCGCCTCAGTTGATGACACGTGGGGCCTACCGGACGTGCGCAGTAAATAGGGACGATGGGAGGTAGGTGTCCGCCTGCTATGCGTCCTCGACAAGGACAAGAGGAGGGCTTGAGCGCGTCCACTGGCTGTACGCCAGGACCCAAACCGTTGCGTCGGAAATGGGTCGGTCCAAACACAAAACGGACAAGATGCGTCCAAGACGACGCGCTGGGCCGTGAGGTTTGTCCATTTTATCTAAAAAACAGGACCAGACCGGATAGGCTCGTGCGCTGGAGTTGGGGTTATACATGACATGAACCATGTTTTTTTGTTCTTTCGAAACGGACGAATGAACAATGCATTGATCAGCTTAACGTTT
This sequence comes from Hordeum vulgare subsp. vulgare, assembly GCF_904849725.1. NCBI lineage: Eukaryota > Viridiplantae > Streptophyta > Magnoliopsida > Poales > Poaceae > Hordeum > Hordeum vulgare. The sequence goes on from NC_058522.1 coordinate 360,271,943, forward strand.
GTTTCTTTCGGCGCTTGTACGCGTGTCACTGGCGCGTGGGGCCATGATTCCTCCCTCGTAGAGCTCAAATCAGTTGAGGTCTGGTAGGACGGTAGGAGTAGTACTTTGCTCAGCTGTAGGCCATCGTTGCACCTGTCCAAATTAAGCTGTCCAAACCATCATAAATGGATCGACCAAATGGCAAAGCCAGATTTAATAAAAGGCCACCTTCAGCTTGAAACCATTCCGACGACTGTTTCCCATCCGTTCTAAAACAAATAAAAAACGGAACTCCTTCGCGAGCAAGTAGAGTTCCTTCCTTGCGTACTCGTATTCATCGATACAGAGCTCGTATGTATTCTTCGTTCAGAATGTCCGTGGCTTCCTCTGACCCTGTCAAAGTATCGGTGCATACAATGACTAGTAGGTACTCTCTCTTTTTCTAAATATAAATTTACTATAGATTAAATAGAAAACAAACAAATAAACCTATGTTAAAAGACGTTTATATACATACGAATGCAGTTTTTTAGTGAAATTTTTAAAAATATATATACTACTGTAGTACGAGGGAGTAGAACAAGTAGAGTATCACCATGCATGCATGTAAGCTACACCCAGTTTACGCGGCTGGGACACGTTTTTGAATTAATGCATTCCGTGGTATGTGTGGAATGAAAGGTCGGTCGGCGCTGCGACGAAGGCTTTTATTTGATCGAGCGAGTTGAGCTACTCCAGCTTAGCCGGCCGGTCAGCGCGTGCCAGTAGGATTTTCGTTGGCACGTCCTGGTGCCAGCCGCCAGCAACCCATTGTCTGTTTTTCAAAAACGGAACAACCCACTTGGTTAGTGGACGAACGGGTTAAATAGGCAGGCGCCGGCAGGATACGGTCGAGGAAGTCGGAGATGTTTCCGGCACGTGTTAAACGGATCAAATTATGTGGACTCATTCTGGTACGCTGAATCAAATTAAGAAGTGGCGTTTAGGAGAGGGTGTTACTTACAGCAGGTGGTGTTTTAGTTCGTTGAATGTGCCATTGCCCACATTTTGACGATAACTGTCAATTTCACATTGAAAAGGGAAGGAAATGCCTACTCGTTGTTAAGTATATCACACACATGTTTTTTTGGACAAACATATGTTTTTATTTGATATGTAGTCACCGTTGATTGGGCCGCACTGTTGTGTCGTGTGTATGGGCTAACTTTTCTTCACAAACTTCATTAGGCTGATCGTAATGCAAGTATCATATGTAGTATCATGCATGCTAACTAGACAATTTTAATAAGATGATATAGAATTAAATGAAAAAAAGATAAGGTTGAGTATCATATCATGATATCGTATCATATTAAATGTTGTGATACTATATGTCATACAGGGAAATAAATAAACTATTACATGATATTAACATATAGTATCATACACTGGTATCATGTATATAATACTAGTATATGATATTTTTCATTACAACTAGCGTAGTAAGTCATGGAACTCAATTTGTCACGCCTCCACTTCTAGTTATTGGCTGTAGAAATTGTCACCACCATAGTTGTTATCACTGCTTGCGATAAATTAAACGCCAAAGAGATCATGTCGTGTCCATATTATCACCATAAATATCTGGTGTATACTTCTTGTGGTGCTTCCGTTCTTGTAAGTTCGATCACTGGAGTCCTGGGTTTCAACATCATTCAAAAGAATATCTAATTAAAAGAAAACATCAGGAAGATATCGTTGTTAGGGTTAACCAAGTGAGAGCGGTTGAGGGCTAACTAAATCTGGAAACTCATCTCAATGTTTTCTATAAAAGCATCTCCAACGAGCGTTCAAATAAGACCACGCATGTTAAAAACTGGTGTTTTTATGTCGGGGACAAAAAATAATGCTAGAGCACAGGCTGTAAAATAGAACGCGTATAAAAAACCTCAGCGCCCATGCTGTAAATGTTGGGCGCGTTGCCTTTCGGACTGCATTTTGAGGCTTCGGATTGTCCATGCTCGCCGTTACAGGTGGAGCCTCCGGATTGAGTGCCATATGTTTACAGTGCATGTTGAAGCAAACATTCCCCAGCGCGCTAAAAAGGCTATTTTGACGCTGAATAATTTTTCTGACACACGGCGCTAGCGCGCGTCTTTTGGAGATGCTCTAAGAAACTCCTTGGTGGATCTGGCCTTTCTCAAATGGTTCTTGATCCCACTTGACTAGATAAAAGGCATGAAGATGGTAGGAATTTCCTCATTGGTAAATTCACCATAAAAAGCTGAGAGAGTGTGTGTTTTGGCACGGATGCTAATATAGTTTTCAGTCATTATGGCACCAAAGTAGAGTTTATCAAAAGCATAGGAATTTAGTTAAGAAGGTCATTTGCTAAAGTAACTTTCTACACCTCAGCTCAAATGCTCCCCGCGTAAAGGATATCAGGCCTAAGTGTCCGAATAGGTGGAGGTTCCCCTAGCTTCTTGGAGAAGGAAATGGGAGGCGGAAATGGAGGGGGATTCCCCCTCCTAGGCCGCAAGGGGAAGGGAATCCTCCCCCCTTGTGGCACCCCCTCCTCTCCTCCAAATATATATACTAGAGCTTTTGGCCCTATTTTCTACACAAGTTTTGGAAAACTCCTCTAGTACTTTAGTTCTAGTTCTAATTGAAATACTTAGAGCCAGACATTCTTTATGACGATCACCACCTGATGTCATCCTTCATGAATTGTATGAGATCCTCTTTTCGATGCAAGCCCATGAAAAGATACCTAACCTCACATATAACCCTCACCTAGATCTTGGGTTAGTGCATAAAGTGTAATGGATAATACTTACCATACCATGGTATTAGTTAATCCCACTTGATACATCTCATATGCTTTGTGTGTTGATTAACTTGAATTATTCTTTGCCTTAGTCTTGATCAACCTTGTATTGTATCTTCTTTCTTCATAAATATGGTCTATTTAAGGTAAAAATGAATGTTAACACAATCTTATTCTCCAATACATGCTTGCAATGGGCTCAACTCTCACATGACGAATCTTTGGATAATTTCTTGAATAACACCTTGGTCACACATAATCTCCATCTAATAACCTTGAAACAAACTGATGGTCTTCAAGCGATGCCTATGTCCAGACCATTCAAAAATAACCCAAGCTATTAGTCCATACGAATTATCATCAATTACGAAAAGCAAACATGGATGCACGATGTTCTTTGGGAATTGATAGAGGGACTATTTTCTTTAAAGATGTTTCTTACATTAAAAAATAATATAACATAACTCTTTACTTAACTTCCTTTTTTGCACGTTAGGGCGGTATTGCCTTGTTCTCTGAAAAGCTCTGCACAAGTACTTGCGCGAGGAATAGGAGACACTCCGAGAAGCGGATGGCTGGTTAAGAAAGTACTAGGTTGCAGATCTGAGCATACATAAATGATGTAACGTACATTGATATATACTCCATATATTACAGCACAATTACTCGAACCCATCTATTAAAAAAAATCAATGTAACGGTTCTGTTGAGATAGCTGAGGAGCCGGCATCACATTTTCATTTTATTTTTTTATTTCAGAAAAGAAGGATGACCCCCGGCCTCTGCATCTGAGAGATGCATGCGGCCATTTTATTGATTATTCTTGAAGACCTTATAAAACAGTACAACAATATACCTGAATCCGCCATCTTGGCAACATGTGTCGCTACTCATATTCATATGATGAAGGGGTGCAAGCTGGACCAAATACCCAGACCTCTCACCTAAGCCTAACATCTAAAGCCGGAGACCTTGACCGAGCCACATACCGGGTCCGGGGCACAAACCGGTCTGACGCACTCACATGTGTTGTCACCGCCATCTTCCACTGTTCCATCTTCAGATCAGATTGAGGTACCAGTCTTGACAGGTGCCTAGCCATCAACGTCATCATGACGCCAAACGACGTCCTTCACCTATGCGAGTCCATCTCCAAGGAACGGACAGAGATCCATGCTAGGATAGGACCGCACCACCGCCGTCACCCACCACCCACAAGCGCCACCCAGCCCCAAGGTTCCTAAAGCGACGCCTTCAAGAAGGGAACGACGCCGTGAGCGCCGCCGCCGCCCAACAATGTTAAGGCTTTCGCCCGGGAGACCTAGGGGAAGGGGAAGTGGGGGATCAGTCCATACCAACGCCTCCAAGGAAGGGAACGACGCCCTCAGACGTCGCCGTCGATGCGGTCGGCCATGACCGACCAGGGATTTCGCCCGAACTAGATCCCCGCCACCAGCAGCGCCTCCTGTACAAAACCGGCAACCCAAGGAAGCGCGACCCGACCAGGATGACCCGCACACCGTACAAGGGAGGAGGGGAGGCGACAGATCGCGCGCACCGACCACTGCAAAAGCCACCACCGGACACCAACGACCACCGGATCCGGCCGCCCGAGCGACCGAGACGCCAGATCCACCGCCCGCACGGCTGCTAGCCTGTCGGGCCTCGCCAATGAAGCCACCGCTCCAGATCCGGGGATCCCCAGGCAGAGGCAGGGCAGCCTAGGCCCCGCCGCCACCATCCTTGGCGCCCCGGGCTTGCCGGGCGGCTGCCTCAGACGGCGGCGAGGAAGGGAGCGGGAGGGGGAGGCGGCTAGGGTTGGGAGGGAGGGAGGGAGACGTGGGTGCATGGTCTCTCCCTATCTCCTTGACTGTTTTCCTCCATCACATTTTCATAGACTAAACTTGTGGGTATTTCCTTCCCGTCAGCCCCACAGGACTTACTTGGGCAACATGCTTTGTATGTACTCTCTCCGTTTTCTTTTTAGTCTGCATATAAGGTTTGATCAAAGTCAAGCTTTGTAAAGTTTGACTAACTTTATATTAAAAAATATCAACATTCATAACATGAAATTAATATTATCAGATGCACCATGAGATGTATTTTCATACTATATAATTTTAATATAGTAGATATTCATATTTTTTATATAAATTTGATCAAACTTTTTGTTGTTTGACTTTGACCAAATCTAATACGCGGAGTAAAAAAACGGAGGGAGTAGTTCAGTATAACGTGTTCTTATCATAGCCCATGCCTCTCAGGCACCCTCTCGGTAGGTTGATACTTTCCACACTTTCAAGCGACACTGAGCTCCTTTCTGACGATCGGCAAGCTCGGCCATTCCTACAAGGGTGGTTTCATTTGGCCATAAAGCTTTAAATACACTTTTCATTGATCTTCGAGATAGCTCGTGTATCTCTCCTAGTTCCACAATGTCATCCTTTATAGAGGAACTAGGGGCTTCTTGATGCCGACTAGTCAAGGTAGCTACACAATCGATAGTCAATCTCAAACTAATAGTATGGACAAATTCAAACATTCAAGGTAGTATATAGACTTATCTGATATGACTTCACTTATCTCCTTGTTCTGCTCCTCGGATGCGTACAGTTGGGCCTTTAGCCTCTCAATTTCAAGCGCTTGCTGTTCATTTACGACCTTTAAATTCTTCTGCAACCAGACCTGGGAATAAATTTTTCCCTGTGCTTCCCTAATAGCGGAGTCTACGGCTACATCCGACCACTGTCCACTACTCCTCGCCGACACAGCTACTACGCCTAGACCTGCCATGTTTAAGTTCGAAAGCTTCTGGCCAAGCCTCCCCCGCTTCCATGAAACGGTTGTGGCGGCTTGGAGTAGACCGGTACAAGCAGCATCCGCTTTCCATCGTATTCACATCAAGCTAGGGCGAGCTGCGCGAGACCTTAGAATTTGGAGCAAGGCTTTTCTCAGCAATGCGAAAATACAATTCCACATAGCAGCGGAATTGGTACTTCGATTTGATGTAGCATAGGAAACACGGCGACTGTCGGATGCTGAGTTCAACCTGCGCAAACTACTAAAGCTGCGACTGTTAGGACTGCCGGTGGTTGAGCGTGCAAGAAGGCGGCAAGCATCCAGGCTTACTTGGATACGTGTAGGAGACGCGGGAACAAAATTCTTCCACGCTAAGATGAGATCCCATAGACAAAAGAACTTCATACACAGCCTTTAGAGTGCAAATGAGATTGCAGCATCGCACGAGCAAAACGAGGCCCTCATCTACAGCCACTTCAACGCCAGCTTAGGGGCCAAAGCGGATCGTCTCACAGTTTCTATCATCTGGCAAGAGGAGACTTCAGTAGTTTGAACACAGCCATGGTAGTACTCATCCCAAAAAAAGATGGAGCAACAAAGATATAGGACTTCAGGCCAATCAGTTTGATTCACTCCTTCGCAAAACTAGTTGCAAAAGTCCTCTCACTACGGCTATCTACGGTGATAGCAGACATCATCTCACCGGCATAGTCCGCGTTCTTACGATCGAAGTCCACGCAAGATAGCTTCCTCTATGTGCAAAATGCGATTAGAAGCCTTCACCGACAAAGGATTCCGGCACTACTCCTCAAGCTAGACATTGCACGAGCCTTCGACAACGTCTCCTGGGAATACCTACTAGAGCTACTACAAGTGCTAGGATTCCCAGCCCGATGGCGGGACTGGATCGCCCTGCTACTCAGAACCCCGTCATCTTCATTCATGCTCAACAGAACCCCTGGGGGTCATATCTGCCATCGCAGGGGGCTGCGCTAGGGAGATCCACTGTCGCCTCTGCTCTTCATCATAGCCATCGACCCCCTGCACAAACTCCTAACACGGCCGACGGATATGCAGATGCTAGCTCCGCTGCCGGGTAGACAAATCCCCCTTAGGGTCAGCCTATACGCCGACGATGCTGTTATGTTTGCTACCCCGAGCAGGCAGGAGATAGACACGCTTCTGGGCATCCTACATGACTTCGGGAACGCGACTGGACTACGTATTAACCGAGTGAAATCGACTGCAACGGCCATTCGCTGTGAAGGAATCGACCTTCAGGAGGTTCTGCAAAGTTTTGGGGGACAGCCAGTAGATTTCCTTGTCAGATACCTAGGCCTCCCCCTTACGTTGTCGCGGCTGCGCCTCGTCCACATCCAGTTCATCTTAGATAGAATTCGGGCCAGGCTCGCTGGATGGAAAGGGAGACTTCTCACAATAGCCGGTAGAAGAGTTCTGGTCAGAAATGTTCTCACATCCTTGCCCACATTTGCACTATCAGTGCTGCGGGTACCAAAGAAATTTCTTCACGAGATTGACAAGGCCCGCCGCCGATTCCTATGGGCACAAGACGAGGAAGCTTCCGGGGGAAAATGCAAAGTAGGTTGGCAAGGGGTCTGCTCCCCAATAGAAAACGGAGGTCTCGAAATCCTAGACATGACACGCTTCACCAGAGCTCTGCGACTCCGCTGGCTATGGCTATCCTGGACGTCCCAGGATAGACCATGGATTGGCATGCAACTTCCATGTGATGAAGACGACAAAGCCTTGTTCAACACCTCTACGTTAGTTACACTAGGGAATGGTGAACGGGCTTCGTTTTGGAATTCCCCCTGGACAGGCTCGGGAAACCTAAAGTCGGCCTTCCCAAAACTCTTCAGGCACACCCGTAGAAAAAATAGAACGGTCAAGGAGGCACTCGAGAACAACAATTGGATTGTAGACCTAGCACACGGTGACACCGCAAGCATATGGGAAGAAGCGATCAAGTTGAATAGATGGATTCAAAACAGAGATATCCAGCTGCAAGAGCAAGTAAGCGACTCTATCCGATGGAAACACGAAGCTTCAGGGGTATACACTGCCGGCTCTGCGTATAAAGCCCAATTCCAGGGGTTTTATAAATCAGACTTCCGAAAGCTAATATGGCCACCTGGGCACCGGTAAAACACAAGTTCTTCGCATGGCTGCTCCTCAAGGATAGGCTATGGTGTAATGATCGGCTACAAAGAAGAGGATGGACAAACAACTATTTTTGCCAACTATGCCTAAGAAACCTTGAGTCATCAGTTCACCTGTTTTGGCAATGTCCGATAGCAATATCCGTGTGGTCACAGGCGGCATTGTATGTCGCTTGCAACTCTATCCACCCAAGCAAATGGTCTTGCAACAACAAGTCAGCAACTATCATATCCAAAATGATAAGCAATGCACCGGCAGAGCACAGCAAGGCGATCAAAACTATGATCATCCTAATACTTGCTGAGATTTGGAAGGAGCGAAACGAATGCACCTTCAGAAACAAGAAGGGGCAAGCTCAAGACATAAAGGATGAAATCAACAGAACACTAAGGCTGTGACGCGACGCACGCGCAGTCCTATTGGAGCACCCCTTTGAGGAACCACCATGAGAGATTCCTAGCGCCCCCCCCCCCTTTTTGTTTCCTGTTTCTTCTTCTTACTTCCTTGATCCATTGATCACCCCCACCCTTTGATGTATTTCTTCACCATGTGCTCCCTGCTAATTTAATTCAAGCCAGCCATCGCTGGATCTTTCAAAAAAAAAAAAAACCTTTAGCCGATTGTTTTCCTCACTCCTTCTAGACAGCATGCGATGGTCGGCCTGTTCTTGTGACTCGGCATATTACAGAGACGCTTGAGCATATTCCAGATACCTTTTAAGTTAACCAATGGTCTTTGCTGCTATTAACATAGGCCCTGTTAACGTATGGCCCATATGTTTCACGACACACAAGTGTTAAATACAATTACATGCGCCTCGCGTGTAAACTTCTTGATGCCTTTTACTTCTGTCTGAGCGGCATCAAGCTTTACTCTAGTCATTTTAAGCTCCTCGAATAACTTTTTATTATCCTTTCGAACAATCTGTTTTAATGAATACAACTACTCCCTCCGTTCTTAAATATAAGTTTTTAAAGAGTTTTTCACTAATCGACTACGTACAAAGCAAAATGAGTAAATATATATTTTAAAGTATGTCTATATACATTCGTATGTAGTTTATTAATGGAATGTCTAAAAAGACTATATTTAGAAACGGAGGGAGTATTTGTAAAAAATACCATCGACTCTTAAATCGGCCACTCATGTCCAAATTAAGGCTTACGGGCTACTCGGTTTCGTGCTTTCTTAAAAGGTTATAATTTTTTTGATCCACTAGTCGGATACAATATTCAACCAATGTCTCGGGGCTACTGGTCCTTTTCGGTGTTTTTTTAACCGATAGAACCTTTAAAATAATAAAGATTTTTGTGGTTTTAAAATTGAATGACATGCTTTTTTATCATAGTAAGAACAAGCATTTGTTCATCCGAAGGGCTACTCGGCTCAATAAGAGCTTTATTGTCAAAAAACTATAATACATCTTACCTTTAGACTCGTCGACAACGTCCCCACTACATCTTTAAAACCAACTCAAGCAACTTTGCGGTAGGCGTCCACCAAACTAAGAGCATTAAATTCTTGATCAAAAAAGACGAGATGCCTTAGTCAGTAGTGCAGAAAAGCCTAGCTATAACGTGAAAAATAAGGTTTTGCTGGCGTGGTAGCCCTACACCACCAATATCGCACCATTGCTAAAAATACTAGTGGCGTTGGGTTTTACGTCAGCAGTATTTTACGTGCTAATGGCATGCCATGTAGGCAACGCCATCACTATAATCGTTCATCTAATGGCGTTAAATGTACATTGCACGTGAGGAATGTTTTGTACAACCAAAAAAATAATTCCCATCACATAACATTTACCATTTAGCATTGCACACAAAGAACTAGTCTAATAAAACAATGCATTCGAGTTAATAATAAGTGCCAAACTCACAAGTAGTTATTAATGACAATCCTCACAAACACGAGCATAGTTAATAAGGAGTTCATTTGGCACGGGCAAACTATATATAACATACTTAAAAGAGGTCGATAACGATCATCACTCTAAAGTCATGGAGTGGGGGTGTTCCTCATAATTACTAAGACGACCTGTCCAACCTGAAGTTTCTTGCCAGCGAGGAAGTTGCTCCACCTAGCCGCACTGAAGATAGTGCGCTCGTCCATGTGCACTGCATAAGCACAAGTGGTGACGGAGTCCCTTGTAGTAAGGTGTAGTCCAGCAATGCCTTCATCTAGCTCGATGCCACACCTTACATATAGATTCTTAGGTAATTTCTGGAAAAAACATGATGATCATGTAACATCACTACACTATAAGCATATCATCACATTAATATATGTACTAAGCATATCATCAAATTCAAGATTAAGCATATCATCACATTCATAAATACAAAGGATATCAAATTACTACAGTAATAAGTAACATACCATGACATGACGGTTAACCATCGTCGTGTCAAGTGGGTCACGAATGGCATCCCGACGTAGGCATCACGTGGCGGAAGTTTTTCCCAAAGCGTGTCAGTTCCATTCTCGCTCAGCCTAGTCATTCGTTGGGCAAAGACAGCTTCATCAAGTGGGTCATCATCTTCTTCCTCATAGTTGAGATAGATAACAACAAGCCTTGGAGTTTCTCTTCTCAAGGAGAAGCTGATCAATCCACCCCAGTGAGATGCATGCGAATGATGAAACGATCCAATTCATCTCCTCCAATCTGGGTGATCTTCCGTCCCTTATTGAACTTCATAGTGCAGGCCCCCCAGGAGCAACGAAGTTGATAGTGTCTCCAGATACGAGCTCACTGAAATCCAATCTCACATTGCAAGGAACGATCTGTGTAAGAAAACACACACACACACACAATGCATTTGTGAAAATAGCAACAAAAACAAAAGCACAAACTATTAGATGGTTCATAATTTCTTACCACGATAGGAACAAAACACGACTGAAAGTAAATACCGAATAGCGTGGCAGTTGCAAGGCTAGTTGCGCACCTTGACTTGCACACTCGACATGATGGTGGTTGCGCCATTCTATGCAAAACATATTAAAAACTAAGTATATAATCGTATTCTTGACTAGAGTAACATGTATAATTCTACACTAGTGACATGTATACATAAATAAACAAAATCCACGAAGGGAGACACAAATAATAAATTATACTCAAAATGCTACATTAGGAGTTCATTTTATTTATTCCTTTGTCATTCTATACCACACTACCAAACTAAGTTGAACTAGAATCATTAACATTCTAGACACTCAAAACATTTTTACTCAAAATGCACTATTAAATCAAATTTTACATCGGATTATCACTAAAATCTGCGCACAAAAGAATCCATGGAACCAAATTTAGATTCTACATCATACAAAGCAATCCATTATACATGTACTAAAATATCTACACAAAGCAATCCTAAATCGACATATAGATGAATCCCACGCATATGGATGGAGATGCAGGGGGAAGGAGGAGAGGATTCAACCTTGATGGTCGGCAAAGGGATGCCACGGGCGGCAACGGAGCGATGATAGGCGGCAACGGCGCGGTGATGGGTGGCGACTGTTCAAGGGGGAGTTGAAATGAAAGGGCACGTACTAAGGCGTGACGGACTAGGTCTTTTACTAAGGCGTGGGATCAGTTGACTAGGGTGGGCCTTTGTTGGGCGTGGGCCTAAAATGCAACGCCGTAGCTAATAAAAGCCCGAATAAAAAAAGCCTAATTAAATTCAATGAAAGACAAAACATAATTAAATACTCAAAATTAGAACTATTAGCAATAATCATGTCCAAAATGTAAAATAAAATGTTTGCTATTTTCTAACTAGCATATATAATCTTTAAATAATTAAAATACTAGTTTAAGTGGAAATATAATGTGTGACGTATAACAATGTGGCACACGAGCACTTATTAACTATCTATGTCGTGCATAGAAACGCAACGCCACCACTATATTCTAGATGGCGAGTACAGTTGGGCCAACAGATTTGTGGTGTGTCCAAAAGTATCCACGACAACACTGACCGTCTACAACTGGCATACCACGTTAGCCGACGACAACACTATTTGAAAAAATAGTGTCGGGGTTGTACAAAAATGGTGCGCCACCAACAAGAATTGTGGCTAGCCATTTCTCCACTAGTGAAACATGTTTTTTCTGCTGATGACGCGTCATACTTTCGACTTCGGAGTTGGTGTGTGAGTATGCTCCCGAAGCTTGAGGTTGAGGGTTTCTTGGTGATGCATGATCAACATTTGTCCTCGGAGCAGGGGCATTCTTGTTCACGTCATCCACGTTCTCCAACAAAGGCACTTGAACAAGTTGCCTACATGTCATAAAATTCGGTTGTTTAAAGCACAGAATATGACAATTGCCAATAAAGTTACCATAATCAACTTACCCGTTGGAGGCAAATGTGACATGTGTTTCCCCCTATGTATCCCACCGACTAGCTGTGCTATGGTTGTTCCCTGGCGGTGCCACTTTGTAGATGCATTGGGTTTTCCGTGAAGAGGGAGGGTTTTATATAGTAGAGTAGCAAAAAGTATTTCTCTCGGTGAAGCACACAATCAATCATGGATAGTACATGTGCGCACAAGAGCAAACACTTGCACCCAACATGGGCAAGAGGGTTATGAATCCCCTTGGACTCGTTAATTGTAAGGATTAAATCTGATAGTGGTTGGTATATAAAATACAAAGTAAATAAATTGCAGCAAGTATATGTGGCTTTGGTTAATGTGCACAATAGACCTAGGGGCCATATTTTTTAGTAGAGGCATCTCTATCAAGAACATAGCATACAGTGGATAAATAAACTAATGTGAGGCAATTGATAGAAAAACACATAGTTATGATGTTGTTCATGGTATGATCATGTACATAGGCGTTACGTCCATGACAAGTAGACTGACTGCTGTCTCCATCTATTATTATTACTCCATCAATCGATTGCTATCCATCATGCATCTATGGTATTGAATTCACGACAAACACAATAATGCTTTAAGCAAGATGACGTAATGTAGATAAAGCATGATAAGCAATATGTCCAAACCCCGTAGTTTTATCCTTCGTAGAAACAATACAAATACGTGCCTCACTATCCTTTTTGTCACTGGGTGAGGACACCGCATGATTGAACGTACTACTATGCATCACTCCCTCTCATGATCTACTCATCTACTTGGCCAAATAAGACTCACAGATCGGAAAGCATACATAGCTATAACAATCATACATAATAAAGTCGTTATAAATTTTAGATAAGATTCAGTTACTTTCAATGAATAATCTGATCATAAACCCACAATTCGTTGGAACCCAACAAACACACTACAAAAGAACATTATATCATATAGATCTTCAAAGAGAACATGGTATTGAAGATCATAGATACATAGATAGAGAGGGAGCCATCTAGTTGATCACTATGGACTCATAGGTCTATGGTGAACTACTCACACATCATCATGGAGGTAGCAAGGTTGGTGTAGATGGCCTCCGTGATTGATTCCCCCTCTAGTAGAGTACCGGCGGAGGCCTCCAGATGTGATCAAGGTGGAACACAGATTTGATGTAATGCCCAATATGCGGTCGTATCCTTATTTTGGCGCGAGGGCCTCGACATGGATAGAAACGCATCTCATCACGTTACAAGTACATGTACTGAAAATATGAGTATAAGGAGTTGGCTTACACTCGCCACAAGCTACATCAAGATCACATCAATATGACAATATCCAATCATCATGAAGAAGAGCAGCATCCGTCTACGGACGAAAACAAATGATAAAAGAACGACGTCCATCCTTTCTATCCCATGCTGCCTGCCTGGAACCCATCCTAGATCAATGAAGAAGAAGAAGAAGAAACTCCAAATAGCACAATCAGCGCGCTCACGTCAAAGTAACTCTTTACGTGTACCTGAAACTAGTGTTGTAGTAATCTGTGAGCCACAGGGGACTCAACAATCTCATTTCCAAAGGTATCAAGACTAGCAAAGCTTAATGGGTGAGTTATGGTTAAGTGGTGAGGCTGCAGCAAGCGACTAGGCATTTATTTGAGGTGGCTAACTTACGAGTACAAGAATAAGAGGGGGGTGATCTTCGCATAGCGGACGTGAACTACTCATGATCAAACGAATGATCCTGAACACCTACTTACATCAGACATAACCCCACCGTGTCCTCTTCCGGATACTGAACTCACGAGAAGTGGCAATCACGATTACGCACACATTTGGCAAGTTTTTAATTAAGTTTACTTCAGGTCATTTAGAACCAGATGTTAAACAAGTTTCCACGTTGCCACATAACCGCGAGCATGGCTTTTCGAAGGATTAAACCCTCCACGGGTGCTCCAACTCGGCCATCACAAACTACCACACGCTGTGCTGGAATGACCTCGATCGGGGATAACCCGTGATCTCCTCGGGTTCCTATTGGAAAACCTCAACCTCAAGATAGCCCAAAGTATCCTCGAAATCCCTCGCACAAGACGGTCGAGAAAGGTAAAACAATTCCAACAAGGTCGCTCGGCGTGTCAACAATCCCGATAGGAGCCGCGTATCTCGTTCTCAGGACATGACGGATGAGCGATGGTTACCACGCCAGATGCCGAGTTGCCTCGGCTAGCATTAATAAGTTGTTCTGTTTGGGACCAACACCATGAGCACTGACCCCCCTGTATTATGTTGAATTACTCCTAGGGTTCATGATGCCCTATGTTTTTAGTATTAACAAAATTATTATGTTGGGCAAATATAGTACCAATTTTGGGCTTTGCCACACGAGTTTTATCCCAAAATGAGAATCCAGGGGGTCCCCATAACAACCCCAAGCATGTTAGGAGCGCTCATTTATGGAACATAACACCGGTAGCCGAAACTAAGGCGACAAAGTTGGAACAAAACACCAGGCTAGAAAGGCCGAGCCTTCACATTTTACCAAGTATATAGGTGCATTAGTTTAAATAGAATTAATATGGTGATATAACAAGGAGCCCATGTTGGCACATGGAAGCAACTGCACCTGCAACTAGCAATGCTATCAAAAGGCTGAGCAAGCGGTAACATAGCCAAATAGTGGTTTGCTCGGACGTGGAAAAGGTTAGAGGTTTTCATGGCAATGTTAGGAGGTTGATATTTAACAGGTGGTAGGCAGCGAGACATAGCGAAATGAACGAGACAACTAGCATGGCCATGATAGTAATGGTATCTACTGAAATGATCATCTTGCCTGTAATCCCGCTTTTAAGAAGAACGACTCCGTGAAGCAGACGAACCGACGTAGTCGAACGGATCCTCACATTCCAACACGCTTGCGGAACTCTATCGAGACGAAGCAAACTGGAAATAAGAATAAACACATGATATACACCACGACACATGCACAACATGATGCACAACACATATGATGCATTCTCGGTTAAATCATGCAAGGCACGACGGCAATTCACACCAACATATACTACACATTAAGTGAAGCTCAATATGCAACGAGTTGTCTATTGACGAAACTCCACATTTAATTATTTAGTTCACTCCCGTTTACGTACACGTCAATATTAAATTTAGTTTAAACATGGAAAGGGGTGAAGCTCTATTAAACTACCTATCTAGGCATTTTAAATGAGACCGGAAACGACATATAGCATTTCCGAAATGACCCAACGCACTAACTTTGTAATATGTCTATATCTGTCATAAACGTATTTTAAGTTTGTTAAACGGCAAAAACAAGTGGTTCACGTTATTCTACTCATCGTTCTAGTCCATTTACATATATGTCTCATCTCCAACGGAGCTACGGTTAAATAACTATGAACTAAACCATTTCTAACACGTTGACACGCAAACCTATGCAAACAGAACGGCTAACCGTTTTAAATATGCATGGGAGTTAGAAAAT
Source organism: Hordeum vulgare subsp. vulgare (assembly GCF_904849725.1). Lineage (NCBI taxonomy): Eukaryota > Viridiplantae > Streptophyta > Magnoliopsida > Poales > Poaceae > Hordeum > Hordeum vulgare. The sequence continues at coordinate 360,287,583 of NC_058522.1, forward strand.
ATTAATCTACGTGAAATTCTACACGTTTTACATATATAAACTATTCGATCTAACGCGCGGTTTAAAAGATACGAGTGTTTTTAAAATATACATTTTTCTGAAAATACTAAATTCGCAAAACCTAAAAAAACTAAACGGGTTGAATCTGCTACTAGACCTAACATGGCATGGGCACAAAATATTTAATAGCACCCATGGGGCGGAATAGGGCCCGGGCGCTCACCAAGGGCCTTTGGATCGGGTGGAGAGGAGGTTGGGCCACCTGGAGGCTGCGGAGGCGGTTAGTGGGCTTGACGGAGCGAGTCGGCCCATCGGGTCAACGAGGGTGAGCGAGGCGCTGCAGTGCCTCAATCTGATCTGGATCAGAGCGACCGGCGACGACAGTGGGGAGGGCCTCCGATGGCGGTGGCTGGGGCTCCGACTGCGGCCGTGCATCACGGCGGGAGGTGGCGGCGTGGCGCGAGCTGCTGCCCTCCACTGGTTGCGGCTGCCCGGGAGGAGCCGGGTGGAGCTGGCTGAGGGCCGACGGCGGGATCTGAACGGTGGCGCCGTGGTTGGTGACCGGAGGAGCTGGCTGCGGCCGGTGGAGGGGCTCCGGTGGAGCTCAGGAGGATGCCGACGGGGTGCTGCCATGGAGGGGCTCGGGAGGAGGTGGGGCTCTCAATTTGGAGGTGAGTCAGATGGGCCTGCCCACGACCGATCTAGGCTCGGCGGGCCCGGTGGCTCGAGGAGAGAGGAGGAGATTTGGGTGGCGGCTAGAGTTGGCTCGGCACGGAAATCGAGGTGGGATGAGGGTTGGATGTTTATTTATAGATCGGGGATACATGTCGGGGGGATAACCCCGGGGTAGGCTCATCGAGCCTGCTCCTTCATCTCTTGTCCAAAAGGAATGACCAAGTATAATTCCCCAAGGCCCAAGTCCTCTGGCCGGCTAGGCTGCGTGTGCCGGCTGGAGGACGAGACAACCAACTCTCTGGCCGGCCAGGCAACCCCTGCCGGCTAGAGGCGAGACGACTACCTCTTCCTGACCGCCTTGGCCAAGCCAGTCGGCTAGGGACGAGGCGGCCGTGCCCAAGAGGGCTAGCCGGCCGGGGATCTCAAGTCACATCAGATCGTAGGTCATGATGAGACCCTATGATTAAAGGTGGCTATGCATCAGCAATGGTACTGGATCGGAGTGCCTGGAGGGTACGAGCGTCGGTGGCCATTCCGCTGACCTACCCCGGCTCTGATCCATCACCCAGCATAGTGTCGGACCGTCAAACTCCCACTCCATTACTGCACTCGGCATGGGGAACAGTGGAGGCAGTCATACTATCTGCCCATGTCGAATCTCGCTGGACGATGCCGAACGTACAATGCGTGCTCGGCGTCAACCTTACACGAGAGCTTCATTGGCGGCAGCAGCATCAACATCCTCTACCTCGACACTCTCCGCAAGCTCGGGCTTAAGGAGATGGACGTCCTGCCGACCAGCACTGTCTTCCACGACATCGTGCCTAGGCAGTCCTGCTCGCCTGTCGGCAAAATCCAGCTGGACGTCCTCTACGGCGACAAGGCTCACTTCCGCCGTAAGTCCATATGGTTCGAGGTAGTGGACCTCAGCAGCCCGTATCACGCGCCGCTGGGCAGACCGGCTCTGGCCAAGTTCATGGCTATCCCACACTACACCTACCTGAAGATGAAGACGCCGGGTCCGAAGGGCATCATCACCATTGCTAGCGACTACAAGAAGTCGCTCGAGTGCGCCCAAGACAGCAGCCGCCTGGCCGACACCCTGGTGATTGCTGAGGAGAAGAGACAAATCGACCGGCTCGTGGCTCAGGCTACCGAGCAGCCGGCGATCCCTTCTCCTCCGTCCCAGTCAGTCGGCGAAGGCTCCTTCAAGCCAGCGAAAGAGACCACGCAGGTGCCACTCGACCCTGCAAACCCCAAGCAGTGCGTCACCATCGAGGCTGGCCTCAGCCCCAAATAGAAAGGCGAGCTTGTCGACTTCCTCCATGAGAATCGGGACATCTTTGCGTGGTCCCCCAAGGACATGTCGGGTATTCCGAGGAAGTACGCCGAGCACAAACTTCACGTGCGACCGGATGCAAAGCCGGTAAAACAACCTTTGCGCTCGGCGAAGCGGCGCACAATTGGAGAAGAGATTACCCGGCTCCTTGCAGCCGGCTTCATCATGGAGGTTTTCCACCCGGACTGGTGGGGCAATCCAGTTCTGGTGCTGAAAAAGAACAACACCTGGCGAATGTGTATCGACTACACTAGCTTGAATAAGGCCTGTCAGAAAGACCCTTTCGCGTTGCCTAGGATAGATCAAGTGATCGACTGCACTGTAGGCTGCGAAATGCTGTCATTTCTGGATGCTTATTCAGGCTACCATCAAATCAAGCTGGATCCAGCTAATCGCCTGAAGACCTCCTTCATCACGCCCTTCGGGGCCTACTGCTACACCACCATGACGTTCGGTCTGAAGAACGCTGGTGCGACGTTCCAACGCTGCATGCAACAGTGCCTACTACCGCAGATCAGCAGAAACATCCACGTCTATGTGGATGTCATCGTCGTCAAGACGAATCAGCACTTTAGCCTCCTCGACGACCTGCGGGAGACGTTCGCCAACCTGTGCGAATACAAGATCCGGCTCTACCCGGAGAATTGCGTCTTTGGGGTTCCAGGCGGCAAACTCTTGGGGTTCTACGTGTCCGCTCATGGCATCGAGGTGAACCCCGAGAATATCGACACCATCGAGCGTATGGTGCGGCCGGCTCGGATCCTAGACGTCCAGAAGTTCGCCGGCTGCGTGGCGTCTCTTAGCCAGTTCGTCAGCCGGCTCGGCGAGAAGGCCCTTCCACTCTACCAGCTCATGAAGAAGACAACAAAGTTCGAGTGGAACGACCAGGCGGACGAAGCCTTCCGCGACCTCAAGCGAGTCATCTCGAGCTTTCCAATCTTGGCAGCGCCGGCTGAAAGGGAACCCATACTCATATACATTGCAGCGACCACTCACGTGGTTAGTGTAGTGCTGATAGTTCAACGCAAGGAGGAGGGCAAGGTCTTGTTAGTCCAGCGCCCTGTCTACTACCTCAGCAAGGTCTTGTCTGCCTCCAATAAGAACTGTCCCCACTACCAAAAAATGTGTTATGGTGTTTACCTTGCTGCAAAGAAGTTGAAACAATACTTCCAAGAGCATGCTATCACCGTGGTGAGCACTGCTCCACTTTCCGAAATCATGGGCAACCGTGATGCAACTGGCAGGATTGCCAAGTGGTCCATCGCAATGGTGGACCACGATATCCGCTACGAGCCTCGCACCACCATCAAATCTCAAGTGATGGCAACTTCTTAGTCGACTGGGCCAAAACCTAGTTCGAGCCATGATACGTCCATTTTGCATCATGCTTTCATGTTGATATTTATTGCTTTTTGGGCTGTTATATTACTTGTGGTACCATATTTATGCCTTTTCTCTCTTATTTTGCAAGGTTTATTTGAAGAGGGAGAATTCAGGCAGCTGGAATTCTGGACTGGAAAAGGAGCAAATCTTAGTCCACTATTCTTCACATATGCAAATGCTTGTCCAAGTAAGGGCAGTACCCAAGCGTCGGTCCACCCACATATCAAACTATCAAGGTAACGAACGCGAATCAGATGAACATGACGAAACTAGCATGACAGAAATTCCCGTGTGTCCTCGGGAGCGTTTTTCCCCCTATAAGACTTTGTTCAGGCTTGTCCCTTGCTACAAAAGGGATTGGGCCACTTGCTGCACCATTGCTACTACTTGTTACTTGTTACTTTTTGCTTGCTACGTTTCACCTCGCTACACAATCACTTGTTACCGCTACTTTCAGTGCTTGCAGTTATCACCTTGCTGAAATCCGTTTATCACAGCCTTCTTCTCATCGTTGGGTTCGACACTCTTACTTATAGAAAGGACTACGATTGATCCCCTATACTTGTGGGTCATCAAGACTCTTTTCTGGCGCCGTTGCGGGGGAGTGAATCGCCTTTGGTAAGTGGAAATTGGTAAGGAAATTATTTTATACTGTGCTGAAATTTATTGTCACTTGTCACTATGGAAACTGTTCCTTTGAGGAGTTTGTTCGGGGTATCTTCACCACGAACGGAAGCATGAGGAGTTGTTCCTCAACCTGAGGTACCTACTGAAAATATATTTTATGAAATTCCTTCGTGTATGCTTGAGAAACAGCTAGCTAATCCTTTCACAGGAGATGGATCTTCACATCCAGAAATGCATCTAATCTATGTAGATGAAGTTTGTGGTTTATTTAAGCTTGCAGGTTTGCCCGAGGATGAGGTAAATAAGAAAGTCTTTCCTTTATATTTTAAGGATAAGGCGTTAACATGGTATAGGCTATGTGATGATACTGGATCATGGGGCTACAATCGGTTGAAATCGGAATTTCATCAAAAATTCTACACTATGCATTTAGTACATCGTGATAGGAACTTTATTTATAACTTTTGGCCTCGTGACAGGGAAAGCATAGCTCAAGCTTGGGGGAGGCTTAAAACAATGCTATATTCATGCCCCAATCATGAGCTCTCAAGAGAAATCATCACTGAAAACTTTTATGCTCGGCTTTCTCATGAAGATCGTACCATACTTGACACTTCTTGTACCGGTTCTTTTATGAAGAAGGATATTGATCACAAGTGGAATTTATTGGAGAGAATCAAACGCAACTCTGAAGATTGGGAGGTGGAGGAAGGTAAGGAGTCAGGTATGAATTTCCAGTTTGATTGCGTTAAATCTTTTGTTGAGACAAACACTTCTAGATATTTTAGCGCTAGGTATGGACTTGACTCTGAGATAGTAGCTTCTCTATGTGAATCTTTTGCTGCTCATGTTGATCTTCCCAAAGAGAAGTGGTTTAAATATCATCCTCTTGTAGAAACAACATAGCCAAAACCAATCTAGTTGAGGATAAAATCATTGCTTTTAGTGATCCTGTTGTTCCTTGTGCTTACACTAAGAAACCACCATACCCTGCTAAGATAAAGTATTATTCTAAAGCTCCAACTGTGATACGTAGGGGTTACATTAGACCACTTGCACCCCCTGAGGAGATTAGAGTTGAACCTAGTGTTGCTATTATCAAAGATCTCTTAGCCGAAGACATAGACGGGCATGTTATCAAATTCTGTGAGGACTCCGCTAGAATTGTTAAACCTCACGCGAGAGGCAAACACGGACCTGTAGTTGGCCTGCCCGTTGTTTCTGTCAAGATAGGAGATCACTGTTACCATGGTTTATGTGATATGGGAGCTAGTGTTAGTGCAATACCCCATTCTCTATATGATGAAATCAAAGATGAGATTGCACCTGCTGAGTTAGAACCCATTGATGTCACTATTACGCTAGCTAATAGAGACACTATCTGCCCTCTGGGAATTGTGAGAGACGTAGAAGGCATGTGTGGTAAGACGAAGTATCCTATTGACTTCCTCGTCCTTGGTACTGCACAAGATAGCTTTTGTCCCATCATATTTGGTAGACCCTTTCTCAACACTGTCAATGCTCACATTGATTGCATTAAGCAGACCGTCACTGTTAGTTTCGAGGGTGTGTCTCATGAATTTAACTTCTCCAAGTTCGGAAGACAACCCCATGAAAGAGAGTCATCTGGTAGAGATGAAATTATTGCTCTTGCCTCTATTGTCGTACCTCCTACGGTCCTTTAGAGCAATATCTGCTTGAGCATGTAAGTGATATGCATATGGAGGAGAGAGATGAGATAGATAAAATTGTCTTAGAACAATATCCTATTCTCAAGAATAATGTGCCTCTTTAACTGCTTGGGGATCCTCCCCCACCAAAGGGTGATCCTGTTTTCGAGCTTAAACAGTTGCGTGATACTCTTAAGTATGCCTATATTGATGAGAAGGAGATATATCCTGTCATTATTAGTGCTCTCCTCTCAGAGCACGAAGAGAAGAAGTTACTAAGAACTCTGAGGAAGCACCGTGCTGCTATTGGATATACTCTTGATGATCTTAAGGGTATTAGTCCTACTCTATGTCAGCACAAGATTAAAACTGATCCTGACTTTAAACCAGTTGATGATCATCAAAGGAGATTGAATCCTAAGATGAAAGAGGTCGTTAGAAAAGAAATATTAAAGCTTTTGGAAGCAGGAATCATTTATCCTGTTGCTCATAGTGATTGGGTAAGTCCAGTACATTGCGTACCTAAGAAGGGAGGTATCACTGTCGTTCCTAATGATAAGGATGAACCAATCCCACAAAGGATTATTACCGTCTATAGGATGGTGATAGACTTTCGGAAACTGAACAAGGCAACCAGGAAAGATCATTATCCTTTGGCGTTCATTGACCAAATGCTAGAAAGGCTATCAAAACTAGACGGTTATTCAGGTTTCTCGCAAATACCTATCGCACAATCTGATCAAGAGAAAACCACTTTCACCTGCCCCTTCGGTACCTTTTCCTATAGACGTATGCCTTTTGGCTTATGCAATGCATCTGCCACCTTTCAAAGATGTATGATGGCTATATTCTCTGACTTTTGTGAAAAGATTGTTGAGGTTTTCATGGATGACTTTTCCGTTTATGGGTCTTCCTTTGACGATTGCCTCAGCAACCTTGATCGAGTCTTACAGAGATGCGAACAAATCAACCTCGTCTTGAATTGGGAGAAGTGCCACTTTATGGTTAATGAAGGCATCGTCTTAGGACACAAAATTTGTGAGAGAGGCATTGAAGTTGATAAGTCTAAGGTTGATGCAATTGAGAAAATGCCTTGCCCCACAGATATCAGAGGTATACGAAGTTTACTAGGTCATGCTGGTTTCTATAGAAAGTTCATTAAAGACTTCTCTAAGATTTCTAGGCCTCTTACCAACCTCTTACAGAAGGATGTTCCTTTTGTTTTTGATGAGGATTGTGAGGAAGCCTTTGAAATACTTAAGAAGGCTTTGATAACCGCACCTATTGTTCAACCACCTGACTGGAACTTGCCCTTTGAAATCATGTGTGACGCTAGTGATTATGCTGTTGGTGTTGTTCTAGGACAAAGAGTTGACAAGAAGTTGAATGTTATTCACTACGCTAGTAAAACTCTAGACAGTGCCCAAAGAAACTATGCCACTACGGAAAAGGAGTTTTTAGCAGTCGTGTTTGCATGTGAAAAGTTCAGATCTTATATAGTTGACTCCAAAGTCACTATTCAATCTGATCATGCTGCTATTAAGTACCTTATGGAGAAGAAGGACGACCTAGGCTGATCGGATGGGTTCTCCTGCTACACGAATTTGATTTACACGTCGTTGACCGAAAGGGTGCTGATAACCTTGTAGCAGATAACTTGTCTAGGCTAGAGAATGTCCTTGTTGACCCACTACCTATTGATGACAGCTTTCCTGATGAGCAACTAAATGTCATCCGCACTTCACATAGTGCACCGTGGTATGCCGATTATGCAAATTATATCGTAGCCAAATACATACCACCCAGTTTCACCTATCAGCAAAAGAAGAAATTCTTCTTTGATTTGAGAGACTACTTTTGGGATGATCCTCACCTTTATAAGGAAGGAGTAGATGGTGTTATTAGACGTTGTGTGCCTGAACATGAACATGCACATATCTTGCAGAAGTTTCATTCCGAATCCTACGGAGGACACCATGCTGGAGATAGAACTGCCCATAAGGTATTGCAATCAGGTTTCTATTGGCCCACTCTCTTCAAGCATGCCCGTAAGTTTGTCTTGTCTTGTGACGAATGCCAAAGAATAGGGAACATCTGTAAGCGTCAGGAAATTCCTATGAACTATTCACTCGTCATTGAACCATTTGATGTCTGGGGCTTTGATTATATGGGACCCTTCCCGAGTTCCAATGGGTACACTCACATCTTAGTTGCTGTGGATTACGTTACTAAGTGGGTAGAAGCTATCCCCACTAAAAATGCTGATCACCACACCTCTATTAAGATGCTTAAAGAAGTCATATTCCCAAGATTTGGAGTCCCTAGATACTTGATGACTGATGGCGGTTCACACTTCATTCATGGTGTTTTCCGCAAGATTCTAGCTAAGTATGATGTCAACCATGGAGTTGCATCTCCTTATCATCCTCAGTCTAGTGGTCAAGTGGAGTTGAGTAATAGGGAGATCAAGTTGATCTTACAAAAGACCGTCAATAGATCTCGAAAGAGTTGGTCTAGCAAACTTGATGATGCACTATGGGCTTATAGGACTGCTTATAAGTATCCCATGGGCATGTCACCGTATAAAATGGTTTACGATAAGGCCTGCCATTTACCTCTTGAGCTGGAACACAAAGCTTATTGGGCAATCAAAGAGCTCAACTTTGATTTCAAACTTGCCGGTGAGAAGCGGTTGTTTGATATCAGCTCGTTAGATGAATGGAGAGCCCAGGCATATGAGAATGCCAGGATGTTCAAGGAAAAGGTTAAGAGATGGCTCGACAAACGAATACAGAAACGAGAGTTCAATGTAGGTGATTATGTCCTGCTATACAATTCTCGTTTGAAATTCTTTGCAGACAAGCTTCTCTCTAAATGGGAAGGTCCCTTTGTTATCGAGGAAATATATTGTTCCGGTGCCATCAAAATCAATAACACGGAAGGAAATTTTCCTAGAGTGGTAAATGGGCAAAGAATCAAGCATTACATGTGTGGTACTCCCATAAATGTTGAAACCAATATCATCAATGTCATAACTCCACAGGAGTACATAAGGGATGTTTATTAGCCTGTTTCAGACCCTGAAAAAGAAGAGGTATCTGTTTCGGTAAGAAATTGGACTCCGGTGCTTTTCCAATAGGAAATTTCTTCCGTTTTGGAATTTTTGGAAAATTAGAAAAATAAAAAGCTGTCCGGAGAGCAAACGAGGCGGCCACAAGCCATGCCACCGCCCCTACCCCCTGGTGGCGGAGGGCAAGATTGTGGGCACCTCGTGTGCCTCCCGGACTTCGTTTTCTTGCGGAGGACTCCTTCTGGCCCAGAAAAAATCAATATATACTCGCATTAAGGTTTTGATCTCCGTATCGCGCAGTTTTCCTCTGTTTTCGTTTCGAGCTTGTTTTCTGCCACAGATTTAGAGCAAAGATGTCTCAGGAATCTGTTGGGGAGAATGATCTTCACCAAGTTCATGAGGAAGTAGATGCTGATCTGAAAAGAGTAGAAGTCACAGAAGCCAGGGACCAAGCTAAGGAGAAAACCCAAGCTAGGGAGGAAGTTCAACCTATGCTCAACATTGAAGACGTTGAAGGAGTAGATTTTCTCCAACCCTTCATCCACGTGTTGTCTCCATCCTTGATTGAACTCTTGAGGTTTTGCGAAACAACTCGTGCTCGCAATATTTCTCTTTCCCGTGAAGTTGTTTTGCTGGAAAACCATGTCATAGATCTCAAAGGTATAAATCAAAGATTGATAGCTCTTTTGGAATCAAAGGCGACAACAACACCACCATCACCACCGAAGGAAGACAACTAAGCATTGGTATGGGCAATCCTCTTGGCTTCTGCCAAGCTTGGGGGAGTTGCCCTGGTATCGTATCACCTTTATATCTTTTGCTTTTACCTTTATTTTAGTTCTTTCCTTTTCAGTTTTTATTTCTTCCCTTAGAGGAATAAGTCTTTAGTTTTTAGTTTGAGTCTTTTGCTTTTGTTTCTCCCCCGATGTATTCGAGCTTACGAGCTATATAACAATGAGTGTCTTAGTCAAGGTCTTTGCATTGTGCCATGATCAAAAGTATGAAAAGAATGATAGCATGAAAGATCATGAGACGATCTTATGGAAAGTGATAACTTCACTTATGACACGTATGATGATTGAAACTTGTTGAGAATAAATCAACATAGACCTCAGTCATTATTGCAATTAATAAGAAGTAATAAGGAAAGAGAGGTTCACATATAGATATATCATCTTAGACACTTTTTACAATTGTGAGCACTCACCAAACTATTACATGCTTAGGAGTAGATGTTGGACAAAGAAGACAACATAATGAATTGTGTTTGCTTGGTTCCAAACAATGCTATATGATTAGATATCCCTTAGCATGTGACGATTGCTTCCACCTCATATTAGCCAAAACTCCCGCACCAAGTAGAGATACTACTTGTGCATCCATAAACCTCCAACCAGTTTTGCCATGAGAGTCCACCATACCTACCTATGGATTGAATAAGATCCTTCAAGTAAGTTGTCATCTGTGCAAGCAATAAAAATTGCTCTCTAATATGTATGATCTATTAGTGTGTGGAAAATAAGCTTTGTACGAACATGTGATAAAGAAGACATAAAAGCGACAGACTGCATAATAAAGTTCTTTATCACAGGAGGCAATATAAAGTGACGTTCCTCCGCACTAAGAGGACGCACATTCAAACCTCAAAAGCGCATGACAACCTCTGCTTCCCTCTGTGAAGGGCCTATCTTGTACCTTTACTTTTTGCCCTTGTAAGAGTCATGGTGATCTTCACCAATTCCCTATTTTTGCCTTTGTCTTGGCTACCGTCAAATGCTTGGGAAAGATCTATATTCATATATCAACTTGGAGTTGAGTATTCATGCTTTATTATTGTTGACTTTACCCTTGAGGTAAACCGTTGGGAGGCGAAACTATAAGCCCCTATCTTCCTCTATGTCTAGCTGAAACTTTGACACCATGTGTACCACGTGAGTTGTAACAATTGTGGAAAACAAAAGAGATGATTGAGTATGTGGATTTGCCTTACAAGCTCTTATTTGACTCTTTCTGATGTTGTGATAAATTGCAATTGCTTCAATGACTATGGATTATTGTTGGTTACTTCTCGGTAAGGTTTTTGCTTCATGCTTTGCTTTGTGAAGGAATTGTTACTTTCCCATAAGAATCTTTATGATGTATTGTTGTTCTATGTGTGATCATGATGCCCTCATGTCCATATTATGTTTTATCGACACCTTCGTCCCCAAACATGTGGACATGTTTATGGAACTTGGTTTTCGCTTGAGGACAAGCGAGGTATAAGCTTGGGGGAGTTGATATGTCCATTTTGAACTATGCTTTCATGTTGATATTTATTTCTTTTTGGGCTGTTATATTACTTGTGGTACCATATTTGTGCCTTTTCTCTCTTATTTTGCAAGGTTTATTTGAAGAGGGAGAATTTAGGCAGCTGGAATTCTGGACTGGAAAAGGAGCAAATCTTAGTCCACTATTCTTCACATCTGCAAATGCCCTGAAAAGTTACGTAGATTTTTTTTGGGATTATATAAAAAATACTAGGTGAAAGAATTACCGGAGGGGGGCTGCCAGGGCGCCACAAGCCCTGCCACCGCCACCACCCCCTGGTGGCGGAGTGGGGGCTTGTGGGCTCCCTGACGGCCCACTAGCCCCCTCTTTTGCTATATGAAGGGCCTTGGTCTAGAAAAATCATACGAGAGCTTTTTCGTGGTTTTGCCGCCGCCACGAGGCGAAACTTGAGCAGATCCAATCTAGAGCTCCGGCAGGACGATCTTGTGGGGGAAACTTCCCTCCCGGAAGGGGAAACCGTCGCCATCGTCATCAGCAACACTCCTCTCGTCAGAGGGGAGGCATCTTCATCAACATCTTCATCACCACCATCTCCTCTCCAATCCCTAGTTCATCTCTTGTAACCAATCTTCGTCTCGCACCTCCGATTGGTACTCGTAAGGTTACTAGTAGTGTTGATTACTTTTTGTAGTTGATGCTAGTTGGATTGCTTGGTGGAAGAGTTTATGTTCAGATCCTTGATGCTATTCATTACACCTGTGATCATGATTATGATTATGTTTTGTGAGTAGTTACTTTTGTTCCTGAGGACATGGGATAAGTCATGTTAATAATAGTCATGTGAATTTGATATTCGTTCGGTATTTTGATATGATGTATGTTGTCTTTTCCTCTAGTGGTGTTATGTGAACGTCTACTACATAACACCTCGCCATATTTGGTCCTAGAGGAAGGCATTGGGAAGTAGTAAGTAGATGCTGGGTTGCTGGAGTGACAGAAGCTTAAACCCCAGTCTATGTGTTGCTTCGTAAGGGGCTGATTTGGATCCACCAGTTTAATGCTATGGTTAGACTTTGTCTTAATTCTTCTTTTGTAGTTGCGGATGCTTGCGAGAGAGGTTAATCATAAGTGGGATGCTTGTCCAAGTAAGGGCAGTACCCAAGCGCCGGTCCACACACATATCAAACTATCAAAGTAACGAACGCGAATCATATGAACATGATGAAACTAGCATGACACAAATTCCCGTGTTTCCTCGGGAGCGTTTTTCCTCCTATAAGACTTTGTTCAGGCTTGTCCCTTGCTACAAAAGGGATTGGGACACTTGCTGCACCGTTGCTACTACTTGTTACTTGTTACTTTTTGCTTGCTACGTTTCACCTCGCGACACAATCACTTGTTACCACTACTTTCAGTGCTTGCAGTTATTACCTTGCTGAAATCCGTTTATATAAGCCTTCTGCTCCTCGTTGGGTTCGACACTCTTACTTATCGAAAGGACTACAACTGATCCCCTATACTTGTGGGTCATCAAGCCACCACCTCCAGAATCTACGCATTGGCGAATGCACTTCGACGGCTCAAAGATGCGGACTTGTCTGGGAGCCGGCATCATCTTGACGTCTCCGAAAGGAGACCAGCTCAAGTATACTCTCCAGATCCACTTCGCCGCCTCCAACAACGTCGCCGAGTACGAAGCGTTCGCTCATGGCCTCCGGCTCGCCTAGGAGATTGGCATTTGGGGCTCATCTGCTTCAGCGACTCCAACCTGGTGGTGCAACAAGTTGCTAGAGAATGGGACGCTAGGGACGCCAACATGGCAAGCTACCGCTTCCTCATCCAGCAGTTCAGCGGCCCCTTCGAGTGTTGCGAGTTCCACCATGTTCCCAGAGCAGACAACAAGGTGGCTGATACACTGGCCAAGATTGGCTCCATGACACAGGCTATCCCAGCCGACGTCTCCCTCGAGCAGCTCCACAAGCCGTCTCCAGAGTCGGCATCAATCTTTGTGCCGGCTGATTCTTTTGTGCAAGCGTCGTCGGCTCCACCAGCTACGCCGGCTACAGCTCCTGTGCCGGCTACGCTGGCTATGCCGACTCCAATTACGGCAACGGCTGAATCTTCGGTGCAAGCGCCGTCGGCTCCACCAGCTACAGCTCCTGTGCCGGCTACGCTGGCTATGTCGACTCCAATTACGGCACCGGCTACAACAACAACTCCGGCTCGGCCCTGCCTCGAGCCCTGTCGTCTCAATATCCAGTGGGTGGACGTCATGGAGGTAAACGGCGAGCCAGCTGCCACGACGATATCAGAGACACCTTGTCTCGAGCCCACGACCACTTCTTCATCAAGCGCGGGGGCTGCGGAAGCCCCTAACAGTCAGGTCGAGGCGGAGCCAGCCCTTGTGTCGGCTCCGTCATGGGCTCAACCCATCTTGGCCTTCCTCCTTCACAGCGAGCTTCCTCAAGACGAGGCGGAGGCGAGGCAGATCCAACGCAGATCTGCAGCCTACGCCATCATCCATCGCGAGCTGGTTCGACGTAGCGTGACTGGCGTGTTCGAGCGCTGCGTCGAATCAGAAAAGGGACAGGAGATCCTCAGAGACATTCACCACGGGGAGTGCGGGCATCATGCCTCCTCTAGAACCCTGGTGGCCAAGGCTTTCCGCCACGGATTCTACTAGCCCACGACCCTCGAGGAGGCTGTGGACCTGGTCGACAAATGCGAGGGCTGCCAATTCTTTAGTACACAGAGGCACATGCCGCCTTCGGCCCTCAAAACCATCCCCTGTCACGGCCTTTCGCCGTGTGGGGGCTGGACATGGTGGGCCCTTTCAAGACGGCTCGTGGTGGCATGACTCACCTGTTGGTAGCCGTCAACAAATTCACCAAGTGGATCGAGGCTTGGCCTATCAAGAAGCTTGATGGCCCCACGACTGTCAAGTTCATCACGAACATCTCTGATCGATATGGCGTCCCCCATAGGATCATCACCGACAACGACACTAATTTCGCCAAAGGCGCTCTGGCGCTCTACTGCTCCAAGGTAGGCATCCGGCTCGACTTGGCGTCAGTGGCACATCCCAGTCCAATGGCCAGGTGGAGAGGGCCAACGACCTGATCCTGGCCGGCATCAAGCCAAGACTCGTGGCACCACTTGTCAGGTCAGCCGGCTGCTAGATTGAAGAACTCCCGGCTGTACTATGGAGCCTCCGCACCATGCCCAACCGGTCGACCGGCTTCACTCCGTTCTTCCTTGTATGCGGGTCCGAGGCCATTATCCCTACGGATATCGAGTTCGACTCGCCTCGGGTCACCCTGTACACAGAAACGGAGGCGAAGGAGGCAAGAGAAGATGGTGTGGATCTCCTCGAGGAAGCAAGGGACTTGGCCTTGAGCCAGACGGCCATCTATCAACAGAAGCTGAGATACCACCACACAAGAAGATCAAGACTCTCTCTTTTAGAGAGGGAGACTTGGTGCTTAGAATAATCTAGCGCACCGCCGGCCAGCACAAGCTCTCATCCCCATGGGAGGGACCCTTCATCATCAGTAGGGCATTGCACAACAACGCATACTACGGACGACTCCGGCCAGGAGACGGAACGTCCATGGAACGCGGCGTTGCTTCGCCCGTTCTACTTCTAGAAGGCAAGTATCAAACATGGAAAGAGCATCCACAAATGTATCTTTCTCCCTCTCCAGGGATTTCCAATGAATGCAATGAAAAGACATGCCTTATGCTTTTTTTAAGTTCATATCTAGAGTGCTCACTCTGCGAAGCCCCTTGCTGGCTCTAATAAGCTCGGCGGCTCGCTAGCTGCCCGGACGCCTTCCTTATGTTGTAGAAAAACACATAGTGCACGCCGGACCGATCCCTGGTCATCTCGTAACAGCTACAGACCGGCTCCCGGCTGTCCGGCTAGCGAGGCGACGCCAGGTAAGGCCGGATGCATGCAAAGTTTGACTACAAAAAGGTTGCCGGCTCGGGTTGGCTTGATCTGCTTTACGATCTCATTCTAGCCGGCCTCTGCTAGTTTATGTCTGAATCTTTAAGTCTTGATGGCTTCGAAAAATCTAAGTCTTGTATTCTCAAGGCCAGAAACCTTGACCGAGTCACACACCGGCTCTCGGCTGTTGGGCTGGCGGGGTGGAAACTTGGGGATACAGGAATTGGAGAAAAAGAAGTCAAACATGATTCAAAAGATAAAGTTATAAAACAACACACATGACAATACGAATATAATGCTGAATCCATACATTCAAAATGAATTGGCCCACGGCCAAGGTTCATTACACCCCCAAGTGGGTGGAACTGTTGGACTGACAAGATAATTTCAGACAACAAAAACAGGACACCGGCTAAGGGGATGCGGCCTCATCGGTCACCCCGACTGCTGCTCCTCAAGTTGTGGCTTCACCATCGCCGGCTGCTCCCGAGACGGTGGCGCCGTCTTCTCCGCGAGGCCTTCCGGCTCCGTCCGCACTGGAGTCGGCTTACGCCGCGCGGCTGGAGGCGGCAACATTATCCACCTCATGGGCCGCCTCGTCGGAGCTGCCATCGGTGTCATAGGGCTGAAGGCCATGCAGATCTTCAGGGATCACATTGCCGCCTTCATCCCGCTCCAAGTTGAGCTCATCCCAGGCGGCGTACGTGGCGATGTCGGTGGCCCTCACGTGCAGCGCCTCCTCCACGGCTTGTAGCTCCTCCTCTGAGCCATCACGTTGAGCGACGAGCTTCCCAAGTCCAGGTTTCGGTACCAGGACTTGGCCAAGCGCAGGGCCATGTAGGCTCCAGCGCGCGCAGCCGAGGCACGCCGGGCGTTAAGACATTCCTCGCCAGCCGCAAGCCAGCGGGAGAGCCGGCTCATCGACGCTGGCTCCACGCCATCAGGCCACAGGGCCGCCACCATCGACGAGCCTGTGATCTGGAGCTGAGCTACAGACTCACCCAGGATGCGCATGCGGGCCCTGAGGCCCACTCCGATCTCCTCCACTCTCCAGCCAGAGGTAGCATCTACCTCTTGCCCGGCCGTGTGGCGCTCCTCGTGGCTCACCTCGACGGCCATATCGGCTGCACCCTGTGTCTTAGGGAAGAGGCCTGAGACAGGGAAAGGGGCACAAAGACGAGTAAGAAGAGGAGATGGCAAAGAAAGTTCAAGACAAAACAAAAGAAGACTCACGGTTGAAATCGCCATTAGTCTCATGGGCACTCTCCATGACCTCGAGCTCCCGCACCTTACTCGCTTGAGTAAGGCGGGCGACTTCCTCGTGGAGGGTCGCCACCGAGTCGAGGGCCTTGGCCAGCTGCGTCTGCTTCTGGACCAGGGCGACCTCCTTCTCCTTCAAGGCAGCGTCCTTGAGCTTCATCTCCTCGAGATGAAGCGGCCCAAGACGTTCCACATTGGCAGTGTGGGAGGCGTCCTTCTCCTGTAGAGAGGCATGCAGCTTCTCCAGCTCGGCCCGGCGGGCCGCCTCGAGCTCCTTCTTCTCCGTCTGGAGAAGAGTCAGCTGCTCTTGGAGCCGGCCGCCCGCGTCATGCAGGGCGTCCCGCTCCACGACAACCTCGCCCAGCCGGGCTTGAAGCTCGGCAACCTGGCCATCAACTGCGTGGTTCTGAGCCCGCAGCGTGTTGTAGGCCTGCACATGGGCATCATAAAGCTCCTACAAAGCAAGGAAGAAGCAGAAATAATATTCGGCCTGGTTAAGTCATAACCAACCCGATTCTCGAGGGCTACACCCAGTGGGTGCGCTAGCGCGCCCCCACTAAAGAAGCAAAGCAAGAGAAGAAGCTCAAAAGAGATTCGACCCGACCGACGCTCGGCCGGCCCGACTCTCGGGGGCTACACTGAGTGGGTGCGCTGGCGCGCCCCCACTGATTCAAGAAGAAGAAAAGGAAAAAATTGAAGACATAGATGAGGCACTTACCCTGGTGCGTTCCTCCAATCGCTTCAGATCGCCGCCCACCACGCGGGCCGCGTTGTCCACCTTGAACCGGCTGCTGGCAAACATCGACACCAGCTCCGGGACGCCGTGGAGCGCGGTGCCTGCGGGCAGCTTCGAGCGCGCCAGGTTGGCCGCTCGCCAAGTCTTCATGGGCCGGCTCCCGACCCGGGCATCGGCTCCTCGAGCAGCCGGACCGTGGTGGGGGACGACGATGGCGCCGTCTCCAGGTGCCGGCATGGTGGACGGCTCCACTGACATCCCGGTCGGCGTCGCCTCCTTGGCAGGAGGTGGATGGGCCGCGTCCGGCGCATCCATATTCACCCCTGACGCATCCGGGGCCACGTCTGGCGCGTCCAGGATCAATTCTGGCGCGTTGGGCACCGCCTCGGCCCTAGGTGAGTTAGGTATCACCTCAAGATCCACCGGCGCAGAGGCGTCCGGCTCGGAGGGCTGGGCCTTCTCAGTCCTTGCGGCGCGCCTCGGGGCCGCCTCGCTAGCTGGCTCCTCGACGCGAGCATGCATGGAGGGGTCATGTCTAGCCTTCGTACGCTTCTCCGCCAACTTCTCGGCCCGGCTGGGGCGAGACTGGCCTTCGGCCGTCTTCCCCGCGGCCGCATCCCACCGGCGCTTGGACTGCACCTTGAGCTCCCTCTAGGCAGCGTCAGCCACTGCGGAGCTGGCTCGCTCGGCTGCGGAGGTGGTGTCTTTCTCGACGTCTTCCACCTCCCTGCCGGGTGACGTTTTTGAGGAACAAAGCTTCACACAAGGCAAAATAAAAGAAGGGAGAGGAACCCTTACCCTGCGATGATGGGCACCTGCCTCCTGCCGCCACCACGGCGCTTCTTAGCGCCGCCTACCCGTGCTCGGGCTGGAGGACCCGTCGCCGGGCACTTAGGAGCCAGCCTGGAAGTTGTGGCACCCTTGCCCTTCTTCCTAGCCGCCTCGTCGGCTCCGGCCGCCTCGACCCTTTGACGACGTCCGCGCGTGAGTGGCGGGCTGGTGACCTCCTCCACCCCGTCGGAGTCTTCCTCGAAGGCTGCATCAGTTAGGAAGGAGGGAGTCTCATCATCATCCGTCCAATCTACGATGGAGGGCCGCAGATGCTCACCAGACGGCTCCGTGCCTTCCGACTCCAGCGCGTTCTCCGACCCTTCGCAGGAGGCAGAGCGGGACTCGATCATGCCCTCATCCTCGATCTCTGAGGCGTCAGACGCCGCCACGTCAGGGTCAGGAAGGTTTGGTACTGTCTGCAGCTTCTCAAACAACTGCGCAAAGGAGTTGACTGCCGGCTCAACGAGACGGCCAGTCGTGAGACAAACATCAAAAACAGAACAACAAAGAGCGCTTACCACCGGAGGCAGACGGGACCTGTTAAGGGATCATCCCCCATGACGAGTTCCCACTGTCGTCCATGCGGGCGGTGGAAATCCGGTTCACCCCCCGTGCCACCACGCTGGGGGTGAATCTCTTGGTGGATGTCCGGCACGGGTCATGCCGGCCGCTCATCTAGCAGACCAGATGGGGACGCCTCTGTAGTGCCAGGATCCTGCGAGTAACCATGGTGGTGAGGAGGTCGCAGCCAAGGAGGCCGCCTTCCTCCAAAATGTCGAGGTGGGCGCCGATCTGCGCCACCTCGGGAATCGACTTCGAGAACTTCACCCCCCAGTTCAACTTTGTCGGAGGATTAATGTTGAACGGGGGTATGTTGAGGGCATCGCAGGCAGGGTCGGCGTTGTTCACGTAGAAGAAGCCCTTCTGCCACTGCTTGATGGACTCCTGCAACGGCAGCTGGGGGAAGCCGGACTTCGAATGATGATGCACCAGTGCGGCTCCGCACGACGTCATCCCCGTGGCCCGACGTGCTTCTCCAGCGCGGCCTTGTCCATCACAATGGACTGCTGCTTGATGAAAAACAAGCTTCGCCAGAGATGGAGGCGGGGCTCGATCCCGAGGAAGCCCTCGCACAAGACCACGAAGGTCGTCAGCTGCAAGATGGCGTTCGGTGCTAGGTGGTGTGGTTGTAGGCCGAAGAAGTGGAGCCACTCGGAGAAGAAGGAGCTCGCCGGGAGCCTAAAGCCCTTGTAGAAGTGCTCGTTGAAAATGACGATCTCTCCCTCTTCCGGTGTTGGGGCGGTCTCGGCGCCAGGGATCCGCACCAGCACCTGGGAGGTCGGGGGCAACAACAGGTGATGGCGGAGCGCCTCGATATGGCCTTCGCAGATCTAACTGCCAAGCCAAGCTCCCTGCAACGATACCTTGTTTGAGGAGGAGCCGCCGGCCATGACTACGAGCGACAGAAGCTCGGGAGGGCTGGTGGCTCGACGACGACGAAGAGGACGGGCTCTTTCTCTCTGAGCTCAGGGAGGAAGAGGGCGTCGATGCGGGGTGAGAAGGGGGGCGAGTGGCCTCCTCGGAACCCCCGCATCCCATTTAAACCCCACGAAGCATCGTGGGGAGGGGATCCGGTGTGCGCGGAACCCCA
The DNA here is from genome assembly GCF_904849725.1 of Hordeum vulgare subsp. vulgare. Taxonomy (NCBI): domain Eukaryota; kingdom Viridiplantae; phylum Streptophyta; class Magnoliopsida; order Poales; family Poaceae; genus Hordeum; species Hordeum vulgare. The sequence goes on from NC_058522.1 coordinate 360,307,045, forward strand.
CTAACCCCGTGTATTACGGGCGGTAACACTTCCCAAAGCCCAACCGTCACGGAGTAAATCCGCATAGGATCTTCCACACGGAGGCCGAGGGGGCGTCGTGGTGGGGCCCAGGGCCCAAGCCCGGTCCCGTCACCAGTAATCACCATCATTACGTCAGGCAGGGCATGGCACGTGGCGCGATCTGCGCTACCTACGACAAAGCCGAGGCATCGCTTCAAAGCCAACTGGCTTCAGAGCCGGCGTCCCCTACCGCGGATGGCGGTAGGAATACTAAGACAAAAAATAAAGCCGGTGAGGCCGCCCGTCCGCACACGGCGGACCTCTCCAGCTTTGGGGACTACTGTCGGGGGGATAACCCCGGCGTAGGCTCATCGAGCCTACTCCTTCATCTCCTGTCCAAAAGGAATGACCAAGTATAATTCCCCAAGGCCCAAGTCCTCTGGCCGGCTAGGTTGCACCTGCCGACTGGAGGACGAGACGGCCAACTCTCTGGCTGGCCAGGCAACCCCTGCCGGCTAGAGACGAGACGCCTACCTCTTCCTGACCGCCTTGGCCAAGCCAGCCGGCTAGGGACGAGGCGGCCGTGCCCAAGCGAGCTAGCCAAGCGGGCTAGCCGGCCGGGGATCTCAAGTCACATCAGATCGTAGGTCATGACGAGACGCTACGATTAAAGGTGGCTACGCGTTAGCAAAGGTACTTGATCGGAGTGCCTGGCAGGTACGAGCGTTGGCGGCCATGCCGCTGACCTACCCCGGCTCTGATCCATCACCTAACATAGTGTCGGACCGTCAAACGCCCACTCCATTACTTCACTCGGCGTGGGGAACAATGGAGGCGGTCGTACTATCTGCCCATGACGAATCTCGATGGACGACGCGGGGCATACAACGCGTGCTCGGCATCAACCTTACACGAGAGCTTCATTGGCTAGCCGGCAGGTCCCACAGCCAGACGGGACCTCGCAGCCGGCGGGCCTTCAAGCGACAAGACGAGACCCTCATGGGCCCCCTGGCCGGCGGCGAGGCTGCGAGCCAGGTCCCACTCTTGTACCCTTTACCATATTGTAGGCCGGTGGGTTCGTCTATAAAACCCCCCGGTCACCCTCCATGCAGAGGGTCGGTCGAACAACATACCACTCCCACCAACCACATAGAGAGAGGCAGAGACGAGCTCGCTGCTCCCCTCTTCCTCCTCCTCAACACAGCTCCAGGAGCAACCTTGTAATCCAGCCATATACATCATACACTCCGACACGATTAGGGGTCTTATCTCTACGGAGAGCCTTGAACCTGGGTACATTGTGTGTTCCATGCATGTACCAACCTCGTCCCCAGCGCCCTCCTTTGTCCCTTTGTTTCTCACCGACTATAGCCTACCTATGGCATTTGTTGTGAGTATTCACCGAAACTACGGTTAGCAGTTTTGCTCCGTTTTCGGACCGCAGGATCGCGATCGGACGGCTCCTGCGATGGCTAGGGGCTAGGTTAGGCTTAGTGGCTATGTAGAGGGGGTTGTGGGCTAAGAAAAGAGGGAGATTTGGGCCCGACAATGACATTTTTTAAACACCACAAGACGTCCGATGATAAACCGATGACGGTGCCACTATGGTCGACCGTTCGGGTATCAAACGGACTCCGGTTGTGACGAAATTTGGTAGGCGGCCTACCTATACTAAAATAAGACTACACGCGAAGTTTCAACCCAATCCGAGAAAGTTTTATACACACTTTTGAAAATAATATTTTAATGATGCCGCGGGCGCGTGCGTGTGGTTGGGCTCAAAACGGCCAACGACAAAACGGAGAGAGCTGGCAACTAATAACGATGCACGTTTTAAAAACTGGCGGCAACGGACTACCGATGCAATGTGGATGATGCACATGATGCAACGATGAATGCGACAACCAATAATTAACCGGCGACAATAGAATAAAAGGGGAATCTTCTGGAGCGTCGGTCTCGGGCTGTCACAACTCTCCTACACTAATAAGAAATCTCGCCCCGATATCTAAGAATGAAAGGGGAAGAGGAAGAAAAAGAGCAATAGGTAAAACTTAGTCACTTATTTGACAAACGAGTGAAACCAATGAATCTTGAAGGTTGCAAAGAGATGAAGAATGATAAGAGAAACAAGCAAGAATTCAATCGAAATTTCGGTAGCACTTCGGTAGGAAAAATAGCAAAATTTGATAAGATGGAAAGATGTTGACAAGATTCACAACAAACTAATTAAATTGAAAAACAAGGAAAGAACATGATCTTGAGAGAACAAGATGATAGATTGAAGAGAGCAACTTCACCACAACTCTAGAACAAGAGAATTGAAACTATATCATTGAGAAGAAGAGAATGGAGAAGAAAATGACAATTACTATCACAATTGAATTGAAGAGCAGCCTGACAAGAAGAATTGAATGGAGTTGTTGGAAATCAACAACGACAGAAGAAGCTTGTTGTGGGCTTATGGAAATCATTTCAAAATAATGAGGTGACAACCAGCCACTAACAGAAACAAGGATTGATTGGATGCAACAATAAAGGCAAAACTTCTTACACCAAGAGGATATATTGAGAACTTGGATCAATGATAATCACCATACAAGCAACAATCCTTAGGAAAAGCTTTAGGTGAAATCTAATCCAAGATAGATCAATGAAGAAATCATGGGTTAAAAAAATCTCATGATCAAAGGATTTGGTGGGTTTACATATTTCATTCTTGAAACAACTACTCTTCGACACTCCTCCACTAACAAGAACGCTATAACACCACCTCAAAGGATAAGGTGGAAGAATTGCTCTTTGAAATGCAAGAGAAAGAATAATTGAGGTTCTCCAACAAGAATCTTGATGAGCACCTTGAGAAAGAAGATATCTTGAGCTGCATAACAGAAAACTTGAATGAGGCACCGGAATAATTGAGAGACAAACGAAAAGACAACAATTGAGAAGAATTTGTGAATGAAAGCTAAAAGATGAGAACGAAGAAATCTTCTGAAATGATGGCCTCCGAAGGATCGAGGATAAAAACAAATCTGAAATGCACCAAATAGATATGGGGAATTTCTCATGATTGACAACAATTGAGAAGATAGCATGAGCTGAGATGACAATCTTCAAAAGAATGTACAAGATTTAAGAGAAACACTTGTTCGGTCTTCACAATGAGAAAGATGAGAGGTACACCACCAAAAATAACTAAGACACTCCGGAATAAGAATATGAAAACTTGAGCCAATGATAAAATAATTCAGATTGACCATGAGGAAGGAATATGACTAATGGAATCCATTCTTACATCGTATTTAAAAAGAATTAGATATTTCCAGAAAAAATAAGGAGAGCCAGGAAAGATCCTGGGAAAACCTGTGGGTTATGGGCCCACTCAAAAGAAACACCGTTGAAACAATTGATAGAAAAGAGGGATTGCGCCGGTACAAATGAAAACTTGATGAGGTTGGGAACTTCGAATTATTGAAAGGATTGAAATCAAGAAACTTCTGAGATATCTTGAACACTCTGGATAGAATAGAGAGAGATGAAAAACAGGAAAGACTTGATAAGAATTTCCAACATGGGAAATAATTGAAATGATGAAAAGGATATGATGAACACCTATAACTTGAATTGAATCCATCGGGTAAGAAAACAACATGAAGAAATGACGAACTTGAACTCCTGAGAATCTTCACAAGAATCACCGGATACGACACGGAAGAGAAGATAGCGGAAGCAACAGTGAAATGAAATGCACTTGGATGATAATTGGATCACTGAAGAAAAAGGGAGGGAGGGTGGGAAAAAACAAGAGAACATGGGGCTGATGAGACAAACTCCGGAAAGAATTGAGAGATTGATCTTGAAAAATTGAAGAAGATTGAATTCACTTGAAGAGAAGCACACCTGATGAAAAAGAATTGACACGATAACTCTGGTTGAGAAGAATTGAAAAGACAACTTGATTGAGCAAAAGAATTTGCATTTGCATAAAAATATGAGAACACCTCTTAGGAAAGATATGAAATCACCACTTGACATCGAAGCAACTCGAATTACCATACTCCAACAAAACAAAGGATGAGAATTACGAAACAAGCCGGAACAAATTCATGACAGAGATTTCGTCCGATATTTTCGTGGATAGGATCGCACGGGCTCTATCCTACACTAGCCGTCATGTACAAGGCAGTGCACACTACATACAAAGTGTCTCCGAGTCATAGCAAGCTACAAGGACTCTTTAAGACACAATGAGAACCATTGTAAGACGAGTGTGAACAAACGAATCCACTAGATGTCGAACCCCAACCTCACATCGTGCATTTGTTGGAAGATTGTCCTATAGATAATTGCCTGAATTACCACCTAAGAACTATCAAAAGCTCTGGTCATGCAATGGGGTCCACGGATACAAGGAAAAATTCATCACTCAACTCCTAACATCTAACCCGTCCAGTGTATCACATCCGTCAACACATAACCAGAATCTCGGAATGTGGGGACCCCGACTTACAAGTCGAGATCGCCGGATGGATGTGCTCAGTGATCCCAGAGATCAATGCTCACCGAACACACAAATACTTAACAATAAGAGTCTTACATCCAAATACTGAGTTATTACATCACATGACCGAACGGTCAAGTTCACAAGGTTGGGCTTGATGACCCACAAGTATAGGGGATCAATCGTAGTCCTTTCGATAAGTAAGAGTGTCGAACCCAACTAGGAGCAAAAGGATCTGACAAGTGGTTTTCAGCAAGGTAATATCTGCAGGCACTGAAATTGTCGGTAACAAGTGATTGTGTGGTGAGATGATTCGTAGCAAGCAACAAGTAACAAAAGTAGCAACGGTGCAACAAAGTGGCCCAATCCCTTTTGTAGCAAGGGACAAGCCTGGACAAAGTCTTATAGGAGGAAAAACGCTCCCGAGGACACACGTGAATTTCTGTCATGCTAGTTTTCATCATGTTCATATGATTCGCGTTCGTTACTTTGATAGTTTGATATGTGGGTGGACCGGTGCTTGGGTACTGCCCTTACTTGGACAAGCTTCCCACTTATGATTAACCCCTCTCGCAAGCATCCGCAACTACGAAAGAAGAATTAAGATAAAGTATAACCATATCATTAAACTAGTGGATCCAAATCTGCCCCTTACGAAGCAACACATAAACTAGGGTTTAAGCTTCTGTCACTCTAGCAACCCATCCTCTACTTACTACTTCCCAATGCCTTCCTCTAGGCCCAAATAATGGTGAAGTGTTATGTAGTCGACATTCACATAACACCACTAGAGGAAAAACAACATACAACATATCAAAATATCGAACGAATACCAAATTCACATGACTACTATTAGTAGGACTTATCCCATGTCCTCGGGAACAAAAGTAACTACTCACAAAGCATAATCATATTCATGACCAGAGAGGTAATGAGTAGCATGAAGGATCTGAACATAAACTCTTCCACCAAACAATCCAACTAGCATCAACTACAAAGAGTAATCAACACTACTAGCAACCGTACAAGTACCAATCGGGGTCGCGAGACGGAGATTGGTTACAAGTGATGAACTAGGGTTTGGAGATGAGATGGTGCTGATGAAGATGTTGATGGTGACGAGTCCCCTCCGATGAGAGGAGTGTTGGTGATGACGATGGCGACGATTTCCCCCTCCGGGAGGGAAGTTTCCCTAGCAGGATCATCCTGCCGGAGCTCTAGATTGGTTGTGCTTAAGTTCCGCCTCGTGGCGGCGGCGAATCCACAAAAAGCTCCTCCCTGGCTTTTTCTGGACGAAACCCTTTATATAGTAGAAGATGGGGGCCAGTTGCCAACAGACTGCCCACAAGCCCCCTTGGCACGGCCAGGGGGGTGGCCACGCCAAGCACGCTTGTGTCCACCTGCTGGCGCCCTTCTGGCGCTTCTTCGGCCCAGTATTTTTTATAAATCCGGAAAAAATCATCATTGATTTTTACGGCGTTTGGAGTTGCGTAGAATAGGTATCTCAACTTTGCTCCACTTTCAGGCCAGAATTCCAGCTGCCGGCATTCTCCCTCTTCATGTAAACCTTGCAAAATAAGAGAAAAAGGCATAAGAATTGTACCGCGAAGTGAAATAACAGCCCAAGAAGCGATAAATATCAACATGAAAACATGATGCAAAATGGACGTATCAACTCCCCCAAGCTTAGACCTCGCTTGTCCTCAAGCGAAAGCCTAGCTCAATAAATATGTCCACATGTTTAGGGAGAGAGGTGTCGACAAAAAAAGATACGAACATGCATGCATCATGATCATGATCAGAACAGCAATACCAACACGTAATCTCTCATGCTAAAGTGATAATTCCTTCACAAAGTAAAGCGTGGATCAAGGACCTTACCGAGAAGTAACAACCGATAGCCTTTAGTCATTGAAGCAATTGAAATTTATCACAACATCAGAAAGATTCAAATAAGAGCTTGTAAAGAAAATCCACATACTCAATCATTCTTTCGTTCTCTACAATTGCTACAACTCACGTGGTACTCATGAGATCAAAGTTTCAGCTGGACATAGAGAAAGATAGGGGCTGATAGTTTTGCCTCCCAACTACTTATCTCAAGGGTAATGTCAACAATAATAATTCATGAATACTTACCTCCAAGTTGACATATGAATATAGATCTTTCCCAAGCATATGATGTTAGACAATATAAAGATGAAATAGGGAATTGGTGACGTTCACCATGACTCTTTTAAGGGCAAAAAGTAAAGGTACAAGATAGGCCCTTCATAGAGGGAAGTAGAGGTTGTCATGCGCTTTTGAGGTTATGCGTGTCCTCTTAGTGCGGAGGAACGTCACTTTATATTGCCTCCTATGATAAAGAACTTTATTATGCAGTCTGTCGCTTTTATGTCTTCCTCATCACAGGTTCGGACAAAGCTTATTTTCCACACACTAATAAATCATACTTATTAGAGAGCAATTTTTATTGCTTGCACCGATGACAACTTACTTGAGGGATCTTATTAGATCCGTAGATAGGTATGGTGGACTCACATGGCAAAACTGGGTTGATGGTTTATCGACGCACAAGTAGTATCTCTACTTAGTGCGGGAGGTTTGGCTAATGTGAGGTGGAAGAAATTGTCACATGCTAAGGGATCTCTAATCATATAACAATGTTCGGAACCAAGCAAACACACTTCATTATGTTGTCTTCCTTGTCCAACATCTACTTCTAGGCATGCAATAGTTTAGTGAGTGTTCACAATCATAGATGGTGTGAGAGATGATATATTTATATGTGAACCTCTACTTCTTTATCACTTCCTATTAATTGCAACCATGACCAAGGTCTACGTTTTCCTACCCTCAACAAGTTTCAATCCTCATTCTTTTTATATGTGAAGCCATTACTTCCCATAAGATCATTACATGATATTTCATGCTTTTGTTCTATTCTCACTCTTTTGATCATGGCAACAGGCAAAGCTCTTCAACTAAGACACTCTTTATTATATGGCTCACGAGCTCATTTACATCGGGGGTGACACAAAGCAAAACTCAAGACTAAATCACTAAGACTTTTAATCTACTATAGAAAGAGAAAACTGAAAAGGAAAACTAAAACAAAGGTAAAGGCAAAAGATGTGATGGTGATACGATACCGGGGCAACTCCCCCAAGCTTGGCACAAGCCAAGGGGATTGCCCATACCCATGTTTAGTTGTCTTCCTTTGGTGGTGATGGTGGAGGAGTTGTTGCAATCTTTGACTCCAAGAGGGCCATTAATCTTTGATTTATACCTTGGAGATCTGCGATATGTTTTTCTAGCAAAACAACTTCACGAGTGAGACAAGTATTGCGAGCACGAGTTGTTTCAGAAAACCTCAAGAGTTCAATCAAGGATGGAGACAGTAGGTGGAGGTAGGGTTGGAGGAAATCCACTTCCTCAACTTCTTCCTTGTTGAGCACAGATTGCACTTCGTCCCACGCCTGATTCCTCTCCTTGGTTTTGCCCTTGGTTTCTTTAGGTAGCCTTTCCTTAGCCTCCATGACCTCCATCCTTTTCAGATCAACACTTCTCCATAAACTTGAGGGAGATTGTTCCCCCCCACAGATTCCTGAGATGACATCTTGCTCTAAATCTGCGGCAGAAAACAGGCTCGAAACGAAAAACAGAGGAAATCTATGTGATGTAGTGGTCAGACCAAACGGGAGTATATATAATGATTTTTCCAGACCAGAAGGAGTACCCTGCACGAAAACGTAGTCCAGGAGGTGCACGAGGTGGCCACAAGCCCTCCTGGCGCGGACAGGGGGTGGGCTCGTACCATGCAGGCTTGTCGCCACCTCGCGCACTTCGTGGAGTACTTCCAATTTTGTATTTTTTTTCAAATAATCCAAAACAGAGAAAATTTCCTACTAGAAAAGTTTTGGACTCTGTTTTCTTACCGAATCACATACCTCTTCGTTTTCGGAGTCTGAAACAGGCTGATAAATATCCCTTAGGTATTCTTCCGGAGTTATGGTATTGATAATATTGCTTTCAACATTTATGGGAGTACCTGAGATATAATGCTTGATTCTCTGCCCATTTACCACTCTCGGACAATTACCTTCCGTGTTGTTGATCTTGATAGCACCGGAACGATATACTTCCTCAACAACATAGGGACCTTCCCATTTAGAGAGAAGCTTGCCTGCAAAGAATCTTAAACGAGAGTTATATAGGAAGACATAATCACCTACATTGAACTCACACTTTTGTATCCTCTTATCATGCCACCTCTTAACCTTTTCTTTGAACAACTTGGCATTCTCATATGCCTGAGTTCTCCATTCATCAAGCGATCTAATATCAAACAACCTCTTCTGACCGGCAAGTTTGAAATCAAAGTTGAGCTCTTTGATTGCCCAATAAGCTTTATGCTCTAGCTCAATAGGTAAATGACATGATTTACCGTACACCATTTTGTACGGAGACATGCCCATGGGATTCTTATAGGCAGTTCTATAAGCCCACAGTGCATGATCGAGCTTCTTAGACCAATTCTTTCTAGACCTATTGACGGTCTTTTGCAGAATTAGTTTAATCTCTCTATTGCTTAGCTCTACTTGACCACTGGACTGAGGGTGATAGGTAGACGAAATTCTATGGTTGACATCGTACTTAGCAAGCGTTTTACGGAAAGCACCATGAATGAAGTGTGAACTACTGTTGGTCATCAGATATCTTGGGACTCCAAATCTAGGGAAGATAACTTCTTTAAGCATCCTGATAGAGGTGTTGTGATCAGCACTACTAGTGGGGATAGCTTCTACCCACTTAGTGACGTAATCAAAAGCAATTAGGATATGAGTATACCTGTTGGATTTTGGAAAAGGTCCCATATAATCAAAGCCCCAGACATCAAATGGTTCAATGACAAGTGAATAGTTCATAGGCATTTCCTGACGTTTACCGATATTACCTATTCTTTGACATTCGTCACAAGACAAGACAAACTTACGGGCATCCTTGAAGAGAGTGGGCCAATAGAAACCTGATTGAATACCTTGTGTGCAGTTCTATCTCCCGCATGGTGTCCTCCGTAGGCCTTGGAGTGACACTTCTGTAGGATCTATCCATGTTCATGTTCAGGTACACAATGTCTAATAATACCATCTACTCCTAGACAAGTTATCTGCTACGAGGTTATCAGCACCCTTCCTGTCGACAACATGCAAATCAAATTCTTGTACCAAGAGAACCCATCTAATAAGTCTAGGTTTAGCGTCCTTCTTCTCCATGAGGTACATGATAGCATCATCATCAATGTGAATAGTGACTTTGGAATCAACTATGTTAGACCTGAACTTTTCACATGCAAACACGACTGCTAAAAATTCCTTCTCCGTAGTAGCATAGTTTCTCTGGGCACTGTCTAGAGTTTTACTAGCGTGGTGAATAACATTCAACTTCTTATCGACTCTTTTCCCTAGAACAGCGCCAACATCATAATCACTAGCATCACACATGATTTCAAAAGGTAAGTTCCAATCAGGTGGTTGAACAATAGGTGCAGTTATCAAAGGCCTCTTAAGTATTTCGAAGGCTTCCTCACAATCATCGTCAAAAACAAAAGGAATATCCTTTTACAAGAGATTGGTAAGAGGCCTAGAAATCTTAGAAAAGTCTTTAATGAACCTTCTGTAGAAACCAGCATGACCAAGGAAACTTCTTATACCTTTGATATCTATGGGGTATGGCATTTTCTCGATTGCATCAACCATAGCCTTATCGACTTCAATACCTCTTTTGGTAATTTTATGTCCTAAGACGATGCTTTCATTAACCATAAAGTGGCACTTCTCCCAATTCAAGACAAGATTGGTGTCTTTACATCTCTGTAAGACTCGATCAAGGTTGCTGAGGCAATCATCAAAAGAAGACCCATAAACAGAAAATTCATCCATGAAAACCTCAACAATCTTTTCACAAAAGTCAGAGAATATATCCATCATACATCTTTGAAAGGTGGCAGGTGCATTACATAAGCCAAAAGGCATACGTCTATAAGCAAAGGTACCGAAAGGGCAGGTGAAAGTGGTTTTATCCTCATCAGATTGTGCAACTGGTATTTGGGAGAAACCAGAATAACTGTCTAGAAAGCAAAAGTGTGTGTGTTTAGACAGTATTTCTAGCATTTGGTCGATAAAAGGCAGAGGGTAATGATCTTTCCTAGTGGCTTTATTCAATTTCCTAAAATCGATCACCATCCTATAGCCAGTAATAATCTTCTGTGGGATCAATTCATCCTTATCATTAGGGACAACGGTAATGCCTCCCTTCTTAGGGACGCAATGCACTAGACTCACCCAATCGCCGTGAGCAACAGGATAGATAATACTCGCTTCCAAGAGCTTTAGTATTTCTTTTCTGACTACTTCTTTCATCTTAGCATTCAATCTCCTCTGATGATCAGCAACTGGTTTGAAGTCAGGATCAGTTTTAATCTTGTGCTGGTATAGAGTGCGACTAATGCCCTTAAGATCATCAAGAGTATATCCAATAGCAGCACGTTGCTTCCTCAGAGTTTTTAGCAACTTCTTTTCTTCATGCTCTGAGAGGCTAGCACTAATTATAACAAGATATATCTCTTTTTCATACAGATAGGCATACTTAAGAGTATCTAGCAACTGTTTAAGCTCAAACACAGGATCGCCTTTGGTGGGGGGATCCCCAAGCAGTTCAACAGGAAGACTATTCTTAAGGACGGGATATTGTTCTAAGACAACTCTATCTATCTCATCCTTTCATCCATATGCATATCATTTTCATGCTCAAGCAAGTATTGCTCTAAGGGATCAGTAGGAGGCACGACAATAGAAGCTAAGGCAATAGTTTCATCCCTACTAGGAAACTCCTTTTCACGAGGTTGTCTACCAAACTTGGAGAAATTGAACTCATGTGACACGCCTTCAAAGCCAACAGTGACAATTTTCTTCTCACAGTCAATATGAGCATTGACGGTATTGAGAAAAGGTCTGCCAAATATGGTGGGACAAAAGCTATCTTGTGCAGTAGCAAGAACGAGGAAATTAGCAGGATACTTCATTTTTCCACACAAGACTTCAACATCCCTAACAATTTCCACAGGGCAGATAGTATCACTATTCGCAAGCTGAATAGTGAGATCAATAGGCTCTATCTCAACATGTGCAATCTCATCTTTGATTTCATCGTATAAGGATTGAGGTATTGCACTAACACTAGCACCCACGTCACATAAACCATGATAACAATGATCTCCTATCTTAACAGAAACCACAGGCATGCCAACAACATGCCTATGTTTGTCTCTAACGTGAGGTTTAGCAATTCTAGCAGCATCTTCACAGAAGTGAATATTATGTCCCTCAACATCGTCGGACAGAAGATCTTTGATAATTACAATGCTAGGTTCAACTCTAATTTGCTCAGGGGGTGTAGGTGTTCTTATATAGCCTCTACGTATCACAGTTGAAGCTTTAGAATGATCCTTTATCCTAACAGGGAAAGGTGGTTTCTCAATGTAAGAACTGGGAACCACAGGATCATTATAGGCAATGACTTTCTCTTCAAATGGAGTGGGTTTAAACACATTGACTTCTAAAGGAGGATGATATTTAAACCACTTCTCTTTGGGGAGATCAATATGGGCAACAAAGGATTCACACAGTGAAGCTACTATCTCAGAGTCAAGTACATACTTAGCGCTAAAGTCACAAAAAGTATTTGTCTCAACAAAGAATTTAACGCAATCAAAAGTGAAATTCATACCTGACTCCTTACCTTCTTGAAGCTCCCAATCTTCAGAGTTGTGTTAGTCCTCTCCAATAAATTCCATTTGAAGTCAATATCTCTCTTCATAAAAGAACCGGTACAAGAAGTGTCAAGCATGGTGCGATCATCATGAGAAAGCCGAGCATAGAAGTTCTGAATGATAATTTCTCTCGAGAGCTCATGATTGGGGCATGAATATAACATTGATTTAAGCCTCCCCAAGTTTGAGTGATGCTTTCTCTGTCACGAGGCCAAAAATTATAAATATAATTCCGATCACGATGTACTAAATGCATAGGATAAAACTTTTGATGAAATTCCAATTTCAAGCGATTGTAGTCCCATGATCCAGTATCATCACATAGCCTATACCATGTCAACGCCTTATCCTTAAAAGATAAAGGAAAGACCTTCTTCTTGACCTCATCCTTGGGCAAACCTGCAAGCTTAAATAAACTACAAACTTCATCTACATAGATTAGATGCAAGTCGGGATGTGATGTTCCATCTCTTGTAAATGGATTACCCAGCAGTTTCTCAAGCATACCCGAAGGAAATTCAAACCAAATATTTTCAGTAGGTGCAGCAGGTTGAGGAGCAACTCTTTGTGCTTCCGTTCGAGGTGAAGATACCCCGAACAAGCCCCTCAAATGATTAGTATCCATAGTGACAAGTGACAATAAATTTCAGCACACTATATGAATGTTTCCTTACCAAGTTCCACTTACCAAAGGCGCTTCACTCAACGGCAACGGCGCCAGAAAAGAGTCTTGATGACCCACAAGTATAGGGGATCAATCATAGTACTTTCGATAAGTAAGAGTGTCGAACCCAACGAGGAGCACAAGGATCTCACAAGTGGTTTTTCAGCAAGGTAATATCTGCACGCACTGAAATTGTCGGTAACAACTGATTGTGTGGTGAGATGATTCGTAGCAAGCAACAAGTAACAAAAGTAGCAACGGTGCAGCAAAGTGGCCCAATCCCTTTTGTTGCAAGGGACAAGCCTGGACAAAGTCTTATAGGAGGAAAAACGCTCCCGAGGACTCACGGAAATTTCTGTCATGCTAGTTTTCATCATGTTCGTATGATTCGCGTTAGTTACTTTGATAGTTTGATATGTGGGTGGACCGGTGCTTGGGTACTTCCCTTAATTGGTCAAGCATCCCACTTATGATTAACCCCTCTATCAAGCATCTACAACTACGAAAGAAGAATTAAGACAAAGTCTAACCATAGCATTAAACTAGTGGATCCAAATCAGCCCCTTACGAAGCAACACATAAACTAGGGTTTAAGCTTCTGTCACTCTAGCAACCCATCATATACTTATTACTTCCCAATGCCTTCCTCTAGGCCCAAATAATGGTGAAGTGTTATGTAGTCGACGTTCACATAACACCACTAGAGGAAAAACAACATACAACATATCAAAATACCGAACGAATACCAAATTCACATGACTACTATTAGCATGACTTATCCCATGTCCTCAAGAGCAAAAGTAACTACTCACAAACCATAATCATATTCATGATCAGAGAGGTAATGAGTAGCATCAAGGATCTGAACATAAACTCTTCCACCAAACAATCCAACTAGCATCAACTACAAAGAGTAATCAACACTACTAGCAAGCTTACAAGTAACAATCGGAGTCGCGAGATTGGTTACAAGTGATGAACTAGTATTTGGAGATGAGATGGTGCTGATGAAGATGTTGATGGTGACGAGTCCGCTCTGATGAGAGGAGTGTTGGTGATGACGATGGCGATGATTTCCCCCTCCGGGAGGGAAGTTTCCCCGGCAGGATCGTCGTGCCGGAGCTCTAGATTGGTTCTGCTGAAGTTCCGCCTCGTGGCGGTGGCGAATCCATGAAAAAGCTCCTGCCTGGCTTTTTTCTAGATGAAACCCTTTATATAGCAGAATAGGGGAGCCAGTGGGCCAGCAGGCTGCCCACAAGCCCCCTTGGCGTGGCCAAGGTGGGTGGCCGTGCCAAGCAGGCTTGTGGCCACCTGCTGGCGCCCCTCTGGTGCTTCTTCGGCCCAGTATTTTTTTATAAATCCGGAAAAATCCTCGTTGATTTTTACGGTGTTTGGAGTTGCGCAGAATAGGTATCTCAACTGTGCTCCACTTTCAGGCCAGAATTCCAGCTGCGGGCATTCTCCCTCTTCATGTAAACCTTGCAAAATAAGAGAAAAAAGGCATAAGAATTGTACAGTGAAGTGAAATAACAACCCAAGAAGCGATAAATATTAACATGAAAACATGATGCAAAATGGACGTATCACGGCCTAAGGCCAAAACATACCGATTCAACTAATAGCGGAAATCATAGGGGCTAAGCACGTGCCCATGCCATCATGCCTACACCAACACGCATTCTGACTCGGAAGCGTCCTAGCTCGCAGGGGCGTCTCCAAAGAAATACTCATCTCCAAACTTCGGTCCTTCCATGTGTGGTCAATAATAGAACCAGTGGCAAGCCGATGAGTACTTTGAATGTACTTGCAAACAGCCCATGATATGAACAATGAAAGTGAAGGATAACAATAACTTGCATCTTTGGTGGATATCTCTTGGTGGTAAATAAACATGATCACAGGAATGCATCATAAGTTAAGAACTACTTTTGAAGAACAAGTTACAGATATCAATATATCTATTGAGGGCTGAACCATCCAGGTTCACCCTATATGCCAAGTCACCAAACTTGGTCATATCATTACTTCCATAACAATTCCATGTAGCTCATACGCACACACACATGATTTATGCGGAAACGACTGGACGTAGTTTAAGCAGCACCACCCAACTGTCCTTGACCATGCACACGACTATTCAAATAGTTTTACACTCTGCAGAGGTAGTACGCTAGACCCACGAGATCCGGGAAACTTCCATGTCATCCATGAGTCGCGGTATATAACATACCCTAGGTAAGTACCCGATCAATGCCTTTCCCCCGATGATACTAGACAAAGAGGTCCACTCGACTGGTACCCAACCCACATGTTGTACATATTACGAGCACCGACTCTCGACAGTATCAACCATGCGGGGACCAACGATGTGCCTGGAACTCATAAAAATGGCATAGTCGCCCTACCTGGCACGACCCCATCACGAGAGTGACCACATATCACTCCCGCCACTAGTAATGTGGCTCTTTGCTAGCACCAACTAGAGTAATCAACAAAGCCCCGTCCCATAAAGGGGTAAAGTGGTCGTACATGTAAGGTTGGGATGGTTGACACATCATAAATCTATTCCCATTTCTGAAACCATACTCACGCAA
Source organism: Hordeum vulgare subsp. vulgare (assembly GCF_904849725.1). NCBI lineage: Eukaryota > Viridiplantae > Streptophyta > Magnoliopsida > Poales > Poaceae > Hordeum > Hordeum vulgare. Next base: position 360,322,638 of record NC_058522.1, read on the forward strand.
AATATCTGGTGCACCACTTCACCAAAAGTGGCCACCTAACTCATCATCACCCTCGGGCATTAGTGGCACCCGACGAGGTTTTCATAAGACTTTGATTTATACCAACACATGCTCATGCTACTGTTACTCTATCTTTACTTGTCAACATGATACTAGCATGACCCTCATAGGTGGTAGGATCAAGCTTAATGCATGTGCTCCGGAGGAGCCATCGGTAACATCACGTCAATGATTTACCGGTAGTTATGATCATATGCAATGGAAATATTTGCTACTCTAGCATGCAATATAACATGTGCTCAGTCATGGTCAAAGGGTTGCTTGCCTTGGTCAGCTAGGTATCTGGAGTCTTCGAGGTCTTTTGCTCCGATTCCCTCGTCACACGGATTTTCTATCGTCGTAAAAGAATAAATAAGAAATAGCTCACTCAAAAAAAGATCACAAAGTCATTTTAAAAATGTTCTTTATTATTGATAAATCTATGTTGTTATTTTGAAACATATTTGCCTCTGATTCCAATGAAGGAACATTTTTAAAATCAAGCAAACAAAAGCAAAACTATTCCAATTTATTTCTTTTTATTATTGTAAAACATAATAGTTGCTGAAAATTTCATGCAATGCTCTCATTAAATACTACATATTTTTAGAAGAATATCACTCGAAAAATTATATTTTTACACTGGTTAAATATTTTTATAAAAATCTTTGATATCAGATTTTAAAAACAAAAAAAAGGGCTAAGTCCCTAGCCTGGCTCGGCCTGGAACTAGGCCAGCCCAAGGCCAACCGTCAGCCCGCCTAGGCCGCGTGCTGTCAGGTTTGAACCTGACGTGCGGGGCCCTGCGGTCAGCAAGGGGGAGCGCGCTAGGCCACCGACAGGTGGGGCACACCTGTGGGGGTCGTCTCCTACCTATGGCCAGAGAGGAGGAGGAGCACGCCGGCGAGGCTCCGACGTTCTCAAGCCCCAACGAGGACAAAAATGGGTTCGGCTTGACGCCGCCTACCTGCTGATGGTCGGAACAACGACGGAGAGGCACATGTTCACCGTCGACGAGGAGGCCGCGGCGGAGGAGTTTCGAGAGGTGGTCGAGAGGGTAGCTAGGAGCACAGAAATGCTCGGGAAAGTTGGGGGAAAGCTTCCTGCGGTCAAGGGAATCAGTTTGGTGGGTCGAGGGATGCAGGAGTTGTCGTGTAGCCGGAGATCGACCGAAGCTCCGAGGCGAAGGGGCCTCGGTCGATCTCGCGCACCGGGGCTCTGCTGGCTTGTTGGGGTGGCTAGGGAGGTGCTACTGGTTGTGGGAAGCTGTGTGAGGGGTGCAGGAGCGAGGGGGAGGGCTATTTATAGGCCCGCCACGGTGAGCCTATTCGGGAGCGCCGCTGACTCACCGTGGCACGCAAGGGGGTGCAGAGAGGGGATGGGGTCGAAACCACGGTCTTAGGACGTGGTTTTGGACTGCCAGAACCATCTGCAATAGAGGGGGAGGGAGAGGGGTCGAGCATCCGTGGCCGTGCAACCTTGGCCGGTTCTGGGGCACGTGGGCATGCGTCGCACGAGCTCTAGCGCAGGAGTGGAGGGGCCCTGATGGTCGCTCGATGCACACGGGTTGTCGGGGAAGAGGTTGGACACCTCGGGGGAGGCTGAAACTGACCGAGAGCGTCGCCCCCACCTTGGTGGCTTCCTGTAGCGCGCCCAGAGCGCAGTTTTGGCATGCCACAACATGCTGGTGCGCTCTGAGGCACTTTGGACGTGTCTAGCATGTCCTCGCATTGGCTGGGAGTGAGGCTAGCCGTTGGGGGTCCGTGGGAGCTTCGGCTGGTCAAGGGAGACAAGGAATACTGGTGCTGTCAGCTTTGTACTGAAGCTTAGATTGGTTTTTTGGCATTTCCACTTTGAACCAGTGAGGGGCCAGTTGAGTGGGGTTGGGCATTGATAGTGGCCACCTAATCTGAGAGTTTGGAGCAAAGGGTTTTGGTTTACCTATGGGTTAAAGGCGCTTTTACCCATCTGTTAGAAGGTGTTTGACAGTGGTTTGGGGCAGTTGCACCCCACCACTGGTGCTGCAACTTAACAGGTTTGGGTTTGGTGCTAAAACACGGGGTTTTACCAAGTTTGAGCTCCATTGGACAAGGTTAGCTTTGTAAACTTGAAAACACCACCATTTGACCAGATCCGTCCCTTCCAAAGAGAGTGTGGGCAAACTAAATCCCACAAATCCTATTTTTGGTGTGGAACCCTCATTTGAGGCATTAGACACTCCTGCAAAGTTTCAACATCATTGGACAAACTTTGCTATGTAGAGTTTCTCTAACTCCAATCTGGATAGAAGGGGTTTTAGGGTTATTTGGGGCCCTTAATCACCTTGGATCAAGGTGAAACTTTATGTGGACACCAAATATGTCTTAGGGATACCATTGGAATTATCTAGGATTTTATTGAGAATATTTCCTTTGGAAATATTTCAAAAGGTCAAAACAGACAGAAATGGTTTTCAAGGTTTTACTCAAATAATTATAATGTAAATAGGGGTTTAAAATCTTATGTATGGAAAATATATGTCCTTTTTATCATCTCCCAATTTAATCATATTCTTCTAAGGCAGAGAAGTATTTTTTCCAAGTAGGAATACCAATTCTGGCCTTAGAAATGCACATGCAATTTAATTAGGAAAATAATTCTAAAAATAATTATTTTGTGGGTTTGGAGCACAAAAATGAAGTTAAAATCAGATCACCAAGTTTGGGTGGAAACACTCCTTGCCTTCAAGGGCATGTAGTGCAACTCAAAGTAGGATTTTACCTTGATCACAAACAAGTAAAGGTTTTTGGAAATAATTCAATATTGTGAAATGGGGTTTTTATCATCACATGATCACACACACAAGTATACAATGACAATCATGGCACTCACATCATTAGTTTTGAAAAAGTTTTAACAAGCTCAGATTTTTGCATTACACAGAAAGAAAGTGGTAAAAACAGGGTGTGACACACCTATCCCCCTTACAAGAATCTCGTCCCCGAGATTCCTAAGCTAGGCGTTAAAAAGGTCCGAAAATCAGATCGGAGATAGTCTTCACGCTCCCATGTTGCTTCGGCTTCGGTGTGGTTGCTCCACTGTACCTTGAAATACTTGATGGTGCGGCTTCTGGTGCAACGCTCAACTTCATCCAGAATCGGATCGGCTTCTCGCGGTAGGTGAGATCCGGCTGAAGTTCGATGGCCACATGACCAATGTCCTTGTAAGGATCGGAACTATTTGGCACTTGAAGACACTTCCGGAGCTGCGACACGTGGAAGACGTTGTGCATACCCGAAAGTTCCGGAGGTAGCTCCAACTGATAAGCAACTTCTCCACACCTTGCCGTGATCTTAAAAGGTCCAATGAACCTTGGAGCGAGTTTCCCTTTAACATGGAAACGCTTGGTTCCCTTGAGAGGTGTGACTTGGAGGTACATCTGGTCTTCAAGGTTAAACTCCAATTCCCTACGGTGAGAATCCGCATAGCTCTTTTGTCGCGACTTGGGTGCCTTTAGATTTTCTCGGACAAGCTGCACCTTCTCTTCTGCCTTGTGCAAAACTTCCGACCCGAAAATCAGCCCTTCACCGGTTTCGGACCAGTTGAGCGGGTTGCGGCACTTTCGCCCGTACAACACTAGAAATGGGGCCATTTGGAGACTCGACTGGTAGCTGTTGTTGTATGAGAACTCACCGAACGGCAGACAGTCTTCCCATTTGGCACCATGTGCCAAGACGCAAGCGCGGAGCATAACTTCGAGTATTTGATTCACTCTTTCTGTTTGTCCACCCGTTTGCAGGTGGAAAGCGGTGCTGAAAGAGAGCTTGGTACCGAGGGCTTCTTGGAACTTCTTCCGAAATCTTGAGGTGAACTACGTGCCTCGGTCAGATACAATCTCCTTGGGAACTCCGTGAAGACTCACGACACGATGGATATACAGACTAGCCAATTGGTTTCCATCAGACATGGTGTTGACTGGAATGAAATGGGCCACCTTGGTCAGGTGGTCGACTATGATCCATATGGAGTTGTGCCCTTTGCTTGACCTGGGCAATCCAGTGATGAAATCCATGCCGACTTTATCCCACTTCCATTCCGACACTTGAAGTGGTTGTAGCAGTCCAACAGGTCGCTGATGTTCAGCCTTTACTCGCTCGCACACGTCGCACTTGGCAACATAAAACGCTATTTCCCTCTTCATGCCATGCCACCAGAATCTTTCTCGGAGATCTTGATACATCTTGGTACCACGGGGGTGAATAGAGTAGGGTGTATCATGAGCTTGCGGTAGGATCAAATCCTTGAGATCAGCCTTGTTGGGTACACATAAACATTTCCCGAACCACAGTACTCCTTGTTCATCCACTGAAAATCATGTGGCCTTGCCTTCTTGAATCTTCTTCTTGATGCCTTCAATGCTCTTATGACCCTTCTGGGCCTCCTTGATATCATCAACCAGCGTTGGTTTCACTTTGAGGTTAGGTAGGATCCTGATTCTACTAGCTCCAATCCGAAGTTCTCCATTTCTTCATACAAGGCAGGTTGCCTTTCCTTCAGCATGACGTTCAAGGTGCTCGTCTTCCGTCTTAAGGCATCACCCACTTCATTGGCCTTACCGGGGTGATATTGAATGTTAAGGTCGTAGTCTTTGATTAACTCCAACCATCTTCGTTGCCTCATATTCAATTCCCTTTGGGTGAAGATATACTTCAGACTTTTGTGGTCAGTGTATATTTCACATCGTTTCCCCAGAAGGTAATGTCACCATGTCTTCAGGGCATGCACTACTGCTACCAATTCGAGATCATGGGTGGCATAATTCTCCTCATGCGGGCGCAGTTGTCGTGACAGATATGCCACAACTCTGCCGTCCTGCATTAGAACCCCATCGAGCCCGGTTCTGGAGGCATCACAATATATCACAAACTCCTTGCTGATGTCTCGAGTAGCCAATACCGGGGCGGTAGTTAATATTTTCTTCAATTCTCGGAAGTTTGCTTCACACTCCAGCGTCCATTCAAACTTCTTGCCTTTCTTCACGAGCTGAGTCGTAGGTCGAGCGATGCGGGAGAATCCTTCTACAAACTTGCGGTAATATCCCGCGAGTCCGAGGAAGCTCCTGACTTCCTTCACATCAATTGGCGATTCCTAGGTGGTTACCGTAGTAATCTTGGAGGGATCAACCGCCAATCCACTTGTTGTCAAGGTATGACCCAAGAATCCAACTTCGTTCAGCCACAATTGGCACTTGCTGAATTTGGCATAAAGTTGGTGCTCTCGAAGTTTTTCCAACATTAACCTCAAGTGTTGCTCATGCTCTTCTTCGGGCTTGGAAAAGATTAATATGTCATCAATGAATACGACGACAAACTTGTCCAGATATTCCATGAAGACCTTGTTCATGAGGTACATGAAGTAAGTTGGGGCATTAGTGAATTCAAAAGACATGACAGTGCATTCATACAAACCGTACCGGGTCATGAATGCAGTCTTGGGTATGTCCTCAGGTCGAATCTTCAGTTGGTAATATCCAGACTGGAGATCGATCTTGGAAAATACCTTAGCTCCATTTAGCTGATCAAACAAGACTACAATCTTGGGGAGCGGATACTTGTTCTTGATCGTGACTTCATTGAGAGAATGGTAGTCGATGGAGAGTGTGATAGTTCTATCCTTCTTGGACACGAACAGAACAGGCGATCCCCAAGGTGACGCACTCGGATGAATAAACCCTTTCCTGAGTTGCTCATCCGGGTGCTTCGAAAGCTCTACTAGCTCTTAGGATCCCATCCCGTAAGGCTTCTTATAGATAGGCCTTGATCCGGGCATGAGATCAATGATGAACTCGATGTCTCGGTCAGGAGGCATCCCTGGTAGCTCATCAGGAAAGACGTCAGGGTACTCACAAACTATTGGCACTCAATCGAGTTCTACCTCTGACACGCTGTTGACCCGTGGTACTCGAGCGGGTACTGGCTCAGAGACATACTTGACTTTAACCCCTTGGTCGCTTGTCATGGTAATGGCGTTGCTGGCACAATCCAAGATGCTTTGATGCTCGGCCAATCAATCCATGCCGAGAATTACTTCTAGGCCTTGCGACTTAAGGACAATGAGATCCGTTGAGAAGCTCATCCCATTGATAACTATCCCGACCTTCGTACATCCTAGGTTGGTCCTCAACACTGCTCCCGGGGTTTGGATTGCCATATCCTGTGAAGCAGAGTAGGTTTTAAACCACATTTTTCCGCAAATCTTTGTGTAACAAAAGAATGCGAAGCACCACAATCGAACAATACTGTTGCTAGGGTGGAGTTGACGAGGAACGTACCCAGAATGCAATCCATGTCTTCCTGTGCGTCTTCTGCGGAGATATGATTAATCCGCCCCCTGCTGTGATACTGCTGGTTGCGGGGAGCTTGATTCCTTCCTGGTGCTCCTTGGCCTTGATTTGGCGCATTGGGGCGCAGTGCGTCAGGCTTCTTGTTGGGACACTGCCTGCAATAGTGCCCTTTCTGTCCACATCCGAAACAGGTAACTTGTGCTGGATGATTGGTCTTGAGTCCACTGTTTTTTGGTGGATTGATTGCTGGCTTAGTGTTGACTTGCTGCTGAGGCTGGTAGTTCGGACGGAATGTTGGAGTCTTGTACTGTTGTTGTTGATAGCTGGGTCTTGATGGTGCTGACTCCCATGGGCGTGGCTTCGGGTTACTCGATCCTCCACTACTCATTAGCTGGCGTTTACGGGTGTCGTCCATAGCACGACGCTTATCCTCCAACATAAGGGCCTTATTAACCAGATCGATGAATGTCCGACATTCACAAACAACCAGCTGATACTGGAGTGACTTTTGCAGTCCTTCCATAAAGCGTTCCACTTTGGCGGCCTTAGTCTTGACGTCTTCTGGTGCATAACTAGACAGGAGGTTGAACTTCTACAAATACTCCTTGACAGATCCACTGCCTTGCCTTAAGGTTCGGAATTCCCGCTTCTTAATGGTCATCATTCCAGGACGACTGTGAGCAGCGCGAAATCAATCTTTGAACACAGCCCAAGTGATGACTTGTCGTGCTCGCATGATCTGAAATCCATCCCACCAAGCTCTGGTTGTGCCTCCGAGACACTGAGAAGTATAGAGGACCTTCTCATGATCATCAGTGCATTTGACCAGCGCGAGGAGGTCTCTGATAGTACGGATCCAGCCATCGGCATCCAATGGTTCAGTCGTCTCCGTGAATATGTGTGGCGTAGTTCGCATGAACTCAGAGAGAGTAGGGCGACCATTGCCATTCCCGTTTTGCGGCAGGTTATTCCCCATGGTTTGAGGGAGCTGCTGAATACTGGCACTGTTGGCTTGACGTTCCTCTTGAAGAGCGTGAAGGAAGTGAGCCATAGTCAAGCTTTCGGGAGGAGCCGGTGGCGGTGGAACATCGTCTGGCTACTCGTGGTAATCTCTAGCTTGAGCTTCCCCTCCGGTTCCCTGCTGCTGCCGTGAAGAGGCTGAGCCGGGGTTGCCGAAGGTGTTGTTGCGAGTACCATTCACCATCCTGTCAGGGGAGTAGACGGGTCAATTTGCCGAACCGGGCGAAATCATGAGGGATGATGCTCTAGTAAAGAGGGGGGTTGTTGCTATGCTAGTCTGAAATTTTTAAGCCAAAGGTTTTTCAAAGAGCTAATGCATTAGATTAAAACAAGCGATGTAGTCGCTCACAAACTGCCTAAGGCAGAATGCGACTTGCATCCAACATGCTTACACAACACTCATGGTTCACTGAACCGATACATGAACTCCTACACTCGGGGAGTAACTCCTAATTGCCTACGTCACTATTACTAAGCGGCAGACTGCGCGGTCTCATAAGGGGGTTCTGCAAGGTCTTTGTCTTCATCTTCATCTTCATCAGTACTTCCCTTCTTGGATGAAGTAGGGGAAGGAAGTGGTCCATCACGGTGTCTCTTGGTTGGCAAGGTAGAGAAGAGATTGGTGTACTATTCCGCGGTCAGGCGACCACTCTGAAGAGGAGTAGCCTAAAGCGGTGGTATTCCTCCTCGGAAAGCGATGTCGGGTGTTCCTTTGGGTGCTCCTTCCTTCTTCACCTTGCGGTTCTTCATCTTCTCCATGTGAAGTAGATCCTTGACTTGGTGCAGCTCTTGGCGAATCTTTGTTGACTCTTTGATCAAAAGGTGCGTCAAAGTGTCGGAGGAGAGACTGAAGTTGGTCTGGAACCTCAGTGGCGTCCCATCCTCGGAAGATAGGTTGAGTGTCCAACTCCCGTCTATCCCATCCTTAACAAAAGGTTGGTGACGAGTAGTTAGCTCGTCAGCCATCTCTAGAAGGATGTCGCGGAGTCGCACGAGCACTTCTCGTGCTGCTGTCTCCACTGCCAACATCAAATCCTCCGTCTGTGGTCCTTCGAAGAACCAGCTAGTCGGGGACTCATTAACCTTCACTATCACGTCCACGTGATATTCTTTGGTGTCGGCGTTGACCCAAAGCTCGTGGTAGAGGAAGATGGGCGTGCGGCGTACTTGGCACTTCTCGAGGCTATCACTCAAAAGTAGAGGAAAGCCCGTCTCCAGAAGCATCTCAGGTACGGCGGCCATCTACAAGGTGTAGAGGAGAGGGTTAGAAAGTTTTCAGTGGGTGCAGAATCTCATGTTAAGGTCTAAGTGCAGTAATCGTCTCGGCTATCATTCATGCTACCTAAGGCTTCCTATAGTCAGGATGGCTGTGATACCAGCTCTGCGGGGACCCCGACTTACAAGTCAAGATCGCTGGATGAACGTGCTCAGTGATCCCAGAGATCAATGGTCACGGGTGCCCATGCCATCAAGCCTACACCGATAGGCATTCTGACTCGGAAGCATCCTAGTTCGCAGGGGCGTATCCGAAGACGTACTCATCTCCAAACTCCGATCCTTCCATGTCTGGTCAATAATATAAGCAGTGGCAAGCCAGTGAGTACTTTGAATGTACTCGCAAACATCCCATGATATAAACAATGAAAGTGAAGGATAACAATAACATGCATCTTTGGTGGATATCTCTTGGTGGTAAATAAACATGATCACAGGAATGCATCATAAGTTAAGACCTACTTTTGAAGAACAGATTACATATATCAATATATCTATTGAGGGCTGAACCATCCAGGTTCACCATATATGCCAAGTCACCAAACTTGGTCATATCATTACTTTCATAACAATTCCATGTAGCTCGTACGCACACACACATGATTTATGCGGAAACGACTAGACGTAGTTTAAGCAGCACCACCCAACTGTCCTTGAACATGGACATGACTATTCGAATAGTTTTACACTCTGCAGAGGTAGTACGCTGGACCCAAGAGATCCGGGAAACTTCCGTGTCATCCATGACTCGCGGTATATAACATACCCGAGGTAAGTACCCAATCAATGCCTTTCCCCTGACGATACTAGACAAAGAGGTGCACTCAATTGATACCCAGCCCACATGTTGTATGTCTTACGAGCACTGACTCTGGACAGTAACAAGCATGCGGGGACCAACGGTGTGCCTCGAACTCATAAAAACGGCATAGTCGCCCTACCTGGCACGACCCCATCACGAGAGTGACCACATATCACTCCCGCCACTAGTAATGTGGCTCTTTGCTAGCAACGACTAGAGTAATCAACGAAGCCCCGTCCCATAAAGGGGTAACGTGGTCGTACATGTAAGGTTGGGACGGTCGACACATCATAAATCTATTCCCATTTCCAAAACCATACTCACACAAAATACCCGGTGCACCACTTCACCAAAAGTGGCCACCTAACTCATCGCCGACCTCGGGCATTAGTGGCACCCGACGGGGTTTTCATAAGACTTTGATTTATACCAACACATGCTCATACTACTGTTACTCTAGATTTACTTATCAACATGATACTAGCATGACCCTCATAGGTGGTAGGATCAAGCTTAATGCATGTGCTCCGGAGGAGCCATCGGTAACATCAGATCAATGATTTACCAACACTTATGATCATATGCAACGGAAATATTTTCTACTCTAGCATGCAATATAAAATATGCTTAGTCATGGTCAAAGGGTTGCTTGCCTTGGTCAGCTAGGTATCCGGGGTCTTCGAGGTCTTCCGCTCCGATTCCCTCATCACACGGATTTTCTATCATCGTCAAAAGAATAAATAAGAAATAGCTCACTTAAAAACAGATCACAAAGTCATTTTAAAAATGTTCTTTATTACTGATAAATCTATTTTGTTATTTCGAAAAATATTTGCCTCTGATTCCAATGAAGGAATATTTTAAAATCAACCAAACAGAAGCAAAACTATTCCAATTTAGTTCTTTTTATTATTGTAAAAAAGAATAGTTGATGAAAAATTCATCCAATGGTCTCATTAAATACTACATATTTTTAGAAGAATATCAGTGGAAAAATATTTTTTTACACTCGTTATTTTTATAAAAATGGTTGAAATCAGATTTTAAAAACAAAAGAAAAATGGGCTAAGTCCCTGGCCTGGCTCGGCCTGGAATTGGGTCGGCCCAAGGCCCGCCGTCAGCCTGCTCATGCATGCGCCGTCAGGTTTGAACCTTACGTGCGGGGCCCTGAGGGCAGCGAGGGGGAGAGGGCTGGGCCACCGACAAGTGGGGCACACTTGTCGGGGTAGTCTCCTACCTTTGGCCTGTTAGGAGGAGGAGCACGTCGGCGAGGCTGCCGATGTTCTCAAGCCCCAACGAGGACAGAAATGGGTTCGGCTCGACGCCGCCTACCTGTTGATGGTCGGAACAACGACGAAGAGGCACGTGTTCGCTGACGACGAGGAGGCCACGGCGGAGGAGTTTCGGGAGGTGGTCGAGAGGGTAGCTAGGGGCACAGAAATGCTCAGGAAACTTGGGGGAAAACTTCCTGGGGTCGAGGGAATCAGTTTGGTGGGTCGAGGGACGCCGGAGCCGTCGTGTGGCCGGAGATCGACTGGAGCTCCGATGCGGAGGGGCCTCGGTTGATCTCGAGCACCGGGGCTCTGCTGGCTTGCCGGGGTGGCTAGGAAGGTGCTAGTGGTCGTGGCGAAGCTGTCTGAGGGGTGCCGGAGCGAGGGGGCTATTTATAGGCCTGCGACAGTGAGCCGATTCAGGAGCGCTGGTTACTCACCATAGCATGCAAGGGGGTGCACAGAGGGGCTGGGGTCAAAACCACGGTCTCAGGACGTGGTTTTGGACTGCCAGAACCATCTGCAATAGAGGGGGAGAGAGAGGAGTCGAGCATCCATGGCCGCGCAACCTTGGTCGGTTCTGGTGCGCGCGGACATGCGTCGCACGACCTCTAGCGTGGGAGAGGAGGGGCCCTGATGGTCGCGAGGGGTTGTCGGGGAAGAAGTTGGACACCTCGGGGGAGGCTGGAACTGTCCGAGAGCGTCGCCGCAACCTTGGTGGCTTCCTGTAGCGCGCCTAGACCGCAGTTTTGGTATGCCACGACATACTGGTGCACTCTGAGGTAGTTTGGACGTGTCTAGCATGTCCGGGCACTGGCTGGGAGTGAGGCTAGCCGTTGGGGTCCCGTGGGAGATTCGGCTGGTCAAGGGAGACAAGGAATACTGGTGCTGTCAGCTTTGAACTGAAGCTTAGATTGGGGTTTTTGGCATTTCCACTTTGCACAAGTGAGGGGCCAGTTGATTGGGGTTGGGCATTGATACTGGCCAGCAAATCTGAGATTTTGGAGCAAAGGTTTGGGTTTATCTATGGGTTAAAGGGGCTTTTACGCGTCTGTCAGAAGGTGTTCGATAGTGGTTTGGGGCAGTTGCACCCCACCATTGGTGCTGCAACTTAACAGGTTTGGGTTTGGTGCTAAAACATGGGGATTCACCAAGTTTGAGCTCCATTGGACAAGTTTAGCTTTGTAAACTTGAAAACACCACCATTTGACCAGATATGTCCGTTCCAAAGAGAGTGTGGGCAAACTAAGTCCCACAAATCCCTTTTTTGGTGTGTAACCCTCATTTAAGGTATTACACACTCCTACAGAGTTTCAACATCATTGGACAAACTTTGCTATGTAGAATTGCTTTAACTCCAATCTGGACAGAAGGGGTTTTAGGGTTATTTGGGGTCCTTAATCACCTTCGATCAAGGCGAAAATTTATGTGGACACGAAATATGGCTTAGGGATACCATTGGAATTTTCTAGGATTTTATTGAGAATATTTCCTTTGGAAATATTTCAAAAGGTCAAAACAGACAGAAATGGTTTTTAGGGTGTTACTCAATTAATTATAATATAAATAGGGGTTTAAAATCTTATGTATGGAAAATATATGTCCTTCTGATCATCTCCAAATTTGATCCGATTTTTCTAAGGCAGAGAAGTATTTTTCCAAGTGGGAATACCAATTCTGGCCATAGAAATGGACATGTAATTTAATTAGGAAAATAATTGTAAAAATAATTATTTTGTGGTTTTGGAGCACAAAAATGAAGTTAAAATCAGATCACGAAGTTTGGGTAGAAACACTCCTTGCCATCAAGGGCATGTAGTGCAACTCAAAGTAGGGTTTTACCTTGATCAGAAACAAGTAAAGGTTTTTGGAAATAATTCAATATTGTGAAATGGGGTTTTTATCATCACATGATCACACACACAAGCATACAATGAAAATCATGGCATTCACATCAATAGTTTTGAAAAAAATTTAACAAGCTCAAATTTTTTGCATTACAGAGAAAGTGGTAGTAAAAACAGGGTGTCACACAAAACCTCATCTATCTCGGACCCTCATAATCACAACAATACTAAGTATGGCGGTACCCCCGAACTCTGTGCATGAGTACTGGGGATGTCGGGCTTATCTCGCCAGTAGTAGTATTGAAGCAATTTCGAACATCCTTCGTCCTGAGATACTAAGAAATCTGAATGATAACGATGTGCTCAAGAATCCTGTGGAGCTCAACTCCCGGAATAAAATCAACATAGTAGGAGGCACCAAGACAGAACTCCGTCAAATCGACATCATATAGATTCCAAAAAATATTCGCGTGATCCTAAAAATATTTGAGTGAAAAGAGGAACATAATTAAAATTATTACGTCAAGTTTCCTCACCGGAGCATAGAAGAGGAGAAAAAAGAATCCTACTCTCCGATATATAACTAGACTCAAAACAGTTTTTCACTAGACTCGACTCACCCAAATTCGATCAATCAAGGGGGCTCCTAGGTCGGTACTGCTCTGATACCAACTTGTAACGCCCAAGATGCGGTCCTATTCTTATTTTGGCGCGAGGGCCTCGACAGGGATAGAAACGCATCTCAACATTTCGCAATAATGGATATTGTTACAAGTACATGTATTGAAAAGATGAGTATAAGGAGTTGTCTTACACTCGCCACAAGCTACATCAAGATGACATCAATACAGCAATATCCAGTCATCATGTAGAAGAGCAGGGTCCATCTACGAACGAAAAAAATGATAAAAGAACGACATCCATCCTTGCTATCCCAGGCTGCCGGCTTGGAACCCATCCTAGATAGATAAAGAAGAAGAAAAAGAAGAAACTCCAAATAGCACAATCAGCGCGCACACGTCAAAGTAACTCTTTACCTGTACCTGCAACAGGTGTTGTAGTAATCTGTGAGCCACACGGGACTCAGCAATCTCATTTCCAAAGGTATGAAGACTAGTAAAGCTTAATGAGTGAGGTATGGTTAAGTGGTGAGGCTGCAGCAAGCGACTAGGCATATATTTGAGGTGGCTAACTTATGAGTACAAGAATAAGAGGGGGGATGATCTACGCATAGCGGAGGTGAACTACTGATGATCAAACGATTGATCCTGAAAACCTACTTACGTCACACATAACCCCACCGTGTCCTCTTTCGGATACAGAATTCACGAGAAGAGGCAGTCACGATTACGCACACAGTTGGCAAGTTTTTAGTGAAGTTTACTTCTCGTCTTCTAGAACCTGATGTTAAACAAAGTTTCCATGTTGCCACATAACCGTGGGCACGACTTTCCGAAAGATGAAACCCTGCACGGGTGCTCCAACTAGTCCATCACAAACTACCACACGCTACGCCGGAACGACCTTGATCAGGGATAACCCGTGATCTCCTCGGGTTCCTATAGGAAAACCTCAACCTCGAGATAGCCAAAATATCCTCGGAATCCCTCGCACAAGACGCTCGAGAAAGGTAAAACAAGTCCATCAAGGTCGCCCGTTGTGTCGATGATCCCAATAGGAGCCGCATATCTCGTTCTCACAACACGATGGATGAGCGATGTTACCACGCGAGACGCCGAGTTGCCCCGGGCAGTCTTAATAAGCTGCTATGATTGGGACCAAGACCATGAGCATTGGCCCCTTGCATTATGTTGAATTACTCCTTGGGTTCATGATGCCCTATGTTTTCAGTATTAAAAGAATTATTATGTTGGGAAAATATAGTAGCTATGTTGGGCCTTGCCACACGAGTTTTATCCCAAAACGAGAATCTAGGGTGTCCCCATAACAACCTCAAGCATGTTAGGAGCGCTCATTTATGGAACATAACACCGGTAGCCGAAACTAAGGCGACCAAGGTGGAACAAAACACCAGGCTAGAAAGGCCAAGCCTTCCACCTTTTACCAAGTATATATGTGCATTAATTTAAATAGCATTAATATGGTGATATAACAAGGAACCCATGTTGGCACATGGAAGCAACTGCACCTGGAACTAGCAATGCTATCAAAAGGTTGAGCAAGCGGTAACATAGCCAAACAGTGGTTTGCTCAGACATGGAAAATGTTCGAGGTTTTCTTGGCAATGTTGGGAGGATGATATTTAACAGGTGGTAGGCAATGATGACCCACAAGTATAGGGGATCAATCGTAGTCCTTTCGATAAGTAAGAGTGTCGAACCCAACGAGGAGCAGAAGGATCTGACAAGTGGTTTTCAGCAAGGAAGTTTCTACAAGCACTGAAATTATCGGTAACAAGTGATTGTGTGGTCAAATGATTCGTAGAAAGAAACAAGTAACAAAAGTAGCAGTGGTGCAGCAAAGTGTCCCAATCCCTTTTGTAGCAAGGGACAAGACTCGACAAAGTCTTATAGGAGGAAAAACGCTCCCGAGGACACATGGGAATTTCTGTCATGCTAGTTTTCATCATGTTCATATGATTCGCGTTCGTTACTTTGATAGTTTGATATGTGGGTGGACCGGCGCTTGGGTACTGCCCTTACTTGTACAAGCATCCCACTTATGATTAACCCCTCTCGCAAGCAACCGCAACTATGAAAGAAGAATTAAGACAAAGTTTAACCATAGCATTAAACTAGTGGATGCAAATCAGCCCCTTACGAAGCAACACATAAACTAGGGTTTAAGCTTCTGTCACTCTAGCAACCCATCATCTACTTACTACTTCCCAATGCCTTCCTCTAGGCCGAAATAATGGTGAAGTTTTATGTAGTCGACGTTCACATAACACCACTAGAGGAAAAACAACATACAACACATCAAATTACCGAACGAATACCAAATTCACATGACTACTTATAGCATGACTTATCCCATGTCCTCAGGAACAAAAGTAACTACTCACAAAGCATAATCATATTCATGACCAGAGAGGTAATGAGTAGCATCAAGGATCTGAACATAAACTCTTCCACCAAGTAATCCAACTAGCATCAACTACAAGGAGTAATTAACACTACTAGCAACCTTACAAGTACCAATCGGAGTCGCGAGATGGAGATTGGTTACAAGTGATGAACTAGGGTTTGGAGATGAGATGGTGCTGATGAAGATGTTGATGGTGATGAGTCCCCTCCGATGAGAGGAGTGTTGGTGATGACGATGGCGACGATTTCCCCCTCCGGGAGGGAAGTTTCCCCGGCAGGATCGTCCTGCGGAAGCTCTATATTGGTTTTGCTCAAGTTTCGCCTCGTGGCGACGGCGAATCCATGAAAAACCCTCATCTTGATTTTTTTCCAGACGAAACCGTTCATATAGCAGAAGAGGGGGGCCAGTGGGCCAGCAGGGAGCCCAGAAGCCCCCTAGGCATGGCCAGGGGGTGGCCGCGCATACCAGGCTTGTGGGCCCCTGGTTGCACTCCTCTGTCACTTCTTCGGCCCAGTATTTTTTATAAATCCAGAAAAAAGTCATCGTTGATTTTTACGGCGTTTGGAGTTGCGCAGAATAGGTATCTCAAACTTGCTCCACTTTCAGGCCAGAATTCCAGCTGCCGACATTCTCTCTCTTCATGTAAACCTTGCAAAATAAGAGAGAAAGGCATAAGTATTGTATCGTCAAGTGAAATAACAGCCCAAAAAGCGATGAATATCAACATGAAAACATGATGCAAAATGGACGTATCAACTCCCCCAAGCTTAGACCTCGCTTGTCCTCAAACGAAAGCCTAGCTCAATAAATATGTCCACGTGTTTAGGGAGAGAGAGGTGTCGACAAAACAAGATACGAACATGCAGGCATCATGATCATGATTAGAACAACAATACCAACATAAAATATCTCATGCTAAAGTGATAATTCCTGCACAAAGTAAATCATGGATCAACAACCTTACCAAGAAGTAACAACCGATAGCCTTTAGTCAATGAAGCAATTGCAATTTATCACAACATCAGAAAGAGTCAAATAAGAGCTTGTAAAGCAAATCCACATACTCAATCATCCTTTCGTTCTCTACAATTGCTACAACTCACGTGGTACTCGTGAGATCAAAGTTTCAGCTGGACACAGAGAAAGATAGGGGCTTATAGTTTTGCCTCCCAACTGCTTACCTCAAGGGTAATGTCAACAATAATAATTCATGAATACTTACCTCCAAGTTGACATATGAATATAGATCTTTCCCAAGCATATGACGTTAGCCAAGATAAAGGTGAAACAAGGAGTTGGTGAAGATCACTATGACTCTTTCAAGGGCAAAAAGTAAAGGTACAAGATAGGCCCTTCGCAGAGGGAAGCGGAGGTTGTCATGCGCTTTTGAGGTTTGGATGCGTGTCCTCTTAGTGCGGAGGAACTTCACTTTATATTGCCTCCTGTGATAAAGAACTTTATTATGCAGTCTATCGCTTTTATGTCTTCCTCATCACAGGTTCGTACAAAGCTTATTTTCCACACACTAATAGATCATACATATTAGAGAGCAATTTTTATTGCTTGCACCGATGACAACTTACTTGAGGGATCTTATTCAATTTATAGGTAGGTATGGTGGACTCTCATGGCAAAACTGGGTTGAAGGTTTGTGGATGCACAAGTAGTATCTCTACTTGGTTCGGGAGTTTTGGCTAGTATGAGGTTGAAGCAATCGTCACATGCTAAGGGATCTCTAATCATATAACATTGTTCGGAACCAAGCAAACACAATTCAATATGTTGTCTTCCTTGTCCAACATCTACACCTGGGCATGCAATAGTTTAGTGAGTGTTCACAATCATAGATGGCGTCAAAGATGATATATTTATATGTGAACCTCTCCTTCTTTATCACTTCCTATTAATTGCAACTATGACCAAGGTCTACGTTTGTCTACCCTCAACAAGTTTCAATCATCATTCTTTTTATATGTGAAGCCATCACTTCCCATAAGATCATTACATGATCTTTCATGCTTTTGTTCTTTCTCAACCTTTCGATCATAGCAAGAGGCAAAGCCCTTCAACTAAGACACTCTTTATAAGATGGCTCACGAGCTCGAATACATCGGGGGTGACACAAAGCAAAACTCAAGACTAAACACTAAGACTTTTATTCTACTAGAGAAAAATAAAACTGAAAAGGAACAAACTAAAACAAAGGTAAAGGCAAAATATGTGATGGTGATACGATACCGGGGCAACTCCCCCAAGCTTGGCACAAGCCAAGGGGATTTCCCATACCCATGCTCAGTTGTCTTCCTTTGGAGGTGATGGTGGTGGAGTTGTTGCAATCTTTGATTCCAAGAGGGCCATTAATCTTTGATTTATACCTTGGAGATTTATGATATGTTTCTCCAGCAAAACAACTTCACGAGTGAGATAAGTATTGCGAGCATCAGTTGTTTCACAAAACCTCAAGAGTTCAATCAAGGATGGAGACAGTAGTTGGAGGTATGGTTGGAGGAAATCCACTTCTTCAACTTCTTCCTTGTAGAGCACAGATTGCACTTCGTCCCATGCCTGATTCTTCTCCTTAGTTTGGCCCTTGGTTTCCTTAGGTAGCCATTCCTTAGCCTCCATGACCTCCATCCTTTTCAGATCAGCACTTACTTCTCCATAAACTTGAGGGAGATTGTTTTCCCCCACAGATTCTTGAGACGACATCTCGCTATAAATCTGCGACAGAAAACAGGCTTGAAACGAAAAACACAGGAAATCTGCATGATACGAGGGTCAGACCCTACGTGAGGATATATATTGATTTTTTCCAGACCAGAAGGAGTACTCCGCACGAAAACGGAGTCCAGGAGGCACACGAGGTGGCGACAAGCCCCCGAGGCGCGACCAGGGGGTGGGCTCGCGCGTGGCACACTTGTCGCCTCCTCGCGCGCTTTTTGGACTACTTCCAATTTTTGTATTTTTTTCAAATATTCCAAAACGGAGAAAAATTCCTACTAGAAAAGTTTTGGACTCTGTTTTCTTACCGAATCACATGCCTCTTCGTTTTAGGAGTCTGAAACAGGCTGATAAATATCCCTTAAGTATTCTTCTGGAGTTATGGTATTGATAATATTGCTTTCAACATTTATGGGAGTACCTGAGATATAATGCTTGATTCTCTGCCCATTTACAACTCTCGGACAATTACCTTCCGTGTTGTTGATCTTGATAGCACCGTAACGATATACTTCCTCAACAACATAGGGACCTTCCCATTTAGAGAGAAGCTTGCCTTCAAAGAATCTTAAACGAGAGTTATATAGCAAGACATAATTACTTACATTGAACTCACGCTTTTGTATCCTCTTATCATGCCAAGTCTTAACCTTCTCTTTGAACAACTTGGCATTCTCATATGCCCGAGTTCTCCATTCATCAAGCGAGCTAATGTCAAATAACCTCTTCTCACCACCAAGTTTGAAGTCAAAGTTGAGCTCTTTGATTGCCCAATAAGCTTTATGCTCTAGCTCAAGAGGTAGATGACATGTTTTTCCGTACACCATTTTGTGCGGAGACATGCCCATGGGATTCTTATAGGCAGTTCTATAAGCCCACAGTGCATCATCGAGCTTCTTAGACCAATTCTTTCTAGACCTGTTGACAGTCTTTTGCAGAATCAGTTTAATCTCTCTGTTTCTTAGCTCTACTTGATCATTGGACTGAGGGTGATAGGGAGACGCAATTCTATGGTTGACATTGTACTTAGCAAGCGTTTTACGGAAAGCACCATGAATGAAATGTGAACCACCGTCGGTCATTAGATATCTAGGGACTCCAAATCTAGGGAAAATAACTTATTTAAGCATCCTGATAGAGGTGTTGTGATCAGCACTACTAGTGGGGATAGCTTCTACCCACTTAGTGACATAATCAACAGCAACTAGGATATGAGTATACCCGTTAAATTTTGGAAAAGGTCCCATATAATCAAAGCCCCAGACATCAAATGGTTCAATGAGAAGTGAATAGTTCATAGGCATTTCCTAACGTTTACCAATATTACCTACTCTTTGACATTCATCACAAGACAAGACAAACTTACGGGCATCCTTGAAGAGAGTGGGCCAATAGAAACCTGATTGCAATACCTTGTGTGCAGTTCTATCCCCTGCATGGTGTCCTCCGTAGGCCTAGGAGTGACACTTCTGTAGGATCTGTCCCTGTTCATGTTCAGGTATACAACGTCTAATAACACCATCTACTCCTTCCTTATAAAGGTGAGGATCATCCCAAAAGTAATGTCTCAAGTCCAAGAAGAATTTCTTGTTTTGCTGGTATCTGAAACTAGGTGGTATATATTTGGCGACGATTTAATGATCAACCTTATTAATGAATCATTTTCAAGAGGCGTGAGGTCGATGAATTCAGTAGGCATAACTCTATGTATTAATTTTACTTTTCCTGTTATTTTTATTTGAAAGCAATAAATGTCATGATTATCCTGCTTTCTGATTTTTTTTCTGCAATAAAAAGTGCCCAAAAATAAAAGTTCTCCAAATGACCTGAAATTTTTACACGGATTTTTCTGAATACTTGAGAATATCTCGCACTAAAAACACTACAGGGGGTGTCCTAGGTGGACACTAGACAATAGGGCGTGCCAGCCCCCCTAGCATGGCCACGTGTCTAGTGGGCCCCTCGGGGGTCCCTCATGTATTCCTTCATCCCACTTCGTCACTCACCTCGACAGAAAAAATCACTGTAGCTCTCTCTCTCTATCGTGTCCATGCTCTCAAACCCGTGGATTTCGATCTGTTTGCTCAAAACTCCATTTCTGAAACAGTTTTGGGTGGATTGCTCCTTGGTATGTAACTCCCCCACTCCTCCAATTAGTTTTTGCTCTAGTGGTTTATCTTAGAAGTAATTACCTGCTCTAGGTGCTGATGTAGATGAGCTTGCATGTTGAATTCTTGAATTTCCAAGTAGTTTGAATGCTTGTTTTAGGATTTAGGCATCCCTATGAGTAGTTGCTACCATTCTTGTGAAGTTTTGTTAACTTTAGTATTTGACCGAAAAAAATTCAGAGATTTATATGTAGGAATAATGAGCTGGTTCAAAAGGAGTTCTTCGAGGAAGAAGTCCTCGGTGTTGGAAATATGCCCTCGAGGCAATAATAAATTAGTTATTATTATATTTTCTTCTTCATGATAACCGTTTATCAACCATGCTATAATTGTATTGATTGGAAACTCAAATACATGTGTGGATACATAGACAAAACATTGTCCCTAGTGAGCCTCTAAGGACTAGCTCGTTGGTCAAACATGGTCAAGGTTTCCTGACCATAGACATGAGTTGTCATTTGATAACAGGTTCACATCATTAGGAGTGATGTGATGGACAAGACCCAAACTATGAACATATCATGTGATCGTGTCAGTTTAGCTATTGTTTTCTACATGTCAAGTATCTTTTTCAATGACCATGAGATCATGCAAATCCTAGGAAAATGAGAAATGCCTTGTGTGTATAAAACGTCACAACGTAAAGGGGTGACTATAAAGGTGCTCTACAGGTATATCTCCGAAGGTGTCCGTTGTTTGGCGTGAATCGAGACTAGGATTTGTCACTCTGTATGTTAGAGAGGTATATCTAGGGCCCACTCGATAATACAACATCACAATGAGCTTGCAAGCAATGCGACTAAGGAGTTAGTCACGGGATCTTGTATTACGGAACGAGTAAAGAGACTTGCCGATAACAAAATTGAACTAGGTATGGAGATATCGACGATCGAATGTCGGGCAGCTAACATACTGATGTACAAAGGGAACAATATACAAGATTGATTGAATCCTTGACATCATGGTTCAACTGATAAAGATCTTCATAGAATATGTCGGAGCCAATATGGTCATCTAGGTCCCGCTACTGGTTATTGACCAGAGAGTGTCCCGGGTCATATTTACATAGTTCTCAAACCCGCACGGTCTACACACTTAAGGTTCGGTGACGTTTCGATATAGTTGAATTATGTATGTTGGCGACCGTAGGTTGTTCGGAGTCCCGGAGATCTCGGACGCCACGAGGGGCTCCGGAATGGTGTGGAGGTAAAGATTGATATATGGGAAGTTCCGTGTTGGTCACCAGAAAAGGTTCGGGCGTCGCCGGTAGCGTGTCGGGGGTGCCGGAAGGGTTCCGTGGGTCCACCGGAAGGGGCCACATGGGTGTGAGGGATGCACACCAGCCCTTGGAGGGCTGGGCACACCTACCACCTAAGGCCCATGCAACTCGGCTGGTGGAGGGCCAACCCTAGAGGGGGCGTCACCCTAACTTGGGTGGCAAGCCACCCCTAGGGCAGCCGCCCCTCCCTCTCTTGGCCACCGGGCGCAGCCTCCTCTCCCTTCCCCCTTTATATACACATGGGGCGAGAGGGATGCAACACCGATATGCCACGGCACAGCCCTGTCTCTCCCATAGATCAGTTTTGTCCACTAGATCGGTTCCCTGCCGGAACAGCTCCACCACTGCCGCCGCCATGCTATCGTGCTGACGGAGAACTCATCTACCTCTCCACCTTCGCTTGCTGGATCAAGGAGGTGGAGATCTTCATCGAGCTGTAACTGTGCTGAACATGGTGGTGCCGTCCGTTCAGCACTAGATCGGGATGGATCATGATGGGATTGTGGGATGGATCATGATGAGATCGCGGGACGGATCGTGATTGGATCGCGAAGACGTTTGACTACATCAACCATGTTATATACGCTTCTGTTTAGCAATCTACAAGGGTATGTAGATGCACTCCCCTTCTCGTAGATGTTGATCTCCATAGACTGATCTTGGTGAGCGTAGGAAATTTTTTGTTTCCCATGCGACATTCCCCAACAGTGGTATCGGAGCTAGGTCTATGCATAAATGACATCACGAGTAGAACACAAAGGAGTTTGTGGGCGTTGATATTCACATTGCTTCCCTCCTTAGTCTTTTCTTGATTCAGTGGTATTGTGGGATGAAGTGGCCCTGACTAACTTTACTCGTCCATGTACGAGAGACCGGTTCCATCCACTAACATGCAACTTGTTGCATAAACATGGCTGGCGGGTATGTGTTTCTCCTACTTTAGTTGAATCAAATTCGACAGAGGTGATCCTTGTAGAAGGTTCCATAGCAATTTTCATATCACCGTTGTGGTTATTGCGTAGGTAACAAGCATTCTTGTTAGATACCCATAGCAGCCACGTAAAACATGCAACAACTAATTAGAGGCGTCTAACTTGTTTTTACAATGTATGTTGTGATATGATATGGCCAAAGACATGATGATATATATTTGATGTATGAGATGATCATGTTGTAATAGTAAATATCAACTTGCATGTCGATGCTACAACAACTGGCCTGAGCCATAGGGTTGTCTTTAATAATTGTATGACCTTCGTGTCACTCATTAAGCGCTAGGTAATGCTTTACTTTATAGCTAAACGGTAGAAATAGTAGTACAAGCATGGTTGGCGCGACAACCTCGATGGTAGAAATTATGGATATCATGATGATGGAGATCATGGTGTGGCGCCGATGAAAATGGAGATCATGTCGGTGCTTTGGAGATGCAGATCAAAGGCACAAGATCATGGCCATATCATATCATTTATGATTTGCATGTGATGTTAATCCTTTTTATGCACCTTGTTTTGCTTAGGACGATGGTAGCATTATAAGGTGATCCCTCACTAAATTTCAAGATAAAATTGTGTTCTCCCCAAGTGTGCACCGTTGCGGGAGTTCGTCGTTTTGAGACACCACGTGATGATCGGGTGTGGTAGACTCTACGTTCACATACAACGGGTGCAAGACAGTTTTGCAAACGCGGAATACTCGAGTTAAACTTGACAAGCCTAGCAAGTACATACATGGCCTCGGAACACAGGAGACCGAAAGGTCGAACATGAGTCATATAGTAGATATGATCAACATGGAGATATTCACCATTGAAGCCACCTCATCTCACGTGATGATCGGACATGGGTTGGTGGATTTCGATCATGTACCATTTGAATGACCAGAGGGATGTCAATTTGAGTGGGAGTTATTAAGTAATATGATTAACTGAACTCATTATCATGAACATAGTCAAAATATCTTTGCAAATTATGTAGTAGATGATTAGCTTGCACTATAGCTCCCCTGTATTTTGATATGTTCTTATAGAAAACTAAGTTGAAAGATGATAGTAGCAATTACATGGACTGGGTCCGTGAACTGAGAATTGTTCTCATTACTGCACAAAAGGCTTATGTCCTTAATGCAGCTCTAGGTGAGCTACCCCAAGCGTCTCCTGTAGATGTTGCAAACATCTAACACACACGTTTTGATGACTACGTGATAGTTTAGTGTGTGATGCTTTAGGACTTAGAATTGAGGCGCTCAAGATGTTTTGAAGGTCGCGGAACATATGAGATGTTCCAAGAGCTAAAACTAGGATTTCAGGCTCGTGCCCGTGTTGAGAGGTGTGAGACCTGTGACAAGATTATTTGCGAGCAAAATAAAGGAGAAAAGCTCAATCGTTGAGTGTGTGCTCAGATTGTGTGGGTGCTAAAATCACTTGAATCGAGTGGGAGTCGATCTTCCAGATAAGATAGTGATTTACATAGCTCTCCAAAGTCACTGCCACCAAGCTACTGAGCTTCGTGATGAACTATAGCATACCAGGGATGGAGAAGATGATCACTGAGCTATTCGTGATGTTTTACACCGTGAATTTAGAAATCAAGAAGGAGCATCAAGTGTTGATGGTTAGTAAAACCACTAGTTTCAAGAAGGGCAAGGGAAAGAAGGGAAACTTTGAGAATGACAAGTCAGTTGTCGCTCTAATGAAGAAACCCAAGAACCCAAACCCGAGACTAAGTGCTTCTAGGATGAGGGGTGTTACGACAATAGACAACAGTGCCAGAAATTGGCACGTTGATGGAGACTAGGCTTGCGTTGGTTTTTCCTTTGAAGAGGAAAGGGTGATGCAGCACAGGAGCAGTAAGTATTTCCCTCAGTTTGAGAACCAAGGTATCAATCCAGTAGGAGAATCTCGTCAAGTCCAGAGTACTTGCGCAAACACAAATGAGCTTACAGCCTACGCTATAAACGGGTTGTCAATCCCTTCAAGATTGATTGCAAAGTGAGATCTGAAGGCGGAAATGCAACGAAGTAAAAGAGTGAGGCTGAAAATATGGTGTGAAGTAGACCCGGGGGCCATTGTGTTCACTAGAGGCTTCTCTCAAAATAGCAAATATTACGGTGGGTGGACAAATTACTGTCGAGCAATTGATAGAACCGCTCAAATTCATGACGATATCTAAGGCAATGATCATACATATAGGCATCACGTCCGAGACAAGTAGACCGATACTTTCTGCATCTACTACTATTACTCCACACATCGACCGCTATCCAGCATGCATCTAGTGTATTGAGTTCATGACAAACAGAGTAACGCCTTAAGCAAGATGACATGATGTAGAGGGATAAACTCAAACCAATGATGAAAGCCCCATATTTTTACCCTTGATGGCAACAACACGATGCATGCCTCGCTACCCCTTCTGTCACTAGGTGAGGTCACCGCACAGTATGAACCCGAAACCAAGCACTTCTCCCATTGCAAGAATCATAGATCAAGTTGGCCAAACAAAACCCACAACTCGAAGAGAATTACAAGGATATGAAATCATGCATATAAGAGATCAGAAGAAACTCAAATAAGATTCATAGATAATCTGATCATAAATCCACAATTCATCGGATCTCGACAAATACACCGCAAAAGAAGATTACATCAGATAGATCTCCATGAAGATCATGGAGAACTTTGTATTGAAGATCCAAGAGAGAGAAGAAGCCATCTAGCTACTAGCTATGGACCCGAAGGTCTATGGTGAACTACTCACGCATGATCGGAGAGGTCATGGTGTTGATGAAGAAGCCCTCCTTATCTGAATTCCCCCTCCGGCAGGGCACCATAACATGCCCCAGATGGGATCTTGCGGAGACAGAAGCTTGCGGCGGCGAAAAAGTATTTTCGTTGATATCCTGATTTTTTGTGGGATTTTTGGGAATATATAGGTGAAGGAGCTAGGGCAGAGGAGGCCCAGGGAGCGCACAAGCCTGGGAGGCGTGACCCCCTGGTCACGCCATGAGGGCTTGTGTGGTCCCTGGTGACCCTCTGCCTTGGTTCTCAAGTCTCTCGATTGTCTTCAGTTTCGGAAAAAATCTTTTCAGAAGTTTTATTCCGTTTGGACTTCATTCAAAATCCTCCTCTAAAAAGGGTCAAAAACACAAAAAAGTAGGAACTGGCACTTGGCACTGAGTTAATAAGTTAGTCCCAAGAAAGATAAAAAAGTCATACAAAACGTCCAAAGTTTGACAAGACAATAGCATGAAACCATCAAAAATTATAGATACGTTGGAGACGTATCAAGCATCCCCAAGCTTAACTCCTGCTCGTCCTCGAGTAGGGAAGTGATAAAGACTGAATTTTTGATGTGGAATGCTACCTAGCATAGTTGTCCTTTGTAACTTCTTTCATGTGACATGAATGTTCAGATCCGTAAGATTCAAAACAATAGTTTGCTATTGACATGAAAACAATAATACTTCAAGCAAACTAGCAAGGTAATCATGAACTTTCAAAATAACAAGGCCAAAGAAAGTTATCCCTACAAAATCATATAGTCTGGCTATGCTCCATCATCCCCACACAACTAATTTAAATCATGCACAACCCCGTTATTGGCCAAGTAATTGTTTTTGCACTCGTACTTTCTCAGACCTTTTATAACTATCACACAATACATGAGCGTGAGCCATGGATATAGCACTATAGGTGGAATAGAGTGTGGTGGTGGTTGTGAGACAAAAAGGAGGAGATGGTCACATTGACTCGGCGTATCAAAGGGCTATGGAGATGCCCATTAATAAATATCAATGTGAATGAGTAGGGATTGCCATACAAAGGATGCACTAGAGCTATAAGTATGTGAAAGCTCAATAGGAGAACTAGTGGGTGTGCATCCAACTTGCTTGCTCATGAAGACCTAGGGCAATTTGAGGAAGCCCATCATAGGAATATACAAGCCAAGTTATATAATAAAGATTCCCACTAGCATATGGTGGTGACGAAACAAGAGGCTCTCAATCATGAAGAACATGGTGCTATTATGAGGCACAGGTGTGGAAAAAGATACTAGCATTGTCCCTTCTCTCCTTTTTTTTATTTGGTTGGGCTCTTTGGCCTCTTTTTTTTCTTCTCTCGCTTTTTTTATTTGGGATCTTTGGCCTCTCTTTTTTTATTTCCTCACATGGGACAATGCTCTAATAATGATGATCATCACACTTTTATTTACTCACAGCTTAAAGCTCAGAACGATGATGACTCTATAGAAAATGCCTCCGGAAGTGTACCGGGATGTGCAACGATCTAGCTTAGCGTATGACGTTGAAACATCTCGCTAGCTATCTTACGATCATGCAATGGAAATATGAGAGTGACGACACAAGTCATGAGACGGAACGGTGGGAGTTGCATGGCAATATATCTCGGAATGGCTATGAAAATGCCATAGTAGGTAGGTATGGTTGCTGTTCTGAGGAAGGCATATGGTGGGTTTTGTGCACCGGCGAGAATTGCGCGGTACTAGAGAGGCTAGCAATGGTGGAAGGTGAAAGTGCATCTATACCATGGACTCACATTAGTCATGAAGAACTCACATACTTGTTGCGAAAGTTTTTATTAGTAATCAAAACAAAGTGCTAAACGCATACTCCTAGGGGAAGGGTTGGTAGGTGTTAACCATCGCGCGATCCCGACCGCAACACAAAGGATGACAATCAATAGATCAATTATGCTCGGACTTCCTAACATAGCGGTTCACCATACGTGCATGTTAAGGGAATCACCAACTTCAACACAAGTATTTCTAGATTCACAACACCCTACTAACATAACTCTTAATATTACCAAATCCACGTCTCAAAACTAATTGAGAGGAATCAAACTTCTCTTCTACTAAACGGACAAGAAGATGGAGGTTTTTGTATCCTCTTTTGGTACCTATAACCTTTGGGACTACTTTAATAGCACAAGCCAACTACCAAGTCACGCACCGCCATGCTCTAAAAGATCTAAGTGAAGCACATAGAGCAAAATTATCTAGCTCAAAAGATATAAGTGAAGCACGATGAGCATTCTAGCAAAATCACTATGAGTACATGTCTCTCTCAAAAGGTGTGCAGCAAGGATGATTGTGACACAACAAAAATAAAAGACTCCTACGATACAAGACGCTCCAAGAAAAACACATGTCATGTGGTGAATAAAAATATAGCTCCAAGTAATGTTACCGATGGATTGAAGACGAAACAGGGGATGCCTTCCCGGGGCATCCCCAAGCTTAGGATTTCTGGTGTCCTTGAATTTGGCCTGGTATTCCTTGGGCATCCCCAAGCTTGAGCTCTTTTCACTCTTTATCCCTTTGTCCATGAGAACATCACCCAAAACTTGAAAACTTCACAACACAAAACTTAAACAGAAACTCGTGATATCATTAGCACAAGAAAACAAACTACCACCTCTTTAGGTACTGTAGCAATCTTGATTTCTATTTATATTGGTGTTAGATTACTGTATTCTCACTTTTCCATGGCTAGTACCCCCCCCCGATACTATGCATAGTTTCATCAAAACAAACAACCAACTCAACAAAAATAGAATCTGTCAAAACAAACCAGTTTCTTGCAATCTGTATACTTCGTATACTTCTGGTACCTCAAAAATTCTGAAAAATTACGACTGCCTGGGAAAATTGCATATAAACCAGCAGCAAAAATAATAAACTCAAAAGCTCTTTCTGAATAAAAATGAAAAATAATCTTGTGAGCAAAACGTTTCTGTCTTTTTCCAGCAGGATTAAACAACCATCACCAAGACTAGTCATAAAGGTTTTGGTTGGCTCAAACACAAAAAGAAACACAAAAACACAATCATAACAGAATTATGATGGTGTGGACGCAAGAAAATAGAAAGAAAAATTTAAATTCATTGGGTTGCCTCCCAACAAGCGCTATTGTTTAATGCTCTTAGCTAGGCATTGATAATTCAATGATGCTCACACAAAAGACAAGAATTGAAGTACAACGAGAGCATCATAAAGCATGTGAAAATCACATCTAAGTCTAACATACTTCCTATGCATAGGCATTTTATAGGAAAACAAATTGGCAAGACAACCAATAGTTACCAAATGCAAGGAAGAAGAAAGAGACAATAGCAATCTCAACACAACGAGAGGTAATTTGGTAACATGAAAGTTTCTACCACAATATTTTCCTCTCTCAAAGCAATTATATGTGGGATCATAATCAAATTCAAATATATAGCTATCACATAGGATATTCTTTTCATGATCCACATGCATGCAAAGTTGACGCTCTTCAAAAATAGTGGGATTATCATCAACTAAAGTCATGACTTCTCCAAACCCACTTTTAATATTATTGCAAATATCATATTCATCATGAGGCTTAAACAAATTTTCAAGATCATAAGAAAAATCATCGCCCCAATTATGATTATTGCAACAACTAGTGGACATAGCAAAACTAGCATCCCCAAGCTTAGGATTTTGCATATTTTTAGCATGATTGACACTAATAGGATTTATAGTGAAACCATTGCAATCATGCTTTTCATTCAAGGAGCCCTCGTGAATCACTTCATAAATTTCTTCATCCCAATTTTCAGATTCATGCATCTCAAGCAAAACTCCATAAAGATAATCAAGTGCACTCAACTCTTAAAGATATTAGCAAGTTGCTGAGGATCCATATCAATAGATTTTCAGCAAGCGAAGATGCAAGCATATTGAAGGCACATGGCAACACAAGCAAACAGAAAGCAAGCGAAAGAAAAGGGCGAACGAAAAAGGCAAACGAAAAAAGCAAATATTTTTGTAAATTTTTGTTTTTCGGAAGTGGGGGAGAGGAAAACGAGAGTCAAAAAAGTAAATGCAAGAGATGAGTTTGCGACACTTACTTGGATGAGTTCTTGACTTGATCCTCCCCGGCAACGGTGCCAGAAATTCTTCTTCTACGGCAACAGACAACAGTGCCAGAAATTGGCACGTTGACGGAGAATGGGCTTGCGTTCGTTTTTCCCTTGAAGAGTAAAGGGTGATGCAGCACAGGAGCAGTAAGTATTTCCCTCACTTTGAGAACCAAGGTAGCAATCCAGTAGGAGAATCTCGTCAAGTCCAGAGTACCTGCGCAAACACAAACGAGCTTGCACCCAATGCTATAAAGGGGTTGTCAATCCCTTCAAGATTGATTGCAAAGTGAGATCTGAAGGCGGAAAGTGCAACGAAGTAAAAGAGTAAGGCCGAAAATATGGTGTGAAGTAGACCCGGGGGCCATAGTGTTCACTAGAGGCTTCTCTCAAAATAGCAAATATTACGGTGGGTGAACAAATTACTGTCGAGCAATGACGTCAGCTGTGCTTCCCTGGCAATGGTTCCAGAAAAGGGCTGATCCTGCAATCTCTGGCGTTAGCTAGACGAATGCTTATAACAACAAACCTTCTCCTGCAACGGCACCAGAAGAATGCTGATAGCACTCCCCGGCAATGAGACTGGAAGAATGTTGTTGATGGCCCACCAGCGCGTGGGTTCGCAGCAGTTTTCGAGGGTAGAGTATTCGACCTAATTTGTTGATAAGCCCATCAGGAGGTGAGAGTATACTCTCAAGTATTAGCAGCTGAATTTGTCGGATTCAAGCACACCTGAAAGATTAGTATCTGCAAGCACAGTAGTAACAACAAAGTAATATGATAACAACGGTGTCTGAAATGATCTGTTGACGGCAGACTATTCCTAACAATTGTATCAATTCGCGTCAACGGTCTGGCGAATCAATAGTGTAGCAGGTAGCAGCAGTGTAATGAGCAATAGGAGTGGCAAGGAACAACAGTAGTGACAGCAGTAGCAAGTAGCAACAGTAGCAAGCGACGGTAGTAGCAACAGTAGCAGCAGAGCAAGACAAGTAACATCAGTAGCAATAGTAGTAGCAATAGTAGAGCAAGACAAGTAACAGCAGTAGCAACGGTAGTGGCAGCAGCAGAGCAAAACAAGTAACAACAGTAGTAGGACAAACTCGTAGACAATGGGTCGGTGATTTGTTTGGATTATATTCATCATGCAATAGCTATAACACGGAGAGATATGTGGCTAGCTCCCGTTCGTCAATGTGATGTAGGCATACATTCCGTGTGTCGTCATACGTGCTTAGGGAAAAGAACTTGCATGACATCTATTGTCCATCCCTCGTGTGGCAGCGGGATCCAAAACGAAACTACGGGATATTAAGGTTCTCCTTTTAATAAAGAACCGGACCAACGCATTAGCACTTGGTGAACACATGAACTCCTCAAACTATGATCATCACCGGGAGTGGTTCCGGTTATTGTCACTCCGGGGTTGCCGGATCATAACACATAGTAGGTAACTACAACTTGAAAGATCGGATCTAAAACACACATATAATGGTGACAACATAATAATTTCAGATCTGAAATCATGGCACTCGGGCCCTAGTGACAAGCATTAAGCATGGCAAAGTAGTAGCAACATCAAATCTCAGAACATAGTGGATACTAGGGATCAATCCCCATCAAAACTAACTCGATTACATGATAGATCTCATCCTACTCATCACCGCCCAGCGAGCCTATGAATAGATTACTCACGAACGACGAAGAGCTTTATGGAATTGGAGAGGGAAGAAGGTTGATGATGATCATGGCGATGATTTCCCTCTCCGGAGCCCAAGACGAACTCCAGATCTACCCTCCAGATGAAGAACAGGAGGTGGCGGCGCCTCCGTATCGAAAACGCGACGAAAACTTCTCTTTTTATTTTTTCTGGGACGAAAGACAACTCATAGAGCTGGAGTTGGGGCGGCAGGTGCGTGTGGGCGCCAAAAGCCGGCCCACCACCACCAGGGGGGTGGTGGCAGAGCAGGGGCTTGTGTCCCACTGGCCCACCCCCTGAGGTGGAACTTGGCGCAGGTATTTTTGATATTTTCCAAAACTGCTCCCCGTAAATTTTCAGGACGTTTGGAGAACTTTGATTTCTGCACAAAAATAACACCAAGGCAATTCTGCTGAAAACAGCGTCAGTCCAGTTTAGTTCTATTCAAATCATGCAAATTATAGTCCAAAACAAGGGCAAAAGAGTTTGGAAAAGTAGATACGTTGGAGACGTATCAACTCCCCCAAGCTTAAAACCTCGCTTGTCCTCAAGCAACTCAGTTGACAAACTGAGAGAGAAAGAAAAAATTTGACAAACTCTATTTGATCTTGTTGTTGCAACTATGTCTAACTCATAACCAAAATTTCAGCAAGATCACAAGTTAACCACATAAGCAAATGACACAAAGGTCTCACGGTAAACTAATATCAATGCATAATCAGCTAACGAGCAGATAATAATGAGTTTCTAATACCAACACTTCAATCAAACACAAGCATGAAGCAATATGAATAGGTGCTATCTCGCTAGCTCTTTCTGAGACCGCAAAACATAAATGCAGAGCACTTTCAAAGATCAAGGGCTGACTAAACATTGTAATTATAGCAACGAAGATCTAGTCATAGTCATACTCAATATCAATCAAAAGCAAAGCATAAAAATGACAGAGGTGCTCTCTAATTGGTGCTTATATAATAGGAGGATGACTCAACAGGAAAATAAATAGAGAGGCCCTTCGCAGAGGGAAGCATTGATTTGTAGAGGTGCCAGAGCTCAAGCTTTGAAAACAGAGATAATAATTTTGGGTGGCATGCTTTCATTGTCAACGCAATGACCAAGAGTTCTCAATATCTTCCATGCTACTCATGCTATAGGCGGTTCCCAAACAGAAAAGTAAATTTTTAACTCCCCCACCACCAATCAATCACACTCCCCGGCTAGCCGAATCCTGGGGTATCGTCCATACTAACACCAATCCGGGGGGAGTCTTGTTTTACAGTTATGTTTTCGATTTAAGCATGGAACTGGGCATCCCAAATACGGGCCCCTTTCTCGTGAAAGACTGTGAATAAACACATGTCGAGGATAACACTCCTAGCATGGAAGATACCAATAGCCATTTGTCACCACATGAGCAGTTCAGGCATGCAAAACAGATTTATTTCTTGAAGGTTTAGAGAGTGGCACATGCAAATTTACTTGGAACGGCAGGTAGATACCGCAAATAGGTAGGTATGATGGACTCTCATGGAAAAACTTTTGGGTTCATGGAAGAGGATGCACAAGCAGCATTCCCGCTTAGTATAAGTGAAGGCTAGCAAAAGACTGGGAAGCGACCAACTAGAGAGCGACAACAATCATCAAGATGCAATGAGTTTGACTAACATTAAATGCAAGCATGAACAGGATATTAATCGCCATGAACACGAGCATAATAGAGGCTATGTTGATTTTGTTTCAACTACATGCATGAACATGCGCCAAGTCAAGCCACTTGAAACATTCAAAGGAGAATACCATCCTATCATACTACATCATAGTCATCTCAAAATCTATGTTGGCATTCAAGACAAACCATTATAAGCTCTCAGCTGAATAAGCATGGCATCAGAAAGTATGATCTCTAAGTTGTCATTGCAAACATGGTTCTCTCACAACAAAGCTAAATCTAGGTCGACAAGCTAGTCATATTCACAAAAACAAAATGGATAGAGTTCATACCAGCTTTTCAGTCTCAGTCACTTCATCATATATCACCATTGTTGCCTTTCATTTGCACGTTCGAACGATGAAAACGATAATAAGCGCATTCTACTAAGCTGAATCTGCAGGCAAACACAAAGGAGAAGACAAAATAATATGGCTCTTTGAAAGCTAAATAGGTAAGCATGTAAGAACCACTAAGCATTGTAACCAATATCTTCTACCTTGGCACAAAGAAAAAGAAAGCTATTTACACGGGAAAGCTCCCAACAAGCAAAAGAAGAAAGAAAAATCTTTTTGGGTTTTCTCAAAAGGACACAAAACAAGAAAACAAGAAAACAAAAAGAAACTAGCATGGATAATACAGTGGCAAAGTGTAAACACCGGCTAACAAAGTGAAAGCATAAGCATGAATGTAAAGTCGGTGAGAACACGTACTCCCCCAAGCTTAGGCTTTTGGCCTAGCTTGGTCTACTCCCATGGATGATCCTGGCGAAACCCAAAGTCATAATGGGGGTTATACGGAGTGCTGCAGCCACTGCCTGAATAGCTGCCTCACGAAGTCGAGCAGTCGTCGCCTCCCTCTCATACTCCTCAGCCTCTCCTATGGTTATGTAGTATCTTTGTTTAACCTGAAAGTCAAAGAAAGCAGGAGCAGGAAGGGTAATAGGGAAAACACGATGCCGGTTAAATATCAAGCGGTATAGGAGGGATCCATGATCTCTCTCAAGGAACTGGTAGCGTGCTAGGGCGACGCGATCAAGGTAGGCTGTACGGAGAGGCGGTCCTTTTGGGCGGATGGATACTCCAAGAAAATTTGTTAAGCGTGTAGCATAAACTCCACCAAATAAATCCCCCTCACTGGCATTTTTATTCAGCCTCCTTGCTATAATGGCTCCCATATTGAAGCTCCTGTCACCTGTTACTTCGCTCTTAAGGATACTAAGGTCGGAAGCGCATAGGTGACAATGTGCACCCTTGCCGTTAATGCACCTACCTATGAAGAGGGCAAGGTAGTGCAAGGCAGGGAAATGGATGCTTCATATGGTGGCTTGCGTGATATCTCTTGTTTCTCCCACAGTTATATTGGAGACAAAGTCTCTAATCGAAGACTTAGGAGGATCAATAACACTACGATTTATCGTACAGATCAAACAGTATGGATGATTCATGCCCAGCTAAAAATTTATATCTACGCACGAAAGAGGCAGTGAGCATAGCATACTGTTGACATTTATCTGAGAGGATTCTTCTAACCCGGCATTGCGGACAAGTGCATTGAACTCATCCTTGAAGCCTACTTCGATCATGAACTCATCGGAAGGCCATTCACATGGTTGAACCGGTGCGTCCCTTAGTTGAAAAGGTTCGGGCTCCCGAAAGGAGAGACGAGGACCCTTCTTACTTGAGGAACCACCATGAAACTTCCTCCTGAACATAATTTCCTTTGCTGAAATTTTTTAAGTTCAACAAAAAAGTGAATAAAGACCCACCACACTGTTGGAATTATTTCCCCAACACACACCTTGTAGAAACTACTCCTACTAGTGCCTAGAGACCATATCACGCGCTAAAACTACTTGGGACCTGCTAAAATCAACTTTTCTAGCTCAAGAACAGGGTCACCAAGGTAGCAAGAATTCGCGAAGCATAAAGCACTAGAGCAAAAACTAATTGGACCAATGGAGGAGTCACTTACCAAGGAGTAATTTCCCCAAAACAGTTTGGAGAATAGTGCTTTGAGCAAGGAGATCGAAAATCACAGCCAAATGAAAAAGAACACGGGTTTGAGCTGCGAAACAATTTTTTTTGGAGGTGGAAGAAGAGGCTGGCAGCTGGAATGCGTGGAGGGGGTGCCTGTGGGCCCCACAAGCTTGCACCACGCTACCAGGGGTGGTGGCGGAGCAAGGGCTTGTGGCCCACTGGTCAGGCCCTCTGACCAGCTCTCAGGACCAGAAATTTTCAGAAATTCCAGAAAAAATCATACTAAATTTTCAGGACCATCGGAGAACTTTTATTTTTGAGGTATTTTTCTCCGGGACGCTATAATAGAAAAAAGGAAAAACTAAAGTAATTCTATCATTTTTCTTCTAAGCAATAGAAAATGAAGACTCAAAACAGAGGTATGTGACTCTCTAATTCATCCGTTTCATGGTCATCGGAAGAAATTCGTCAATGGGATTGATCAAGTCCTTATGACAAAACCTTCTCGAATCGTAAGAGAGAACGGAGAATTTTTGAATAGCCACTAAGTCACCTCAATTGGTATGTGGAACTCCCCAACAAGCAAATCATACTTCATCTTGACACGAGGAATAGGGCATTCAAAGCTCCCAATGAGAATCGATGAAGTCTTTTCGATAGCATTGATGCAATGTACTGGATATCGTTTCTTTGAAAAGTGCACTGTGTGCTCATTACCGTTGACATGGAAAGTGACATTGCCTTTGTTGCAATCTATAACAACCCCTGCAGTGTTTAAAAAGGGTCTTTTGAGGATGATAGCCATGGCATCGTCCTCGAGAATATCCAACATAACAAAGTTTGTTAAGATAGTGGTATTAGCAACCACAACATGCAAATCCTCGCAAACGCCGATAGGGAAAGCAGTTGATTTGTCGTCCATTTGCAGAGAAATTTCAGTGGGTATCAACTTATCCAAGTCAAGTCTATGATAAATAGAGAGTGGCATAACACTAACACCGGCTCCAAGGTCACATAAGGAAGTTCTTACATAGTTTCCTTTAATGGAGCAAGGTATAGTGAGCACTCCGGGATCACCAAGTTTCTTAGGAGTTCCACCTTTAAAAGTGTAATTGGCAAGCATGGTTGAGATCTCAAGATCTGGTATCTTCCGTTTATTAGTCACGATATCTTTGATGTACTTGGCACACGGAGACATCTTGAGCATATCAGTTAACCACATCTGCAGAAAGACGGGTCTTATCATCTCAACGAAGCGCTCAAAATCCTCATCATCCTTTTTCTTGGATGGCTTAGGAGTAAAGGGCATAGGTCTCTGAACCCATGGCTCTCTTTCTTTACCATGCTTCCTAGCAGTGAAGTTATTCTTGTCGTATCTCTTAGGTTGTGGATTATCAGGATTAACCGTAGGTTCAATATCCACATCCTCATCATGGCTAGGTTGAGCATTATTATGAACATCACCGTCCACATTGTCACCAGGTTCATGTTCATCACCTGATTGTGTTTCTGCATCAGACGCAGAAATATCATTAGGTTCTTCAGGTGTGATAGTATTTGGTGAACTGGCATGCAGGTTTCTATCATCCTTCTTCTTCTCCTTAGGATGACTAGGTGTATCAACATTGATTCCTTGAGAATCTTGATCAATTCTCTTAGGATGACCTTCAGGATACAACGGTTCCTGAGTCATTTTGCCTCCTCTAGTAATGACTCTGACAGAGTTGTCATTTAATTCATTGAGCAAGTCATTCTGAGCTTTAAGTACTTGTTCTACCTGAGTAGTAATCATAGAGGCGTGTTTACTCAGAAGTTTCAGAGCATTGACATTTCTGTCTACACAAGCACTTAAATGGCTAAGCATACGAGCACTTTGTTCCAAATGTCTGCTAACATAATCATTGAAACTCTGTTGTTTGGCAACAAAGTTGTCAAATTCATCAAAGCATAGGCTAGCAGGTTTATCAAAAGGAATATCACTCTCTTCAAACCTACGCACAGAATTCACTTCTATTACCTGTATCGGGTTATCGAGACCGTGGATCTCTTCGATAGGTGGTAGATGTTTGACATATTCAGATCTAATGCCTTTCTCTTGCATAGATTTATTGGCTTCTTGCATATCTTTGGGACCGAGGAATAGAATACCTCTTTTCTTAGGAGTTGGCTTAGGAGGTGGTTCGGTAATAGTCCAAGCATTATCGTTGATCAAGAGGTTATTCAGTAGAGTCTCAGCTTGTTCTACAGTTCGTTCCCTAAAAACACAACCGGCACAACTATCTAGGTAGTCTCTAGAGGCATCGGTAAGCTCGTTATAGAGGATATCAAGTATCTCGTTCTTCTTAAGAGGGTGATCAGGCAAAGCATTCTGTAGCTGGACCATCCTCCCCCAAGCTTGTGGAAGACTCTCTTCTTGGAGTTGAGCAAAGTTGTATATTTCCTGCAAGGCAGCTTGCTTCTTATGGGTAGGGAAATATTTCTCACAGAAGTAATAGACCATCTCCTGGGTACTAAGCACACATCAAGGAGCAAGAGAGATGAACCAGGCTTTAGCATCATCCTTTAGAGAGAAAGGAAACAGCTTAAGGATATAGTAGTGGCGTATCTTCTCCTCATTAGTGAAGAGCTTGGCTATTTCTGATAGTTTGGCAAGATGGGCTATGACCGTCTCAGACTCATAACCGTGAAAAGGATCTGATTCGACCAGAGAGATTATCTTAGGGTCGACAGAGAATTCATAATCCTTATCGGTGACAAAGATAGGCGAAGTGGCAAACTTCGGGTAAAATCCTCAGCTTGAGAATTTTTCATCCTAACTTCCCGAGATTTTTCCTTCCACTTGAGAATTAATTTCTCAGCGTCATACGCATCCTTACATGCAAGAAAATCCTCAGCTATCTCTCCCTCCATAACGTAACCCTCAGGTATATCAGGCAATTCATATCTAGGAGAGCTAGATCTAGCAGGAGCAAAAGCAGGTTCTATCTCAATTGTATCGGTAGTTTCAGAAGCATCACGAGCATTGGTAGTAACTCTAGCAATATGAGCATCAAGGAACACTCCTAGTGGAACATCAGGCAAGGTAGTATCTCTAGCAGTATCAAGCATAGCATCATCAGGAAAAATAGCATCTCTAGCATCATCAGGCAAAGCCGTATCAAGCATAGCATCTCTAGCAGTATCAGGCATAGCATCTCTAGCAGTATCAGACATAGTATCAAGCATATCACCTCTAGGAGTATCAAGCATAGTATCATCAGGCATAGTATCAAGTGAAAGTGCGTTATATCGACTAGAGCGGGGGTGAATAGGAGATTTTTAGAATTTCATCACTGAGGAAATTCCTTTTGAGGAAATTCCTCACTCATGACTAACTTACAGTGGAAACAGTAAAGGATCAGAAGTGCAAAGTTTCACAACAGCAGTTTTTCAGTGTGAGGAATGTGAAAACAGATTGCACAGTGAGTAGGCATGCTGAAAATAGATGAGGATCAACTAGCGTGAAGAATTTGGGGTTGAGGAATTTCAGAGAAAGTCTTCGGCAAATTTTTCAAACAGTAACAGTGAAAGTAATCAACACATAATCTGAGGAAAGTAAGGAGTTGAGGAATTAGAACCCGTTTCTCAGCGAAGACAGTAGTTGATAACCCAGTTCCAACTGATGTGACAGTCGTACATCTGGTTTGGAGCGGCTTCGTATTGAAACCAAAGGACACACAATCCCGGGACACACACTCCCTACCGTGTTCTCCTTGGGCTAAGAACACAGTCCTCGCCCAACACTCGTGGTAAGTCTTCAGGGCAGACTTCATAACCCTCACAAACTTGGTCACCCGGCGATCCACAATTGACTGCTGGAAAGCTCTAGACCATGACGCCTAACCATCTGGAGGATGCACAGTCCACAAAGGTAAAAGGCTTTAGTCCCACACAGGAACAACTTCTTCAGTGATGCTCAATCACTAGGTTTGGTTTGTGATTTCGGTGTATGGGGTATTTCCTCACTGATGAATTACTCTCGAAGACTCTGAGGAATTTGGGTTGCTCTTATGACAAGTGTCACTTCCTGACGGAGCAGCCAACCAGCTAATGGTTGTGGGGGCGGCTATTTATAGCCTGGGAGCATCCCGACATGATTTGACACTGATGCCCTTAAATAATATGACCGTTGGTGTGGATAAGACCAATGACCTGGCGTGGCTATCGAAACGGTCGGAACCCTCAACTGTGAGAGTCCTCATGTCACTTGTATTCCTCACTTGAGGCTTTTGGTAGGATTAGGCTTGGGTCGAGCATCATGAGGAAATTCATTCCAAAGTGTAACTTCGACCCCCTTTAACAGTACAATGTTCCTATTACTCAAGTGTGAAGAAAATAAAACAGAAAGAGTAAATCTTCATGCTTCAAAGTCTCCAAAATGATTTTCTTCAGGACACACTGAATTCCTCAATTTCAGTATCTTCATGAGGATTATCAATTTCATCGCAGATTCTTCGCGATTCAATTCTTCAGCTTCAGACCAATTTCTTCAACCGAAGATATACATTTCTAGGGGTCGATATTCATCAAATATCTCAAAATCCTCAGAGACTTATAGATCATGTGTACACTCATAAACACATTAGATACTTAACCTATAAGTCTTCAAACCACCAAAATCACTAAGGGGCACTAGATGCACTTACAATCTCCCCCTTTTTGGTGGTTGATGACAATTAGGTTAAGTCTTCAACAGGGATCAAAAATATGAAATGTAAATACTCATTTGAGGAATTTGAAATCAAGAATCAGAGAGAGTCCCCCTGAAGATGTGCATATCTTGAGGATTTTGCTTTTCACAGCAAATGCACATTGATGATATATATCATGGAGATCTCCCCCTGAGTCTTGTAAATCATGCATATATGTAACATATCGTATGAAGAAAATGAAGATGCATGATGACAAATGGTATCTGACGAATTCCAGCATGCGTGCATTAAAACTTGAGGAATAAGCATGCGAAGGAAAACGTTCAAAAGCGTCAGAGTACCATCGGGGTTAAGTTACAACTAATTACATAAAAACTTCAGAAGAGCCAAGAGTTTGTAACTTAGATATAGTTCATAAGCCCCAAAATATCCCGCTTGAAGACTAACTCTCAAGTTTCTCCCCCTTTGTCATCAAGTGACAAAAAGGGACAATCTGAGGACTAACGCCCGTGAAGACTTCACTTCTTGGCGGTTGATGAAGAGGCGTGATGCTTCTTGGGAGTAGTCTTCTTCCTTGGACTGATAGCAGCGTCGAGTTGTTCTTCATCAGTTTCAGCAGTGCGGAATGAAGAAAAGGAACTGTCTTCAAGGTCTGGAACTGGAATGGGCCTGAACTTCTTCTTGGGAGGCCACGACCAGTCAAAGTCTCGCTCAAAGTCAATTTCCTCAAGCTCTGTCTGAGTCTTCAGATGAGCAAGTGTAGCCCAGGTGCGATCAAAAACCTCATGCAGATAGTGATCGTTAAGCTTCATAGAGTTTTGTATTTCAGTGACGGTTTTCACAATGGCACCAAACTGGTGTTTGACCCACTTGTGATTGCGATCCACCTTCTGGTGAAGACTGAGGAGGAGCTCTCTTGTATTCATCACGCGAGGAGGAACGGGGCTTGCCGGACGAGTCTCGGTATCATCCCATGAAGAATAAGATTCTGGCTCTCTGAACTGGCCATCAGGGGGTCTACTGCCTTCATCAATCACTGACTTGCCGTTTCCTTCAACTGGCTCGAAAGTCTTCTTGTTGACCCGGATAGGAAGCATATAACCAACATGGTTTTGGAAATCAGCGTGGAAGTTGATGCATGTCCTTGTCCTGATGAATCTCATGATCCATGGGGCATATATCTTGTGATCAAATGGACACATAGCATTGTCGGCCAAAGTCCTCAAGAAGAAATCATGTATGTTGATAGGAATACCATGGATGATGTTGAAGAGGATATTCTTCATGATGCCTACGACATCTTCTTCATCATCATGACCTTTGATCGGTGCGAGCACACTGCAAAGGATTTTGTAGACAGACCTTGGTGTATATTTGAGCTCGTGGACGAGGAAGGTTTTTCTTGGTGATTGCCCTTCAGCCAAAGGCATCATGAGTACTTCCATCATCCCGTTGGGCAGCTCACGCTCACCGTCAAGCTTCACAGCCTCCTCTGAGAGAATTGATACAGGAAGTTCACAGAGGAGCTCAGTAGCACGAGCCTTGTAGTGAGTGTTTTGTGTCATCCAGTCAAACACCCAGGTGCTAATGTCTTCAGGATTGCCAGATATGTGAAGAGTGGCATAAAACTGAAGAATGAGCTCACTGTTCCAATCAGAGATGTCGGAGCACATTGGCAGCAGACCAGCTCCATGGAGGACATTGAGGACTGGAGCTAGACACGGTATTGCTTCAAGTTCAATGTGAGGAATATGCATGTGCTGGAATATCTTGTTTCTACCACACAACACAGAGGCATAGTAATTCAGTTGTGTCCTCGTTCAAAACTTCAGATGTCTCATTTGAGGCTTATCATATGGATTCTCTCAAATGAAGTACATGCACTCTTCAAAGAAATTCTCCTTCTGAAACTGCGGTCGCTTGGAGAATGGCTGGTGCTGAACTGGCTGAAGATTTTGCTGAGGAAAAGGAGGGGAGACAACAATTGCAGTCTCGGGGTTGAGCACGACGAAGGCATTGTCTTGATCACGTGCATTTTCTTCAGCATTGTCCTCGGGGTGAGGAATTTCATCAGCTGGGGCTTCAGGCTGAGGAGCTTGCTCTGGCTGGGCATCAGGCTGAGGAATAGGATCATCTTGCTCAGGTGGAGGAGTTGGGTCAGCCTGTTCCTCATCTTGAGGACTTTGCTCGGGACTTTGAATTTTATCAGCTTGAGGAATTTCACTTTGCTCTTCCTCACCTGGCTTGGTGACACAGGCAGTTTCATCAGCTGGTGGAGCTGATCCTTGTGAAGTGTCTTTCTGAGGAATGGAGGGTTGAGGACTGTCGTCAATACGAATTTCTTCGTCAGTGTGTTCCTCAGATGCGGCATCCTTCATTTCCTCATATGTCCCTTTCGCTTGGTCATCAAGGATGACCATTTCATAAGATGGAGCGACATTGAGGGGCACAGGGCCCAGTGGAGCATTATCTTCAAGCGCTTTGAGGCGATTGGCCTCTGTTTCTTCTTCTGCTGAGGAGGCCTTTCTATTTTTGGCTTCCTTCTCAGCAGCCCTGGTTTTCTTCACGTCTAATGCAGACGGAGTCATCTTCTTCACCTTTGAAGCTTTTGGTGAAGGGGTTCTCTCGACAGATTCTTCAGCTGGCTTTGAGGAACCAGCTGGAGCAGAGTCATCAGCTTGCTTTGATGAAGCAGCTGGGTCAGGGGCTGTCTCACCAGCTGCAGCAGGTTCATCAGTTGGATTTTCCATGGTGATTTCTTCAATAGCCGGTACATCCAGACGGCTTTCTTGGGGTATTTCCTCAGCTTGAGGAGATTCATCAGCTGGCTCTTCAATCAAGGGCTGGGGAGTTGGTGCTGGAGGGGCAGCCTTCTTGTTGTAGTCGTCAACAGCTTTAGTGGCCAGCTTGATGAAATTGCTCTTTAGACTCTGACGATCCGATAGCTTGGAGTACTTATCAGTCAAATTCTTCAACTCAGCCTGTGTTGACACCAGTGCATCAGGCGTCAAGCTGAGGAGATTCTGTTTGAG
The DNA here is from genome assembly GCF_904849725.1 of Hordeum vulgare subsp. vulgare. Classification (NCBI taxonomy): domain Eukaryota; kingdom Viridiplantae; phylum Streptophyta; class Magnoliopsida; order Poales; family Poaceae; genus Hordeum; species Hordeum vulgare. The sequence goes on from NC_058522.1 coordinate 360,365,448, forward strand.
GAATTTCTCCTTTTTAAGCTTCGCAACCTTGGCCTGCTTGGCTTGTTGTTCTTTCCACTTGGCTTCATTGATGAATGTGGCCACCATGTGGCTGATGCCAGGGGGAAGTTTCAAATCATCAAGCGGAGTGTTTGGGTCCTCATACCAGATGTTTATGTAGTCTAGGAGGTCCTTGGGGTCCATGGCCAGAGGAATGGCGCTACCTGATGCTTGAGCTACCCTTTCCTGCTTGTTTCTAATTATCGCTTGCAGGGTTTGATCATCATTTTCATCACTGCCCTCTGATGCAGACGGGACAATGATGATTTTGCTGGGGCTTCGCAGAGTTGCTCTTTCAGCAGACACCCGAGTCTTCACAGGAGGTGGTGAAGACCTTGTCTCCGAGCTGGTTGCAGCCGAGAGTGAGGAGCTGGAGGTGGCGGCCAGTGGCTTCATGACCAGCTTCTATACTGGTATCTCTTGAGGCTTTGGTGGTAGTGCTGAGGATTTTGGAGCTAAGGGTTTTGGCGCTGAGGGTTTTGTAAGTGATGCCTGAGCAGACTTCTCTTGAGGCTTTGGAGCCCTTGGTTTTGACGGCACAGACTGTGGTTGAGGAATTGATGAACCACATGTCTCAGCGGTAGAGGAAGTAGTTGCAGTTGAGGCAGCAGCTGAGGATTCATTGAATTTCCTCACTGCAGCATCTGCCAGCTTCTTGAGCTTAGCCAAATGCTTGTCCTTCTCATCTGGATAATCATCAATGGTCTTGAGGCTTGAGGGATGGGCTACTTGATGAGCGTCAAGTGGGGCCCGTTTGCCAGGAGGCTTCAGGGCGAATTTCTTCGCATACTTGGCAGTTACAAACCTGTATTCCTTCCATTCCTTAGCCCATCGGCGTTCTATCTTCTGAAGCCGAATCTTTCTCTTGGCCATTGTTTCATTTTCATCAGGTGTGCAATAGTCCAAGTAAATATCCTCATGGATATCCAAAGCTGTGTTCTGATCAAGTTTCTTCCCTCCCTTCTGCTTTCTGTCATCCTCCATTTTTTTCAGCTGAGGATTTTGCTCATGAGATTGAACTCTTGAGGATTCTGATGAGACTTGAAGATTTTCTTCAAGAAACGCTGCAAATGAGTTAATGTGATGAGAACCGAGAGATTCATCGGCTATCATGTGTGTACCTATGAACAGAGTATAGTTGCAAGGAATTTGGAGAGGTCATATGCGTTCTCAGATTTGAAGAAAATGAAAAAGTTTGACAGTTGAGGAATTTAACCAATGGTTGCGGAATTTTTCTAAGCATATTGTTCTTGGGTTCCACAGTTGTACATATCCGAAAATTCGCACAATTGAGGAATCTCGTGAAAATCTTAGATGCTTAGTGAAGTTCATATAGGTAGTGTTTAAGGAATCAAGTGCATATCAATTCTTGACGAGAAACAAATTTCACATAGGAGATGTAAAATAGTAGATCTAACTTTATGTAAAAATGGGATTTTTATTTACCCTTGAAGGTGCGCACGATGAACACATAAAAGTTGTGGAGAGAAGCTCTTCGGTCACGTGTCCAATGCACCCTAACCTGGCGGCAGAGGGCATCTATGGCGGCGGCGGACGAAGATGGTCCGACTCCGGCGTCGTTCCGGCGACGGAGAAGTCGAGGAAGTGAAGCTCTTCTTCACCGGCGACGAGACTACCAGCGGTGGCGCTAGGGTTCGGTGCTTTTTGCTGTAGCTGGAGAGCGATGGGGCGAAGAAGTGTTTGCCGAGGGGGATAAGGACATATTTATAGCCAGACAGTTACTGTTGGCACGAAGAATTTGGACCAAACTGCCCGTGCCTCTACGTCTCCGCAGGACACGTGTAGTTTCCGAGCAAGGCGGTGGAGATAGTGGAGATCGTGGTTATCCGAACGTGGGAAGTGGGGTTTAGTTACTGTGCATTAAAGAAACAATTTTTGAAGATTTGACGATATTTGTTACAAAATCATCAGCTGACAAGGACACAGTGAGGATTTTGAACAAGGTTTCAAGTAGAACGCATATGAAGAATCGAGTAGACTGGATGAGAATAGCATATAGGGAAACTAGGGTCCGATCAGATTCACTTAGAAGAAATATCAACTTGAAGAAATAGCTATAAGTGAATGCTGTTGAGGACTTGAAATCACAATCTATCTAGTCAAACGAAAGTCATCAAGTGTTTTTGAAGATTTGTTTAACTTGAGGATTTTGTGATAAATCGTCACAATGAAGAACAACTGTTTTGAAGAAAAACACATTTTGAGGAAATGGAACAAAAAAATCAACTTGAGGAGTTTCACGTTGGGCGGTGGCGTGACACACCATATAAGAATGTTGATTACACACGCCGCGTACAATTGTCGTAGGGCCCTGAGAATCAATTTCTTCATTGATTTCTTCATATTCAGAGTGATATTCTTCATCAGTTGAAGAAAATCGATTCATCATGTGTTGCGCATCTAAGTCATCAATTTTGCATAAGTGTTAGGATGTGTGCATGTTTTTACAAAAGATTTGAAGATTCTAAGATATTTAGCTCACACCGCAACTTGCAAAACCTTTTCTCATCCAAGGGCTTAGTGAAGATATCTGCCAGTTGATCATCAGTCTTCACATGGTCGATGAGCATATTGCCCTTGAGGACATGGTCCCGAAGAAAATGATGACGAATCTGGATGTGCTTAGTCTTCGAGTGCTGTACTGGGTTGTATGCAATCTTGATTGCACTCTGATTGTCGCAGTAGAGAGGCACATTCTTCATGTTGATGTCGTAGTCCTTTAGGGTTTGCTTCATCCATAGTAATTGAGCACAACATGAACCAGCAGCAATGTACTCAGCTTCGGCAGTGGAGAGTGATACGCAGTTCTGCTTCTTTGAGGACCAACAAACTAGTGATCTTCTGAGGAAATGTCATGTACCAGAAGTTGACTTGCGATCCACACGATCACCAGCATTGTGGGGACCCCGACTGGTAAGTCAAGATCGCCATGCCCAGTGATCCCAAGGATCAATGCTCATTGAACACAGATACTAAATAATAGAGTCTTACAACCATACATACCGTTTGATACAATGAATGACCACTTCGGTCGAGTCTTATATACATAGGGCCTTAAAGGCCAAAGCACCAAACTAGACCAATAGCGGAATTTATTGGTTGAAAGTGTGAACCCATGCCAACAGCCTTAACCTACAGGCATTCTGACTGGGAAGCGTCCTAGCTCACAAGAACGTCACCGAGTTACTCTTCACCATATCCTGTCTTTCACACCTGGTCAATGAAATAACCAATGGCAAGCCAATGAGTACTTTGAATGTACTCGCAAACAGCCCATGATACGAACAATGAAAGTCAAGGTTAACAGTATCATGCATCTTTAGTATAACTCATCTAGGTGGAATGATCATGTATATGCATCAAGTTAAAGAATTACTTTTGAAGAACAGGTTACAAATATCGACATACCTGACAAGGGTTGAACACACCGGATTCACCCTATATGCCAAGTCATCGGACTTGTCATAATCTCAATGTATTAATGAGGGCTAAACCATCCGGGTTTACCCTATATTCCAAGTCATCGGACTTGTCATAATCTCAATGTATTAATGAGGGCTAAACCATCCGGGTTTACCCTATATGCCAAGTCATCGGACTTGTCATAATCTCAATCTATTAATGAGGGCTAAACCATCCGGGTTTACCCTATATGCCAAGTCATCGGACTTGTCATAATCTCAATGTATTAATGAGGGCTAAACCATCCGGGTTTACCCTATATGCCAAGTCATCGAACTCGGTCATATTATTGTGATTATCATAACAACACCTGTTTAAACCCACACACACACACACACACTTGGTTTATGCGGAAACGCTGGACGTAGTTTAAGCAGCACCACCCAACTGTCCTTGACCATGGACACGGCTATTCGAATAGTTTTACAGTCTGCAGAGGTAGTACGCTGGACCCATGAGAAACGGGAAACTTCCGTGTCATCCACGACTCATGGTATATCACATATACCCGAGGTAAGTACTCGATCATCATCTTTCCCCTGACGATACTAGAGAAAGAGGTCCACTTGATTGGTACCCAACCCACATGTTGTACGTCTTACGAGCACCGACTCTGGACTGTATCAACCATGCAGGGACCAACGGTGTGCTTGGAACTCATAATAATGGCATAGTCGTCCTACCTGGCACGACCCCATCACGAGAGTGACACCGATCACTCCCGCCACTAGTAATGTGGCTCTTTGCTAGTACCGACCAGAGTAATCAACAAAGCCCCATCCCATAAAGGGGTATCGTGGTCGTACTGGTAAGGTTGGGACGGTCGACACATCATAAATATAATCCCATTTCCGAAACCATACTCACACCAAAACACCGGTGCATCACTTCACCAAAAGTGATCACCAACTCATCATCACCCTCGGGCATTAGTGGCACCCGAGGGGGTTTTCATAAACTCTTTATTTAACTCATCAGCATGCCTGTGATAATATGCTTTTACTTGTCAACATGGTAATAACATGACCCTCACGGGGTAGGGTCAAGCTCGATGCGATGATCTTATAACTTTACTAGTCAACATGACAGTAGCATGATCCTCGTAGATGGTACGGTCAAGCTCATCATGCTTGTGCTCCGAGGAGCCATATGAATAACATCACTATCATGCAAGTGCTTCGATGAAGCCTTCGGTACCATCACATCAATGATGAACCGGCACTGTGATCTCATGCAACGAAAAGTACTTGCTATTCTAGCATGCATCATTTCATATGCTTAAGTCATGGTCAAAGGCTGCTTTCCTTTCTCACGTAAGTCCTCGGGGTCTTTAAGGTCTTCCGCTCCGTCCCCGATTACTCCGTGTATCGTCAACTAATGTCGGAAATAACCATAGTAAGCCACACATCAAGCAGAATAAAAGTGTTCTATAAATAGAAGTTTTATTTTTCTTGGACCTCTCTGGTCATAAGAAAAATACCTGAAGCTTCTCACGGGAGATTTGAATCGTCAAGGATTTTTGAATAGGTGAAAGAAGCAATAGGTGGCCATTGAATAAGCCAACAGAAATCATTCTGTTAAAAATGAGTGGAGGCACCCATTTAACAGAGAATGATTTCAGAAATACTTAGGAAGTGGTTTCACTGGATTTGGAGATGGTATGAATATTCTAGAGATTTTACAATGAGGTATAAATAGCAATAGGAGCTATTTATTTATAGCAACAGAAGGAAGTCACACAAAAATGCTGACCAGGGTTCTAAAAATAGGGAAGGATTTTAGAAGGCTCTGGGAGTTTGAATCACTCCATTTGTAGTTTATTTGAATCCTCTAGGATTTTTGCAAGATGGAGTTTTCAATGTCCAGATTGACATTTGAAAAATAATACAACAGGAAAAGTGCTTGGAAAAATGTGCAAGGCACATAGGTGGGTAGAGTTGGAATTTAGGAGCCTGCAGAAATTTGAATCAATGAAATTGGAGTTAGTATGAATTTATGGGACATTTTAGAAGTTTAAGAAATATGGAAAAAGATAAAAGGGCTCAGCTTCTGGGGGAAGGCTATCTTGCGCACTGCGCGTCAGTTAGGCCTTCGGGCCGGCCCACTGGCTTGGCTTGGCCAACCGAGCCACGTAGGAGGCGCCCTAGCGCTAAATGCGTTTTCCGTGCAGGGAGACGGCACCTCACCAAGGCGCAGCCACTTAAGTGGCGCGGCCCACCTAGCGGCCTAGCCAGCCGGCTGACGAGCGGGGCCCTCTTGTCCGGTCCTTCCCCTTCCTCCCACCCGATCTGGGCACGCAAGAAGGAAGGGCCGACCGATGCAAGGGCCCGGCTCCGGTGGCTCCAGCCACTCTCCGGCGGCCCTCCGGCCAGCACGGGCTTGAGGCAAAGCCTCCAGCACCCCAGGAGGAGCCAGCTCCATGAGGGGAGCCCCGGGCGAGGGAGTTCACTGCCATGGCGGAGGCCGACGGTGGCAGTCGTGGGGAGGGCGCCCCGACGACTGAGAGGGGGAAAAGAGGAGTGGGGCAGCTCCGTGGTGGCCTCGGGGTCCTCCTGGACGAGCTAGGGGAGGAGAGAGGGGGCTAGAGAGCCCAGGCGCGGTCATGGCCGAAGCTGGCCATGGCGGCCATGGGAGGAGAGGAGGGAGCGTGGGAGGAGAAGGGGCTCAAGGGGGAACTCAGGGGGAGCCCAAGGGAGAGGGGAGCGGTTTCTGGAGGAGGTAGAGGTGTTCGAGAAGCTCTAAGTGGGGGAGGAGGAGCCGCAAGAGATCGAGAGCTCTCTGGAGCTCTCGATGCATGGTCGCCACGCATGCCTGAGGGGTCTTGGAGGCTAGCTAACGTCATGGAGGAAGTCAAAGATGCTCTGCGGCGCTCTGGGACACGCTCCCCTCGCTGGACCCAAGCTGCAGCTAGAGTCCAATGGTGCAGAGCACCGTTTCAGCATGCGAGGGTGGTGGTCACCACCCGACCTGGTGTCCTAGGGCACCCCTTGGCCAGGCCAAGGTGTCAACCATGCAAGGCATGCTTGCCACGATGCACTGGTGAAGTTTGGAGCCAAGGGAAGAAGGTTTGAATGGGGTTTGACTGTTGTGAACATTTCAGCAAGAAACTAGGGGCTGATACAAATGGTTTTCACAGGCACAGAGGGGAGATGAAACCATGTCCTGGAGCATCTGGTATGGAAGGACTACACGTCTGCAAAAATTCAGCTCAAGAAAAGAAGTGTAGCTAGCACTTGCTGTACAAAGCTACTTATCAGCTAGAAATGAACTTGAGGAGGTGTTGCTCATTTTCTCCATATGAGCATGCCATATGTTGGTTCTAAATGAAGCCTTGGCATATATCAGATGCTCTGGAAAGAGTTGGGGTGATAGTTTAAGCAGAAGAATGGGAAGAAGGGTAAAACAGTGTTGCCAAGGGTGAGAATGAGAGAAAGTTACAAAGGGACCTTCTCCAATAATTGACCAGTGGCCATGGGAATGTTACTGGAGGTGAAATGTAACTATGTGAGGCTGTGGTAGAAATTTGGGCTCAAGGAATAAAGTGCAAGGGGCAAATGAAACCAAATTAGTGAGTGCACACAAGGTGTTTGATCTGTGGTTGGGCTACCAGATGAATTCCAATGGCTATGAAACTTAACAGGATCAAATAATAGATGAACATAGGCTTGCACACCAAATTTGGGATTTGCTGGATAAGTTTTCCAATGTAGACTTGGAAAACCCTAGAAATGGGCAGAAATGAGTTTCTGCTTAGAACCCTATTCAAATAAATTCCAACAAATCCAATATTTGGTGTAGGGGCATTATTTGAGCATTAAGGCATGCACAAAAAGTTTGAGGTCAATTGGAAAAACTTTATAATGTAAAGTTTACCAAAGTCTGAAATCAACAAAGAGGGTTTTGAGGGTCTTAGGACAAGTTCCTATATTCTCCTTGGTGTACCACTTGGTGTGGATTCCTCATTGGCATAGTGGACCATGTCCACCAAATTTGAGCATAATTGGAGACACCTCACAATGTAGAGTTGCTCAAATTTGATTCTGGACAGATAGGGTTTTAGAGTGATTAGGGGAGTCAAATCAACTTGGATTGAAATTAAACTTGGCAAGATCATCAATAATATCATAGATGACATGCTAGAATTTTACTGGAATTTATTGAGAATATTTCTTATAGAAATATTCCAAAAGCTTGAAATAGGCAGGAATGGTTTTGAAGGGATTTGCCCAATATTTTCAACATGACCATGTGTTTAAACTCGTAAATATGGAATAAATATATCCACTGAGTCTCCCTAAATTTTCTTAAATATTTTGAAGGTAATAAAAATAACTTTCCTTCATAGGAGACCATTTCTGGCCTCAGAGAAGGGCTTTTAAATAAAATAATAAAATAACTTTTAAAATAATAATAAGATGGTTTTTGGAAGTCATTTTGATAATAGGTTTTAAATAAAAGTTTTGGTGCAAAATAAATTCCCTAATTTGAGGACTTGTAGTACAAACCTCATCTCAGGGGGTTTGAAAGTTTAATTCAAAGAAAAGCTTTTTAGTGAAAATAATATTTGGTAAAAATATATATTTGTCCTAAACACGTGGTATGATCATTAGGCAGGATATCATGGAGTGAGGAGGTGATTAGGAGGATGGCAAGAATTAATGGGGAGCAATCACATGCAACTAAACAAACAGGCAAACAATAGTCACTCCAAGCATCACAATCATTCACAAAAAAAATTAATTGGTCCTAAATTTTGAAATAAGTTAGTTAGTCAGGAAAGCCAAAAACTGGGGTGTGACAAGCATAGTCAGAATCAGAATATCCTACCAGATGAAGATTTGAGCCCTTGGGATACCATAATCCTAGTGTTGGTGTGTGAGCTCAGTATCGAAGAATATGCTTCACAGCCTTATGGTGTGATTCCTTCGGTTTTGCTTGAAAACGTGCACACATGCAAACACTAAGCATTATATCTGGCCTAGATGCACATAGATACAATAAAGAGCCAATCATAGAGGGATATACCTGCTGATCAAATTCTTTACCCTTTTCATCAGTGCCGAGGTGGCCATTGGTAGGCATTGGAGTCTTGGCACCTTTGCATTCATGCATGTCGAATTTCCTCAGAACATCCTTGAGGTATTTCTCCTGTGATATGAAGATTCCATTGCGTTGTTGACGAATTTGAAGACCTAAGAAGAATTTTAGCTTCCCCATCATAGACATCTGATATTCTTCACTCATCATGTAAGAAAATTCATCACTGAATCGTTTGTCAGTACAGCCAAATATGATATCATCGACATATATTTGACACACAAATAGCTCATTATCATAGGATTTAGTGAAAAGATTTGGATCGAGTGAACCAGGTTTGAAGCCTTTCTTCATGAGGAATTCCTCCAATGTATCATACCATGCCCGAGGGGCTTGCTTGAGACCATAGAGAGCCTTTTTGAGTCTGAAGACTTTGTCTGGATTCTTTGGATCCTCAAAACCTGGGGGCTGAGCAACATATACTTCTTCCTCAAGCTTACCATTGAGGAATGCACTTTTCACATCCATTTGATATAAGATGATGTTATGATGATTAGCATAAGCAAGTAGTATTCGAATAGCTTCAAGTCTAACAACAGGTGCAAAAGTTTCAACGAAATCTATTCCTTCAACCTGGGTGTAGCCTTGAGCTACAAGTCGTGCCTTGTTCCTCACCACTTGACCGTCCTCATCTTGCTTGTTTCGGAAAATCCACTTGGTACCGATGATGTTGTGCTTGCGAGGATCTGGTCGTTTGACGAGCTCCCATACGTCATTCAGCTTGAATTGAAGAAGTTCGTCTTGCATAGCTTGGATCCACTCCGGTTCCAGAAAAGCCTCAGCAACTTTTGAGGGTTCGGTGATGGATACAAAGGAAAAATGCCCACAAAAGTTAACTAAGTGTGAAGCTTTTGAGCGAGTGAGAGGACCTAGCGCGTTGATGTCGTTGAGGATTTTGTCAAGTTCTACTTCATTTGCAATCCTCGGATGAGCTGGTTGAGGATTTCGTCTGGGTTGAGGAAGTGGTTCTGGTGCAATTTCCTCCAGAGCATCTTCTTGATTTTCATCAGTGATGGGGATCGTTTCTTCCCCAATTTCCTCAGTGGGGACAATGTCTTCAGTAGGTTTGAGCTTTATTGCTTCCTCAGGAGACAACTTATCTGGATCAGGAGGCAATTTCTCTCTTTGCGAGCCATTAGTTTCATCGAACCGCACATCTACAGTCTCAAGAACTTTGTTGTGATAGTTGTTGAAAACTCCGTAGGTGTGCGAGTCCTTTCCATAACCGAGCATAAAACCTTCATGTGCCTTAGGTGCAAATTTTGAGCTATGGTGACGATCTCTAATCCAACATTTTGCACCGAAGACTTTGAAATAACTTACATTGGGTTTCTTATCAGTGAGGAGTTCATATGAGGTTTTCTTAGGAATTTGTGAAGATATACCCTGTTGGTGATATGACATGCAGTGTTGATTGCTTCAGGCCAAAAACGACGAGGAGTGTGATATTATTCAAACATAGTTCTTGCCATCTCAACCAGAGTCTTCTTCTTCCTTTCGACGACACCATTCTATTGAGGAGTATAAGGAGCAGATAATTCGTGAAAAATACCAAGTTCATCAAGATAATCATCAAGACCAGTGTTTTTGAACTTTGTCCCTTTGTCACTCCTGATATGTTTGATCTTGACGCCAAAGTTCGTCGAGGCCCTTGAAGAAAATCGTTTGAAGATTTCCTGCACTTCACTTTTATACACTATGATATGCACCCATGTATATCTGGAATAATCATCAACTATGACGAAGGCATATAAAGATGTTGCATTGGTTAGTGTGGCATAGTGAGTAGGTCCAAATAGATCTATATGAAGCAATTCGAATGGACGTGTAGTGGTCATGATAGTCTTCGAGGGATGCTTGGATCTGGTCATTTTCCGAGATTCACATGCACCGCAGAGATGATCCTTGAGGAATTTGACTAATTCGATGCCGATGACATGCTTCTTCTTCGCGAGCGTGTGCAAATTCCTCATGCCTGCATGACCTAGTCTTTGGTGCCACAGCCATCCTTCTGAGGTTTTTGCTAGTAAGCAACTGGCTGGTTGAGGACCTGTAGAGAAATCAACAATGTACAAATCCCCTCTTCTTACACCTTCGAAGACTTTGGATCTGTCAGATTCCATGATGACTACACATCTATATCTACCAAAGATAACAATCATATCAAGATCACAAAGCATTGAGACTGACATGAGGTTAAAACCAAGGGATTCAACTAGCATCACTTTGTCCATATGCCTATCCTTGGAAATTGCCATTTTGCCAAGTCCCAATACCTTACTTTTACCTTTGTCAGCATATGTGATTTGCTTCAGAGTTGATGGAGTTAGTGGCATATTCATCAGCAAGCTTTTATCACCAGTCATGTGATGTGTGCAGCCACTATCAAGAACCCACTCAGTATTCTTGGGTTTGTCATCCTGTAGATGAATTAGTACAGCTTACCATCTCATATGCTTCAGGTTTGAAGAATATGATATCAATTTCATCAGATAAGAATTTCATCACAACAGAATTAAAAGGACGTGTGAAATATTTCTATTTCATCAATATTGGCTTGCGTCCTGTCAAGCATTTCCTCAAGTCTCCAGCAAATTCTTCAGATGATGATTTTCATCCGGAGACGTGTCGTGCAGAAATGATTAGTTCGATTTCCTCAGCACCCACATCTGAAGGGGTGGTAAAGCATTCATCATTCGGCGAGCACCATATGAGAAAGGTGGCATTGAAGCTAATGCACTTCTCTTAATAGTCGGGTGGTTAAAGTACTCATATGAATATGCAGAGAACTGGTTTGAGGATTTATGAACATAATGATTTGAAGAGTAACGCTCATATTCATATTCCTTGTAGTTTCCCTGCATGTTAGAAGCATTAGCACGGGTACGAGCATAATTTTGACGAGTTGAGGATTTCGATCCTCTTGAAGACTTTGGTTCTCCTGAGGAATTTGATCTGGGGTTCAGATTCGTCAACGGTGGTGTCATGAGGACATTCACCTGAAGATTTTCAAGACAACTTTTGGGAACCCAGATTTTCCTCGAGGGAGGGCCATTCCTGCAGTTAGTTCCAACATATCGAGCAAATACTTCACCAGATTGATTTTTGAATAGTTTATAGTTGGAGTCAAATGACTCATCTGAGGAATAGGATAATTCACATGAAAAGCCAGTTAGATTAGATGGATCAAAAGGAGGCCGAGTAGCAGCAACCCATGAGGTTTTGGGATACTGCTCAGGTTTCCAATAAGATCCATCAGCATTTAATTTCCTCTCAAAGGCAATTCCCTCTTTCCTCGGGTTCCTGTTCAAGATCTGCTTTTTGAGCACATCACAAAGGGTTTGATATCCTTTGGGGCTTTTGTATATGCCTGTCACATACAATTCCTTCAACCCTGCATTTTCATCAGTAACATTTGTGTTTTCCTCAAGTGAGGAAATAGACACTACAGGTGCAGTTGAAGAATTTGTAGCAGTAGAAGCATTTGATGATTCTGGTGAAGAATTAGCAGTTTCGCGTTCAATGCATTTAAGACATGGAGGAATGAATTCAGCTTGAGCAGCGCTGGTCTGTTGAGCTAGTAATGAATCATTTCCCATACGAAGATCATCATGAGAAATCCTCAGCTTCTCTAGATCAAGCTTCCTTTGAAGAAATTCATAGGAAAGTTTCTCATGATTATCGAGGAGTGTATCATAACGATCTTGAAGATTATCAAATCTAGACTGAAGAATTTTCACATCTTCTGTGAGGATTTGGCTAAGATTCATTTCATCATTCAACAGATCATCACTTCTATCTAGCAGTTTCTGAAGGTTTTCCAGGGCAGTTTGTTGTTTAGTGGCAATGATAGCAAGTTTACTGTAACTAGGCTTTTTATAATCATCAGGTTCACAGTCACTTGAATTAGAGGAGGGAGCATCATTCGGTACCTTTGAACCTTTTGCCATGAAGCTATAGGTTGGAGCGAAGTCATCAGCATAGTCATCAGTGTGGATGGTGTTATCATCTTCTTCAAGGTTGAAGATTGACTTGCTGACGAAAGTGGTTGCCAGTGCGAGACTAGCCTGTCCGGATTCTGAGTCTTCATCAGAACCCTCTTCTTCATCACATTCCTTTGATTCTGCCTCAGAATCCATTTCCTTGCCAATAAGTGCCCGAGCCTTTCTGAAACTAGTCTTCTTGTGCGATGAGGGCTTTGAAGATGAGGATTTTGAAGATTTCTTCTTTTTCTTCGAGTCATCAAAACTGTCATCCTTTTATTTCTTCTTCTTTGATTCCTTTCCCCAATGGGGACAATCAGCAATGTAATGACCTGATTTCTTGCATTTCTGGCAGGTTCTTTTCTTGTAGTCCTCAGATGAAGGTTCTGATTTCCTCATGTCTCTTCTTGAAGATATACCGAACTGGCCACGTCGTGTAAACCTCTGGAAATTCCTCACGAGCATTGCAAGCTCGTGTCCAAATTCTTCAGGGTCACCAATGCTATATCCGAATCTTCTTATTCAGATGAAGAAATTGCTCTAGCCTTCAGTGCACATGGTCTGGAATAGCTTGGTCCATATAGATCTTTCTTTTCTTCTAGCTGGAATTCATGAGTATTGAGTCTTTCGAGTATATCAGCTGGGTCAAGCATCTTGTAGTCTGGTCTTTCTTGAATCATCAGAACTAAAGTATCAAATGAAGAATCCAAAGATCTCAGCAGTTTCTTCACAACTTCGTGATCAGTAATGTCTCGAGCTCCTAGTGCTTGCAGTTCATTTGATATGTCAGTGAGGCGATCAAAGGTGTCTTGGCAGCTTTCATTGTCATGCCTCTTGAAGCGATTGAAGAGATTGCGAAGAATATCAACACGAGAGTCACGCTGGGTTGATATTACTTCATTTACTTTGCACAGTCTCTCCTAGATCAGTGTTGCAGAGGCCAAAGCACTCACTCTTCCAAACTGTCCTGGGCTCAGATGGCCACAGATGATATTCTTCGCTTGAGAATCGAGTTGCTTGAATTTCTTCACATCAGTAGCAGAGACACTAGCCGAGATGATGGGGACGCCATGTTCCACAATATACCAGAGATCATTATCAATAGCTTGTAGATGCATTTGCATCTTGTTCTTCGAGAAGAGAAAGTTCTTTCCTTCAAAGGTAGGACATGCTGTAGTCACCTTAAACATGCCTGCAGTCGACATAACTAAAACTCCAGGCGGTTAAACCAAAATCACACAGAACAAGGGAGTACCTTGCTCTGATACCAATTGAAAGTGCGTTATATCGAGTAGAGGGGGGTGAATAGGAGATTTTTAGAATTTCATCACTAAGGAAATTCCTTTTGAGGAAATTCCTCACTAATGACTAACTTACAGCAGAAACAGTAAAGGATCAGAAGTGCAAAGTTTCACAACAGCAGTGTTTCAGTGTGAGGAATGTGAAAACAGATTGCATAGTGAGCAGGCATGCAGAAAACAGATGAGGATTAACTAGCGTGAAGAATTTGGGATTGAGGAATTTCAGAGAAAGTCTTCGGCAAATTCTTCAAACAATAACAGTTAAAGTCATCAACACATAATCTGAGGAAAGTAAGGAGTTGAGGAATTAGAACCCGTTTCTCAGCGAAGACAGCAGTTGATGACCCAGTTCCAACTGCTGTGACAATCGTACATCTGGTTTGGAGCGGCTTGGTATTGAAACCAAAGGACACACAGTCCCAGGACACACACTCCCTACCGTGTTCTCCTTGTGCTAAGAACACAGTCCTCGCCCAACACTCGTGGTAAGTCTTCAGGGCAGACTTCCAAACCCTCACAAACTTGGTCACCCAGCGATCCACAATTGACTGCTGGAAAGCTCTAGACCATGACGCCTAACCGTCTGGAGGATGCACAGTCCTCAAAGGTAAAAGGCTTCAGTCCCACACAGGAACAACTTCTTCAGTGATGCTCAATCACTAGGTTTGGTTTGTGGTTTCGGTGTATGGGGTATTTCCTCACTGATGAATTACTCTCGAAGACTCTGAGGAAGTTGGGTTGCTCTTATGACAAGTGTCAGTTCCGAACGGAGCAACCAACCAGCTAATGGTTGTGGGGGCGGCTATTTATAGCCTGGGAGCATCCCGACATGATTTGACACTAATGCCCTTAAATAATATGACCATTGGTGTGGATAAGACCAATGACTTGGCGTGGCTATCGAAACGGTCGAAACCCTCAACTGTGAGAGTCCTCATGTCACTCGTATTCCTCACTTGAGGATTTTGGTAGGATTAGGCTTGGGTTGAGCATCATGAGGAAATTCATTCCAAACTGTAACTTCGACCGCCCTTAAGAGTACGGTGTTCCTATTACTCAAGTGTGAAGAAAATAAAACAGAAAGAGTAAATCTTCATGCTTCAAAGTCTTCAAAATGATTTTCTTCAAGACACACCGAATTCCTCAATTTCAGTATCTTCATGAGGAATATCAATTTCATCGCACATTCTTCGCGATTCAATTCTTCAGCTTTAGACCAATTTCTTCAACCGAAGATATACATTTTAGGGGTCGATATTCATCAAATATCTCAAACTCCTCATAGACTGATAGATCCTGTGTACACTCATAAACACATTAGATACTTAACCTATAAGTCTTCAAACCACCAAAATCACTAAGGGGCACTAGATGCACTTACATCAAGCATAGCATCTCTAGCAGTAGCATCATAAGCATCATCAAGCACAGGCGACATATCAAGATTTCTAGCAGGAGGTGATGTCGCAAACTTACTCATAACTGAAGGTGAATCAAGTGCAGAGCTAGATGGCAATTCCTTACCTCCCCTCGTAGTTGAGGGCAAGACTTTGGTCTTTGGATCCTTCAGATTCTTCATAGTGATCAGCAGATATAAATCCCAAGTAACTCAGAGAATATAGCAATACCTCCCCGGCAACGACGCCAGAAAAATGATGACATCAGTTGTGCTTCCCTCGCAATGGCTCTAAAAAAGGGATGATCCTGCAATCTGTGGCATTAGCTAGACGAATGCTTATAACAACAAACCTTCTCATGCAATGGCACCAGAAGTATGATGATAGCACTCCCCGGCAATGAGACTGGAAGAATGTTGTTGATGGCCCACCAGCGCGTGGGTTCGCAGCAGTTTTCGAGGGTAGAGTATTCGACCCAATTTGTTGATAAGCCCGTCAGGAGGTGAGAGTATACTCTCAAGTATTAGCAGCTGAATTTGTCGGATTCAACCACACCTGAAAGATTAGTATCTGCGAGAACAGTAGTAACAGCAAAGTAATATGATAACAACGGTGTCAGAAATGATCTGTTGACGGCAGACTATTCCTAACAATTGTATCAATGGCGCTTCCGTTGCCGCGTTGACAGAAGTTGTCCATTCCCGTCAACGGGTTGACAGAAGTTGTCCATTCCGTAGCACGTAGTAGCAGTGTAACGAGCAATAGCAGTGGCAAGGAACAGCAGTAGTGATAGCAGTAGCAAGTAGCAATAGTAGCAAGCGACAGTAGTAGCAATAGTTGCAGCAGAGCAAGACAAGTAACAGCAGTAGCAACAGTAGTGGCAGCAGCAGAGCAAGACAAGTAACAGCAGTAGTTGGACAAACTCGTAGGCAATGGGCCGGTGATTTGTTTGGATGATATTCATCATGCAACAACTATAACACGGAGAGATATGTGGCTAGCTCCCATTCGTCAATGTGATGTAGGCATGCATTCCGTGTGTCGTCATACATGCTTAGGGAAAAGAACTTGCATGACATCTATTGTCCATCCCTCCCGTGGCAGCGGGGTCCAAAAGGAAACTACGAGATATTAAGGTTCTCCTTTTAATAAAGAACCGGACCAATGCATTAGCACTTGGTGAACACATGAACTCTTCAAACTATGATCATCACCGGGAGTGGTTCCGGTTATTGTCACTCTCGGGTTGCCAGATCATAACACATAGTAAGTAACTACAACTTGCAAGATCGGATCTAAAACACACATATATTGGTGACAACATAATAATTTCAGATCTAAAATCATGGCAGTCGGGCCCTAGTGACAAGCATTAAGCATGGCAAAGTAGTAGCAACATCAAATCTTAGAACATAGTGGATACTAGGGATCAATCCCCATCAAAACTAACTCGATTACATAATAGATCTCATCCTACTCATCACCGCCCAGCGAGCCTACGAATAGATTACTCACGAACGACGAAGAGCTTCATGGAATTGGAGAGGGAAGAAGGTTGATGATGACGATGGCGACGATTTCCCCTCTCCAAAGCCCAAGACGGACTCCAGATCTGCCCTCCAGATGAAGAACAGGAGGTGGCGGCGCCTCCGTATCGAAAACGCAACGAAAACTTCTCTTTTTATTTTTTCTGGGAGGAAAGACAACTTATAGAGCTGGAGTTGGGGGCGGCAGGTGCCTGTGGGCCCCACAAGCCTGCCCACCGCCACTAGGGGGTTGTGGCGGAGTAGGGGCTTATGGCCCACTGGCCCACCCCCTGAGGTGGAACTTGGCGCAGATATTTTTTATATTTTCCAAAACTGCTCCCCGTAAATTTTCAGGATGTTTGGAGAACTTTGATTTCTGCACAAAAAGAACACCAAGGCAATTCTGTTGAAAACAACATCAGTCTAGGTTAGTTCCATTCAAATCATGCAAATTATAGTCCAAAACAAGGGCAAAAGAGTTTGGAAAAGTAGATATGTTGGAGACGTATCAAGCAATTGATAGAACCGCGCAAAGTCATGCCGATATCTAAGGCAATGATCATACATATAGGCATCACGTCCGAGACAAGTAGACCGATACTTTCTGCATCTACTACTATTACTCCACACATCGACCGCTATCCAGCATGCATCTAGTGTATTGAGTTCATGACTAACAGAGTAATGCCTTAAGCAAGATGACATGATGTAGAGGGATAAACTCAAACCAATGATGAAACCCCCATATTTTTACCCTTGATGGCAACAACACGATGCGTGCCTTTCTACCCCTTCTGTCAATGGGTGAGGTCACCGCACGGTATGAAGCCTAAACCAAGCACTTCTCCCATTGCAAGAATCATATATCAAGTTGGCCAAACAAAACCCACAACTCGAAGATAATTACAAGGATATGTAATCATGCATATAAGAGATCAGAAGAAACTCAAATAAGATTCATAGATAATCCGATCATAAATCCACAATTCATCGGATCTCGACAAACACACCACAAAGAAGATTACATCGGATAGATTTCCATGAAGATCATGGAGAAATTTGTATTGAAGACCAAGAGAGAGAAGAAGCCATCTAGATACTAGCTATGGACCTGAAGGTCTATGGTGAACTACTCACGCATCATCGGAGAGGTCATGGTGTTGATGAAAAAGCCCTTCGTATCTGAATTCCCCCTCCAGCAGGGCACTAGAATGTGCCCCAGATGGGATTTTGCGGAGACAGAAGCTTGCGGCGGCGGAAAAGTATTTTCGTTGATCTCCTGATTTTTTCTAGGATTTTAGGGAATATATAGGCGAAGGAGCTAGGGCAGAGGAGGCCCAGGGAGCCCACAAGCCTGGGAGTCGCGGGCCCCTGGCCGCGCCATGAGGGCTTGTGGGGTCCCTGGTGACCCTCTACCTTGGTTCTCAAGTCTCCCGATCGTCTTCTATTTCGGAATAAAACTTTTCCCAAGTTTTATTCCGTTTGAACTCCGTTCAAAATCCTCCTTTGAAAAGGGTCAAAAACACGGAAAAAACAGAACTGGCACTTGGCACTGAGTTAATAAGTTAGTCCCAAAAAAGATTAAAGAAGGCATACAAAACATCCAAAGTTTGACAAGATAATAGCATGAAACCATCAAAAATTATAGATACGTTGGAGACGTATCAAGGGGAATGGCCACTGAGGCATGACTTCCCTGGATACTTGGTAGATAAGAAGGCTGGCAACACAAGTATATTAGATATATGTATCATTGATGTGTATATTACTAGTACTCCTAGTAGCACGTGGGTATTAAATACCAGTTTTGTTCCTAATTGTTAGTAGCTCAAAATGAAATCTACGAAATAGATGGAGACTAGCAAAAGGCGAGGTGACGATGTGTGTTGGAAGTGTTTCCAAGGTTGATGTGATCACCATCGCACGCTCCCTCTACCTTCGGGATTAGTGTTAGACCTGAATGTTGTTTGGTGTTTGTGTTGAGAATGAACTTGATTCAATCGTGTTTATTGCAATACAGTTATTCATTTAAGGAGAATAATAGTTACTATATTTACTTGAATAATATCCTCAACGGTCATGCACCTAATATGAATGGTTTATTGAATCCCGACCGTGGCGATACACATGTTCATAATATCGATGCAAAATTATACAAAGTAATAATGATGGTAACACTTACTTGTGACACTGTCGCTTAAGTCATATTGGTACAAAATGCATGAAGAAGCTCCATGATGATGGATCTTTGGACTCACTCATTTTTGAATCGTTTGAGACATGCGAACGATGACTATTGGTGTAAATGCATGTAGAAACTCCATGCAGATGGATCTTTTGGACTCACTTGATTTTGAATCGCTTGAGACATGCAAATCATGCCACATTGGCAAGATGACTAAAGGCCTCGTTTTCCAGTGAGACGGAATGAGCAAGTGACTTATTGGAAATACTACATTTTGATGTATGCAGTCCAATGAGTGTCGAGGCACGCAGTCGATATCTTTATGTCCTTACTTCACATATGATTTGAGTAGATACATATGTATTTACTTGATGAATCACGAGTCTGAATTATTGAAAAGTTCAGATAATTTCAGAGTGAAGTTGAAGATCATCGTGATAAGAGGATGAAATGTCTATGATGTGATCGTAGAGATGAATATCTAAGTTGCGAGTTTGGTGTATACTTAAGACAATGTGGAAATTGTTTCACAACTCATGCCACCTGGAACATCATAGTGTGATGGTGTGTCCAAACGTCGTAGCCGCGCCCTACTGGATATAGTGCATGCTATGATGCCTCCTATCGAATTACCACTATCGCTTTGGGGTTATGCATTAGAGAAAACCACATTCACTTCAATAGGGCACCACATAAATCCATTGAGATCACACCATATGAACTATGGTTTGGAGAAACCTAAGGTGCCATTTCTTAAAGTTTGGGTCTATGATGCTTATGTCAAAAGGCTTTAGCCTGATAAGCTCGAATCCAAGGTGGATAAAAGCATGTTCATAGGATACCCAAAACAGTTGGGTATACCTCCTATCTTAGATTCGAAAGGCAAATTGTTTGTTGCTAAAACGGGTCCTTTCTCGCAAAAGGATTTCTCTCGAAAGAATTGAGTGGGAGGATGTGTTGGAATTATGCCCTAGAGGCAATAATAAATGTATAGTTATTATTATAATTCCTGTATCAAGATAATAGTTTATTATCCATGCTATAATTGTATTGAATGAAGACTCATTTACATGTGTGGATACATAGACAAAACACCGTCCCTAGCATGCCTCTAGTTGGCTAGCCAGTTGATCGATGATAGTCAGTGTCTTCTGATTATGAACAAGGTGTTGTTGCTTGATAACTGGATCACGTCATTGGGAGAATCACGTGATGGACTAGACCCAAACTAATAGACGTAGCATGTTGATCGTGTCATTTTGTTGCTACTGTTTTCTGCGTGTCAAGTTTTTATTCCTATGACCATGAGATCATATTACTCACTGACACCGGAGGAATGCTTTGTGTGTATCAAACGTCGCAACGTAACTGGGTGACTATAAAGATGCTCTACAGGTATCTCCGAAGGTGTTAGTTGAGTTAGTATGGATCAAGACTGGGATTTGTCACTCCGTATGACGGAGAGGTATCTCGGGGCCCACTCGGTAATACAACATCACACACAAGCCTTGCAAGCAATGTAACTTGGTGTAAGTTGCGGGATCTTGTATTACGGAACGAGTAAAGAGACTTGCCGGTAAACGAGATTGAAATAGGTATGCGGATACCGACGATCGAATCTCGGGCAAGTAACATACCGAAGGACAAAGGGAATGACATACGGGATTATACGAATCCTTGGCACTGAGGTTCAAACGATAAGATCTTCGTAGAATATGTTGGAAACCTTCTGACATGCCAGGTCTACCGAGAGAATTCGTTGAGCGCCATCTTAATACTGACCCCAAAGTAAAGCCAGCCCGACATTACCTTCGCAGGTTTAATGAAGAGCTTCGTAAGGCGATCAGAGAGGAAGTCGCCCGGCTTTTGGCCGCCGGGTTTATCATCGAGGTTTTCCATCCTGAATGGTTGGCTAACCCGGTCCTGGTGCTAAAAAGGAACCGCACTTTCTGCTTGTGCATCGACTATAGTAACCTCAACACAGCATGTCCGAAGTATCCTTTCGCCCTTCCCCGCATAGATCAAATCATTGATTCAACGGCAGGTTGCGAGCGTTTATGTTTCCTGGATGCTTATTCAGGGTACCACCAGATCAAGATGGCGGTGGCGGACCAGGAGAAGACATCCTTCCATAACCCCATTCGGAGCCTTTTGTTACGTGTCTATGACGTTCGGACTCAAGAGTGTGGGGCAACTTATCAGCATTGCATCCAAAATTGTTCGCATAACCAGATCGGTCGTAATGTCCACGCTTATGTGGACGACATCATGGTCACATCTCAGAAGAAGGAGTCGCTCTTGGAGGATCTCAAGGAGACTTTTGACAACTTGCGCGTCTACCAGATGAGGCTTAATCCCACCAAGTGTTTGTTTGGTGTTCCTCCAAGAAAGTTATTGGGTTTTTTGGTGCCGCATTGTAGCTAACCCGCACAAAATTGAAGCAATTACTTCGCTGGGGAAGCCGGCTGACATTAACCAAGTCCAGCGCATGGCGGGTCATATCGCGGCTCTAAGCCGCTTTATAAGCTGCCTCGGGGAGAAGGCCATCCCTCTCTATCAGCTGCTCAAGAAAACTGATCAATTCATATGGACAGACGAAGCCAACGAAACCTTTGAAGCCTTGAAGCGACAATTAGTTAACCCGCCAGTATTGGCGGCTCCGACAGACAAGGAGCCTATGCTCCTGTACATCGCGGCCAATTCCAAGGCAGTAAGCGTGGCAGTGGTTGTCGAGCGGGAGGCAGAAGCTGGTCTTTGGGGTGTTTATGGCAAGTCGGAAGCTGAAGCACTACTTCCAGGAACATCCCATCACGGTTGTCAGTTCTGCCCCCCTTGGCGACATTATACAAAATCGAGAAGCAACCGGACGGATTGCTAAGTGGGCCATTGAGTTAGGGCCCCATCACGTGCGATATACTCCCTGTACGGCCATTAACTCTCAAGCACTAGTGGACTTCATCAATGATTGGACCGAGTTGCAAATCCCAGAGGATAGGCCCGATCATACCTATTGGACCGTCTATTTCGACAGATCCTGGCAATTGGAAGGCTCGGGGGCTGGCGTGGTGATAACTTCGCCTCAAGGTGACAAATTTTGCTATGTCCTCCGGCTCATGTTCCCATGTACCAACAATGCAGCAGAGTATGAAGCATTGTTCCATGGATTGCGACTTGCCAAAGAGATGAAACTCACGCGAGTCGGATGTTTGGGCGACTCAGATTTGGTGGCACAACAGGTTTCTAGCACCTGGGATTCAAGAGATCCCTTAATGGCGGCTTACACGGGAGCTCTGTCAGATGTAGCGGGTCATTTTCATGGCTATCAAGTGGATCACATCGACCGACGACTTAACGAAGCAGCAGATGCTCTTTCCCGTCTTGGTTCATAGCGTAAGCCGGTTCCTCCCAATGTCTTTTTGGATGTATTACATAACCCTTCGGTGAGACTGCCTTGAGAGGAAGACTTGGCGGTGCCGGACCCCGAGTGTTAACTCGTGGTGGCTCTTCGTGCTACTCCGGATTGGGCGGCTCCCTATATGGCGTATCTCACCCGAGGCGAGTTACCTGCAGATGAATTATTGGCTCGCCAAATCGTCCATCGGTGCAAATCCATGGTCATACACAACGGCGAGTTTCACAAACGAAGCACTTCAGGGGTATTTCAAAGGTGTATCTCTCTTGAAGTAGGATGTATGATCCTCAATGAAATCCATGCAGGCGACTGTGTTCATCATGCCGGGTCACGATCTTTGGTTTTGAAGGCCTTCAGAGATGGGTTCTATTAGCTGACGGCTCATGCAGGCGCAGAGGACATAGTTCGCCGATGTGATGGTTGCCAGAAATTTGGACGTGAGATGCACGTGCCGGATCAGGAGTTGCGGATGTTACCAATCACCTGGCCGTTTGCGTTCTAGGGACTTGACATGGTTGGCCCTTTCAAGATGTCGTCCAATAAAAAGTCTCACCTATTTGTGGCGGTTGACAAGTTTACTTAGTAGGTTGAGGCAGAGCGCGTTAGTAGCTGTGATGCAGATACGACTGTCAAATTCTTGGAAAAATTGATTTTCTGGTTTGGATACTGTCGTGGGTATAAGTCTGACAGTAGATGTGTAGGGTACGAAAGGATGGGCAGAGCCTTAGCTACGGCGAGGTTGTATGAGTTCAGGCCCCTCTGCGGTGGAGGTAATAGCCCTACGTCTCAGTGCTCTGGGAGCTTGTTGTCGAGTGGAATATAGAATACAGTGAATTGCTAACCCCTGCACCAGTGGGGGAGGGTGGCTTATATAGAGTGCGCTGCCCTCCACAACGGTTCGGTGTACAGGGGTGGAGTAGTGGCGAATACATGCCTACGTTACAGGTAACGTACGTCTTAAATGCTAATAAAGGCGCATGGAAACGTATGACCGTTTCCCCCACGGGGGTTACGATGCATTGAGTGGAATCCAGTTGGTTAGTTTGATATACTCCGAATGCTAATCTCCGACTGGATGGTCGAGGACCCGTTACCGACTGGATGATGGGAACTCCTTAGTTCAGTCGGAACTGACTAAGGGCCTTGTCCCTTACGAGGCCTAGTCCTTGGGTAGGACCCATAGGGCAGGCCTATGACCCTACCCTAGGACTATAACCCCATCATTAGTCCCCGAATGGATTGGGGTTGGAACGACGAAACGATGCTTGAAGTTTGGATCCGACTGGTACGGATGTGACTTTGGCGTTGCTTGCCTCGATCCATTTTGTCTTCTCTGAAAAATGATCCGAGTGGAAGTATTTGTGAAACAAACTGTCGGAAACCGAGTGCTTCCGTGGCATCTTCTGACGTGACCAGTCAACTGACAGCGGCGGATTTTCCAGGATCCTCAAATTTCGGTTACCGCGCGCTCAGCGGGGATGACGACATCGCGCTCGAGTAGCGCCTGATGCGTCGTTTCCCGCACCTTCATCTTCTCCACTGATATCGCCGCGGTCGGTCGGGGGATAAGATTTCGGGGCCACTTGCCAGTGACCCAGTCGGAACCTTACTTAAATCCCAGCGGCGAGGGTTTTTTCGTTACGCTCGCCGGACATCTCGCCTTTGCTCCGCTTCCTTCGCCATCCTCTGCGCATCCCAAGCTTCTTCCTTCTGCTTCTCCCTCGCTAATCCGTAGCTTCCGCCATGACAAAGGGGAAGACTAGCAAGCTAGAGGCACGGAAGAAGAGGGGGAAGGCGGCGGTTCCTGTGCGGAAGCAGCGAACGCTACCGGCGGGGTGGATCCAGGGGGACTTCCTCCCCTCCACTGTGACGGAGCGGGACCTGTTGGAGCTGGTGGAGCACGGGATAATCGTGCACTAGTCGTGGAGGCTGCCGGCGGAGGGTGAGACCGAGCCGGCGCCCCGGGAGGGGGAGCGCGTCCTGCTGCTCAGCCACGTGCATCGAGGTTTCTCCCTGCCCCCACATCCTTTCTTCAAAGGCATAATTAATCACTTCGGGGCGCAGCTCCACCACTTTCCCCCGAATGCCATAGCCCATCTCTCTGCTTTCGAAGTCTTGTGCGAGTGCTTCATCGGCTGTCCTCCCCATTGGGGGCTTTTCAACCATATCTTCTCTGCTAGATCCCAAACTATCAAACGACTTTACCAGTCGGATGATAAGACTCACCTTCTCTAGCTCTGCGGAGGCTTAGGCTTCCCAAAGAAGAGCAAAAGTAGTTATCCTACTCTTCAGCTGAGTGAATCGGTTAGGAACTGGCGGTCGACATGGTTCTACTGCCAGGACGTTGCTAGCCCGAATGCCACGACAGGGTTTCCTCCTTTTAGCTTAGATCGACCAGCTCCGCCTAAGCAGCTCGCGCTCACGAAGGCGGAGAAGATCGATATCCAGCCTCTAGTCGACGCACTCGTAGATGTCGTCAGAAAGGGAGTCACCGGCATAGACTTGCTGGAGATTTTCCTCGGTCGGCGTATCCAACCACTGCAGGCCCGACACCACGCCATGTGGCACTACACGGGGCCCGAGGACTCCACTCGGACGAACGTCGTGTGCGTGTCCGTGGAGACGGTGGCGTCGTGGGTGCTCTAGATCACAGGCGCCTGTGAGGGTCCCGGCGAGTCAGGGCTTTCTACACGGACAATCCTCCTCCGAACCAGGTGAGTACAACTTGTCAAGTGCACATAACTGTCTTAGTTTTATCGCTTTCTTGAATCTCTGTCTGATGCCTGATGTCGCCGACTGTATTTTATGCAGAAGTGGACCAACTGGTTCTCCCCTGTCTCGAACGGGAACCCGGACAAGGAGGAGGAGGAGGGCAGCGTGGAGAGCATCGAGTACGTCTTCGACAGTGGGGAGACGGAGGAGGAGTCTGGTGAAGAGGAGGAGGAAGACGAAGAACAGGACTCACCACCCCCACCGCCAGAGCATCGAAGCAAGCACCGACATGAACCTGCAGCTCCCTCGGCCCCTCCAGCATCCTCGAGTGCTCCACCAACTACTCCTACGGTTCCGAGCGCCCCGTCGACTGTTCCCGGGAGTCCGAGTGCTCGCAGCACCAAGAGGCCCAGGGACGCTGCTACTGAGCCTGCGGGTCAGCCTTCCAAGGTGGCCAAACCGAGCGGATCTAAACCTCGGAAGGCTTTGCCACGGATGAGGGTCACCGTTCCCATCACCTCAACGTAAGTGCATTGTTCTTCTAACTTCTTCTGATATTCGATTGGACTCCTGTTTATTAGTCGAATGAATTTCACTCGACAAAGTTGCTACCTCTGCCACCTCTCCGGCACGCCAGGGGGGGTATCCCATGGACATGGACAACGTCGTCTCATCCCAGCCAGGTGCGTCGTAGCGATCCCAAGAGTTTATAATATTGCATCACTAATTCTGTCTTCGGTCTTGCCTTTTTTTTTGTGATCTCACGCCGTTCGGTCGGGCTTCTCTCAGGGGCGATTTATGTGGATGAGGGTGACCAGGGGAGATCTGAGCAAGCTGCGGTGCCTGTCCTTGAGGCTGTTCCGCCAGTTACTGCTCTTGCCGCGGACGTGCCGCCAACTGAGGCGATGCCGTCGACTGAAACTGCGCTGGTTGCTGCTGAACCGACTGGAGCGGGCCTTGGGATGCCCAAGGAGCCTCCAACGATGCCAGGCCCATCGAATGTCGAGTACAACGTCTAGCGCATCCCGGAAGATCAGGTGGGAGCGGCCAAAGGGGCCATGGTGCAGGCGGAGCTGATGGCGGGAGAAGCCAAGAAGGCGTATGACTCCATTGCGTCTCTATACCAGCGAAACTTGGAACTACGAGACGATATCCGAGTAAGTGGGCTAGTAAGTATTTACTTTTCTCTTGTAACCCACTGGGTGTGGTCGGATATCGTATGATTTTTGCAATGGGTTCACTCTTAGTGAACCCAGTGGGTGTAGTCCCCGAGACTTCTGTCGAGTGCTTGCGCCGGCAGTTATCTTTATACACATTGTCTTTGACTTGATCAGATCAAAAATTAATCTGTTCGAATGCTGACAGTTGGGGCACTCGGAGTGCACCTACTGTATGAGTCCCCGAGAGTAACTTTACTCAGTTCGGGTAGTAGTAGCCTCATAGGCTTAGGTGTTGTCATGTAGCTCAATAGGGCAGACCTGTTTGAGTTTCATGCCAGTGGGGTCACTCTCAATGAACCCACTGGGTGTAGTCCCCGAGACCACTGTCGTCTGCTTGCGTCGGCAGGGGTCTGAAGAACTTAGGCTTTTTATTGTTGGATTTGTCTGATCGTCTCTTGGCGCTGGCTGGCAGAAAACTTGCGAAATGTGGACAACGTACGAGACTCTTAGGGCTGAAAAGGTTCGGTTTGCTGGTGAGCTGGATGCGGCAATGGTTGCAATGGCTGGTATGAAGGATGTTCTGGCAGAACGAGAGAAGTCTTTGGAGCAGGCCCGTGAAGCAAACAAGGCATTGACTGCTGAAGTGGAGAAGATGAAGGCGCATAGGTCCGAGCAGATGGGACAAATGAAGGTGCTGAACAGGCGGTGTATAGCACAGGAAAAATATGTCAGTGATTAGGCCCGGCAGATGATAACGCTTCTGGGTGGTAAGTACTATTTTTCCGAGTGCTTGTGGTATTTGCATTTCACTCAGCGCTTATTGTTTGCTCGTCCTGTCTTTGCAGATTTTTGCATGGACGCTGAGGCTGAAGCAGCTGACGTTGAGCGGTCGATTCTTGAGAACATTCCACTCGGCGAGGACGCCAATCGAGATCTGCTCCGAGCGCACATTCGCCTGGGCAAAGTTGGGCCTTTCATCGGTCGACTGAGAGAAGTCGTCGGCCGGACCGACAAGGAGCTTTGGCCTGAATACGAGTCTAGGCATGAGATGGAAGGCTTGATGACTCGGCTCGAGGAGGTCCCAAACCGAGTGCACTCATGGAAGAAGTCTGCGGCGCGCTGTGGTGCGGACGTTGCTCTGTCCCTGGTCCGAGTGCATTGCAAGGAGGTGCGCGAAGAGAAGCTGAAAGCATTGCAGGTCGCCAACATGAAGAAACTTAGATTTGAAGACTTCATGGAAACCTTCCTTGAGAGCGCCACTCGCATCGCCGACGGGATCGACCTGGACACATTCGTAGAGCCCGCCAGTCCTGGCGCCAGTCCGGACGACGCTTAAGAAAACTTTTACCTCGGTATGCCGTGTGTTGGTTGTAAGAAAGTCTGGCCACTGCTGTTGGCCGTCACTTTCTTGGTTCGGTGCGGGTAAGCTTGATCCGCACCGAGCCAACTATCTTTAGGTGAACTTCAAATTTGAATCAAATCTATTGCTCTTCTATTGCCAAAGAGTTGTTGATACAATTTTGGCTCGAGTTTTTGTTTGGCGTTTCTTGGTGAAGCCAATGGCAAACATGCGGAGCATGTAATTTTCAGTTGCCTTGACATCTGCATGAGCCTCTTTGAGGGTCTGCCGAGTCTCCGAGTGGATCTATAGGATACACTCGAAGGTAATAGAGTACTTAGGGGATTCATGATCGCGGCTAAGTCTTTGAGTGCAACGACCAGGCCGCACTCGGAGCGAGTTGGTACTGATGTAATTGTCAGTGGTCTTGCATCCACATGAGCCTCAATGAGGGTCTGCTACTGATGTAATTTTCAGTGGTCTTGACATCTACATGAGTCTCAATGAGGTTCTGCTGAGTCCTCGAGTGTATCTGCGGGATACAGTCGAATGCATCTGAGTAGTTAGGCGATTCGTGATCGCAGCTAAATCCTTGAGTGCGACTATAAGGTCGTACTCGGTAGGGTTGTTACTCATGTAATTGTCAGTGGTCTTGACATCCACATGAGCCTCAATGAGGGTCTGCTACTCATGTAATTGTCAGTGATCTTGACATGCACATGAGCCTCAATGAGAGTTTGCTACTCATGTAATTGTCAGTGGTCTTAACATCCACATGAGCCTCAATGAGGGTCTGTTGAGTCCTCGAGTGTATCTGTAGGATACCGTCGCAGGAAGCTTTCTCATTTAAGCGATTCTTGATCGCAGTTAAGTCTTCGAGTGTGACGAGTAGTGCACGCTCGGAGAAAATTTGTACTGAGGCGATTCTTGATCGCCGCTCAGTCCCCGAATGCCAAGTTTAGTGCACACTTGGAGAAAATTTGTACTGACGCGATTCTTGGTCGCAGCTCAGTCCCCGAGTGCCACGTTTAGTGCGCACTCGGAGAAAGTTATTACTTAGGCGATTCTTGATCGCAGCTAAGTCCCCGAGTTCTACGTTTAGTGCACACTCGGAGAAAGTCAGTACTTAGACGATTCTTGATCACATCTAAGGCCCCGAGTGCGATGATTAGTGCACACTCGGAGAAAGTTAGTACTTAGGCTATTCTAGATCGCAGCTAAGTCCCCGAGTGCGACGTTTAGTGCACACTCGGAGAAAGTCAGAACTTAGGCGATTCTTGATCACAGCTAAGTCCCCGAGTGCGACGTTTAGTGCACACTCAGAGAAAGTCAGTACTTAGGCGATTCTTGATCGCGGCTAAGTCCCCGAGTGTGACGTTTAGTGCACACTCGGAGAAAGTTAATACTTATGCGATTCTTGATCGCAGCTAAGTCCCCGAGTGCGACATTTAGTGCACACTAGGAGAAAGTCCGAACTTAGGCGATTCTTGATCGCAGCTAAGTCCCCGAGTGCGACGTTTAGTGCACACTCGGAGAAAGTCAGTACTTAGGCGATTCTTGATCGCAGCTAAGTCCCCGAGTGCGACATTTAGTGCATACTCGGAGAAAGTCAGTACTTAGGCGATTCTTGATCGTAGCTAAGTCCCCGAGTGCGACGTTGAGTGCAGACTTGGAGAAAATCAGTACTTAGGCGATTCTTGACCGCAGCTAAGTTTTTTTTGAAACCGGAGTCTGCGACCGCGGAAGAATTTTGGATCTGCAAAAGCTCAATCTGCTTTATATTATTTCACCAATATTTGTTCTTTAAATTGCTTCAGTCGACGGTCACGTGTAGAAGCGCTTCAGGAGATCACCGTTCCATGCTCGCGGCTCGTCTGTGTCCCTGTCGATGTTGTAGAGTCTGTATGCTCCATTGTTCAGCACCTTGGAGATGATGAAGGGTCCTTCCTAGGCAGGAGCCAACTTGTGAGGTCTTTGCTGATCCACTCGGAGCATGAGGTCGCCTGCTTGGAACGTGCGACTCCTGACGTGTCGTTCCTGAAAGCGCCGCAGATCTTGTTGATAAATGGTTGAGCGAGTCAGCGCCATCTCGCGCTCCTCCTCTAGAAGGTCCACTCCGTCTTGCCTTGCTTGTTCTGCTTCAGCTTCGGAGAAGAGTTCGACTCGTGGAGCATTGTGAAGCAAGTCACTCGGAAGGACCGCTTCTGCTCCATAAACGAGGAAGAACGGTGATCACCCTGTAGATCTGTTCGGGGTTGTGCGGAGACCCAAAAGCACTGAAGTTACCTTGGTGACCCATGCGCCAGCGGCATGTCCCACCTCTCGCAGGAGTCGGGGCTTCAAACCTTGCAGAATAAGTCCATTCGCCCGCTCTGCTTGTCCGTTTGATTGAGGATGCGCCACGGATGCAAAATCCACTCGGATACCTTGGCTTTCACAGAAACCTTTGAATCTGTCCGAGTCAAAATTTGTCCCGTTGTCCGTGATTATGCTGTGAGGCACCCCGAATCTGGAGATGATGTCCCTGATAAACTTGATGGTTGTTAAGGCGTCGAGCTTCTTGATGGGCTTGGCTTCAATCCATTTTGTGAACTTGTCGACTGCCACCAACAGATGTGTGTATCCTCCTTGGCCTGTCCTGAATGGACCGACTGTATCTAATCCCCATACTGCAAACGGCCACACAAGAGGGATTGTATTCAACGCAGATGTTGGCTTGTGGGACTTGTTGGAGTAGAACTGACAGCCTTCACATCGGTCGACCATATATTTAGCCATTTCGTTTGCCTGTAGCCAGAAGAAGCCAGTTCTGAATGCTTTGGCGACGATTGCTCTCGAAGAGGCGTGATGACCGCAGGTTCCCGAGTGAATTTCTTCCCGGATTAACTGTCCCTCCTCTGGGGAGATGCATCGTTGAAGAATGCCTGAAACGCTCTCCTTGTACAACTGGACATCAATGACAGTGAATGACTCCGACCTACAAACTATCTGCCTGGCCTGGACTTCGTCATATGGTAATTTCTACCTCAGGATATATGAAATGATCGGCACATTCCAATCGGGGATGACAACAAGGATCTCCATGACCAGATCAACCACAGCAGGTACGTCAACTTCAGTCGGATCTATCGAGCTCTTTGGTTGTACTGGTTCCTCTGTGAAAGGATCTTCTTTGACTGAGGGAAGGTGGAGGTGCTCGAGGCAGACGTCACTCGGGACTGGTCTCCGAGTGGATCCGAGTTTTGCCAACTCATCAGTTGCTTGGTTCTTCAGTCGTGGAACATGGTGGAGCTGTAGACCTTCAAACTTCTTCTCGAGCTTCCTCACTGCATTGCAGTATGTGGTCATGGTGGGGTTCCTGACGTCCCACTCTTTCATCACTTGATTAACCACCAAATCCGAATCGCCAGAGACAATCAGGCGACGGACGCCGAGTGCGATGGCCATGCGCTGTCCATAAAGGAGAGCTTCATACTCTGCCTCATTGTTGGAGGAATCAAAGTGTATGTGCAGCACATACTTGAGTTTGTCGCCCTTTGGCGATACGATCACAACGCCAGCGCCAGAGCCATTCAACATCTTGGACCCATCAAAGAACATTGTCTATTGAGCCAAGTAGATGTGGGTCGGTTGCTGTTCTTCTACCCATTCTGCTATGAAGTCAGCAAGGGCTTGAGACTTTATAGCTTTCTTGGCCTTGAACTTGATATCGCAGTATAACATCTCCATTGCCCACTTCGCCACTCGGCCTGATGCGTCCCGACTGTGGAGGATCTCCGACAACGGAGCATCAGAAATGATAGACATCGAGTGGTCTTGGAAATAATGGGCCACCTTCTTCGCAGTCATGTAAATCCCGTAGATAAGTTTTTGATAGTGGGGATACCTCTGCTTGGAAGGAGTCAGGACTTCGGAGACGTAATACACTGGCCGCTGAACTTTGTATGCTTTGTCTTCTTCTTCTTGTTCGATTGTAAGAACAATGCTGACGACTTGATTTGTAGCCGCGATATACAAATGAAGGGGCTCTTTACTGAGCGGAGCAGTAAGAACCGGCTGGGTGGAAAGTAGGACTTTGAGGTCGTCGAATGCGACTTGGGCTTCATCTATCCACTAGATAGTATCTGATTTCTTCACGAGTGGGTACAGAGGAAGTGCTTTCTCGCTGAGTCGACTGATAAACCTGCTCAAAGCCGCTAGGAAACCTGTGAGCCATTGATCAACGTGTATTCTGATCGGCCTCTCCTTTCGGACGATGGTCCCGATCTTTTCGGGGTTGACATCGATCCCTCGTTCGGAAACGAAGAAATCGAGTAACTTTCCGCTGGGAACGCCGAATGAACACTTGGCGGGGTTGAGTTTGATATCGTACCTACGAAGGTTGGCGAATGTTTCTGCCAAATCAGTCTGCAGGTCGGAACCTTTGCGTGACTTGACTACGATATCATCCATATACGCCTCCACATTCCGACCGATCTGGTCGAGGAGGCATTTTTGGATCATGCGCATAAAGGTAGCGCCTGCATTCTTCAAACCGAATGGCATAGTGATGTAGCAGAAACACCCGAATGGGGTGATGAAGGCTGTTTTTAATTCATCGGGGCCATAAAGACGGATATGATGATAGCCCGAGTAGGCATCAAGAAATGACAAACGCTCGCAACCCGCAGCCGAATCGACAATTTGATCGATGTGGGGGGGGGGCGGAAAATGGTCTTTCGGGCAGACATTATTGAGGTGCTTGAAGTCGATGCACATTCGGAGCGACTTGTCCTTCTTGGGCACCATGACAACATTGGCGAGCCACTCGGAGTGGTGAACCTCACGAATGAAGTTGGCTGCCAAAAGCTTGGCCACCTCTTCTGCGATTGCCTTCCTCTTGTGTGCGGCGGACCGACGCAGGCGTTCTCGGACAGGCCGAGCGGTGGGATCCACATGCAGTCGGTGCTCAGCCAACTCCCTGGTTACACCTGGCATGTCGGAGGGTTTCCATGTGAAGATGTCTCAGTTCTCACGGAGGAATTGGGTGAGCTTGGCTTCCTAGTTAGGATCGAGGGTGGTGGAGATGTTCGTCGGGGCAGCAGTGTCGTCCGTCGGGTGAATGCTGACCTTCTTCGTCTCTCCCGCCTATTGGAATGCAGACTCCGAAGCTGGCTTCTTCGAATGCATGAAGTCAGCGGGGTCGACTGTTTTCTTGTACTCGTCAAGCTCGAGGACGGCCATCTGCTGCTCGGCGATTCTTGATCCTTGCTGCAGACACTCTTCGGCCCGCTGTCGATTGCCTGTGATGGTGATCACACCTTTCGGGCCTGGAATCTTCAGCTTCACGTATACGTAACATGGGCGGGCCATGAAACGCGCATACGCCGGGCGGCCCAGAATTGCGTGGTAAGCGCTCTGGAAGTCCACCACCTCGAACGTCAGCTTTTCCTTGCGGAAGTTCTTGTCGGAGCCGAAAACGACGTCCAACGCGATCTGCCCGAGTGACTCGGCCTTCCGTCCAGGGACGACTCCATGGATCTGCATGCTGCTCTCGCTGAGTTTGGACATCGGAATGCCCATCCCCTTGAGAGAGTCGGCGTACATGATGTTCAAGCCACTGTCGCCGTCCATGAGGACTTTGCGCAGTCGGACTCCTTCCACCACCGGGTCGACGACAAGAACCTGTCTCCCTAGGGTGGGTACGTGTGCCGGATGATCCGACTGGTCAAAGGTGATCGCAGTCTGAGACCATTTGAGGAACTTGGGGTTGGTAGGGGTGGCCATGTTCACCTCCCTGTTCACCAGCTTCAGTCGACTCTTGCTCTCAACGTTAGCAAAAATCATCAGTGTTGCATGGACTAGGGGGAACGGATCCTCCTTATCCTCCTCATCCTGTTCATTGTCCTTTTCACTCGGTTGCCCTTCGCCGAACTCCTGGATCAGGAGGCAACAGTGTCGAGTGGTATGCTTCGGATATATGGGGTTGCCCTCTTCATCCATCTTCGTATGAATCGGACATGGCTGGTCCAGGATGGGATTATTGAACTGCTTCTTCTTGGGGGTGAACTGAGCCTTCCCTTTGCCCTTGAACTTGGCATTGGTTACAGCTGCGGCTTCTGCCTGCGGAGTGGACGGGGCTTTCTGCTTCTGCTTCCGAGTGTTACTCCCATCTCCATCGGCGACTGTTTTGTGCTTGCCGCTTCGGATGCGGTCCTCTTCTTCGCCATTTGCATAGCGTGCTGCTATCTCCATCATCTTGCTCATGGAGATGTCACCTGTTCGGCCGAACTTCAGGTACAGATCTCTGTACCGCATGCCTGCCTTGAAGGCGCATACTGCTTGATGCTCAGTGGCGTTCTCCACCGTGTGGTAGAGGGTCGTCCAACGCTGAATGAAATCACGCAGGGGCTCATTATGCTTCTGGACACAATGCTGGAGCTCCACAAGGCCTGCACGGCGCTTGCACGTCCCTTCGAAGGTCCTGATGAATACTCGGGCCAGATCTGCCTAGATGTAGATGCTTGAGGGGGCCAACTGGTTCAGCCACGCTCGCGCCAAGTTGTCGAGCATCAGAGGGAGGTGCTTCAGGGCGACATGGTCGTCCCCTCCTCCGATTTGGACTGCCACTCGGTAATGATCCAGCCACGTTTCTGGCTTGGACTCTCCTGTAAACTTCCTGATTCCCGTCGCCAATCGAAAGTTGGGAGGGATGTGAGCCGAACGGATGGCTCGATTGAAACACTCGGGACCAGAAAATGATGGTCCTGCTTCCACTCGGATGGTCAATATCGTAACCATCACGGTGGGCTTGGCCCTTGTCGACCCTCCACTGGGCGATATGCCCTCTCGCGTCGGGCCTTGGGTCGTAAGTGTCACCGACTGAGCGCCGATCATCATGATGGCGGGGCCCGTAGGGCCCACCCCGCGGAGGGGTGTGTGAACGGCGACGATCTTCGGGATTTATGGAAAGGCTGCCTCCTCTGTGTCGCTAATGAGAACCAGGGCTGTGAACTGACCGATGCATATTCGCATGAACAGAACTATTGTGGATCCTGTTGTGCGACTGGGAGACCGCCGAATTTTGCTGCTGTGCCGTGTGCAACAGGGCGCGGATTTGCTCGATCCCCCTGCCAGCCTTTGAATCAGTCGGCTGAAGGGAATCGGCTATCATGGCAGCCGCGGCCAAGTTGAGGATGGGTGTGCGGAACATCTCCACGTTGCTCCGCCGAGTGTGCCGACTGGCAGAACGGCGAGGCAGGCGACGAGCGCCGGATGGTTCACCGATCTCGTGCTCGTTCCGGCCAGCTTGACGGTGATCTTGATGGGAGTTGGGCATGTGTACTTCTGTTGCCGGCCCGCGACCCGCGTACTCGGAAGGAAACTCAGTCGGAACCGAGTCCGAGCGCTGGGATGGCGGGGCAACCACAACCGACTCTAGGACCGCCACATGTGAAGACGCGTTCTGGCGCTCCTGGGCGTGTTGCACCCAACGCTGGAGCCGTGGACGGCGGGACCCCTTGTTGCGGCGCCTGACGGTGGTGTAGGCCGACACCGGAGCCGACTACTGGAGAAGAAGAATGCCGCGGGCGCCGGCACGGAAGTGCGTAGCCCCGCGGCGGGGAAGCGCCTCGATGTCGAGAGGAGCGTCCCGAAGCCATGCCGAATCGTCGACGATGAAGGAGAGAGCGCCGAAGAGGATCTCGTGACCCATGCTCGAATCTCCACCGGACGACATGACGGAACGATGTAGTCGCAAACTCGCCGGAAGTCGCTTAGACGCCTGCCCCACGGTGTGCGCCAACTGTCGTGGGTATAAGTCTGACAGTAGATGTGTAGGGTACGAAAGGATGGGCAGAGCCTTAGCTACGGCGAGGTTGTATGAGTTCAGGCCCCTCTGCGGTGGAGGTAATATCCCTACGTCTCAGTGCTCTGGGAGCTTGTTGTCGAGTGGAATGTAGAATACACTGAATTGCTAACCCCTGCACCAGTGGGGGAGGGTGGCTTATATAGAGTGCGCTGCCCTCCACAACGGTTCGGTGTACAGGGGTGGAGTAGTGGCGAATAAATGCCTCCGTTACAGGTAACGTATGTCTTAAATGCTAATAAAGGCGCATCGAAACGTATGCCCGTTCCCCCCCAGGGGGGTTACGATGCACAGAGTGGAATCCAGTCGGTTAGTTTGATATACTCCGAATGCTAATCTCCTACTGGATGGTCGAGGATCGGTTATCGAATGGATGATGGGAACTTCTTAGTTTAGTCGGAACTGACTTAGGGCCTTGTCCCTTATGAAGGGTAGTCCTTGGGTAGGACCTATAAGGCAGGCCTATGACCCTACCCTAGGACTATAACCCCATCATTAGTCCCCGAATGGATTGAGGTTGGAACGATGAAGTGATGCTTGAAGTTTGGATCCGACTGGTACGGATGTGACTTTGGCGTTGCTTGCCTCGATCCATTTTATGTTTTCTGACCTACGATCAAAGTAGAAGTATTTGTGAAACAAACTATCGGAAACCGAGTGCTTCCATGGTATCTTCTGACGTGACCGGTCAACTCACAGCGGCGGATTTTCCGGCATCCTCAAATTTCGGTTACCGCGCGCTCAACGGGGATGACGCCATCGCGCTCGAGTAGCGCCTGACGCCTCGATTCTCGCGCCATCAACCTCTCCACTAATATCGCCGCGGTTGGTCGGGGGATAAGGTTTCGGGGCCACCTGCCAGCGACCCAGTTGGAACCTTACTTAAATCTCAGCGGCGAGGGTTTTTCATTACGCTCGCCGAATCTCTTGCCTTCGCTTGCTCCGTCCTTCTCGCTACCTCCAGCGCACCTACACTCCTTCTTCCTCCTTCTTCCCTGCAGATCCGCAGCTTCTGCCATGACCAAGGGTCACACCAGCAAGATGGAGGCGAGGAAGAAGAAGGGGAAGGCGGCGGCCCCTGGTCAGCGGCGGCAGCGACCGCTGCCCGCGGGGTGGATTCAAGGCGACTTCCTCCCCTCCACGGTGACGGAGGCGGATCAGCTGCAACTGGTGGAACACGGGATGATCGTGCACAAGTCTTGGAGGCTGCCGGCGGAGAATGAGGTCGAGCCGGCGCCTCGGGAGGGGGAGCGCGTCCTGCTGCTCAGCCATGTCTATCGAGGTTTCTCCTTGCCCCCGCATCCTTTCTTCAAGGGCATTATGAATCACTTCGGGGCACAGCTCCACCACTTTCCCCCGAACGCTATTGCCCATCTCTCTGCTTTCATAGTTCTGTGCGAGTGCTTCATTGGCTGTCCTCCCCATTGGGGGCTGTTCAAGCACATATTCTCTGCTAGATTTCAAACCATCAAACGACTCAGCCAGTCGGACGATAAGACACATCTTCTCCAGCTCTGCGGGGGCTTAGGTTTCCAGAAAAAGAGTCGGAGTAGTTATCCTGCCCTTCAGCTGAATGGGTCGGTCAGGAACTGGCAGTCGACGTGGTTCTACTGCCAGGATGTTGCCTGCCCGAATGCCACGACAGGGCTGCCTCCCTTTAGCTTAGATCGGCCCGCTCCGCCTAAACAGCTTGCGCTCACGAAGGAGGAGAAGAACGACATCCAGCCTCTGGTCAACGCACTCGCAGATGTCATCAGAAGGGGGGTCACCAGCATAGACTTGCTGGAGGTCTTCCTCGGTCGGCGCATCCAACCTCTGCAGGCTCGCGACCATGCCATGTGGCATTATACGGGGCCCGAAGATTCCACTCGGGCCATCGTTGTGGGCGTGACTAAGGAGAAGGTGACCTCGTGGGTGCTCCAGATCATAGGCGCCTGTGAGAACCCCAGAGGATCCCGGCGAGTGAGGCCTTTCTGCGCAGATAATCCTCCTTTGAATCAGGTGAGTACCATTTGTCGAGTGCACGTAACTGTCTTAGTCTTATTGCTTGCTTGAATCTCTGTGTGACGTCTGATGTCGCCGACTGTTTTCTCCCGTCTCGAACGGGAACCCGGCCGAGGAGGAGGAGGAAGGCAGCCAGGAAGGCAGCGTGGAGAGCGCCGAGTATGTCTCCGACAGCGGGGAAACAGAGGAAGAGACTAGTGAGGAAGAGGAGGAAGACGAAGAGCAGGATTCGCCACCCCCGCAGCTAGAGCATCGGACCAAGCGCCGACATGAACCTGCAGTTCCCTCGGTCCCTCCGGCATCCTCGAGTGCTCCGCCGACTGCTCCCATGGTCCCGAGTGCTCGGAGCACCAAGAGGGCCAGGGATGTTGCTGCTGAGCCTGCGGGTCAGTCTTCCAAGGCGGCCAAACCGAGTGGGTCTAAACCTCGGAAGGCTTTGCCGCGGATGAGGGTTACCGTTCCCGTCACCTCCACGTAAGTGCACTGATCTTCTAATTTCTTCTGATATCCGATTGGACTCCTGTTTATTGGTCGAATGGATTTACTCGACAGAGTTGCTACCTCCGCCACCTCTCCGGCACACTAGGAGGATGACCC